>NC_066336.1:2986036-3301073 GCF_022539315.1 Serinus canaria | reverse complement strand
GATGAGGTGAGAGGTGAGAATTGACTCCAAGCCTTAGAAGGCTGATATATTGTTTTATTATGTCATATTCTATTCTATTCTATTCTATTCTATTCTATTCTATTCTATTCTATTCTATTCTATTCTATTCTATTCTATTCTATTCTATTCCATTCCATTCCATTCCAATATTATGTTATTATAGGAAAATGCTATACTAAAACTACACTAAAAAAAGAGAAAGGAGACATCAGAAGGCTAGACAAGAATGAATAATAAAAACCCCCTGACTGACCAGAGTCCTGACACAGCGGGACTGGGATTGGTCATTAATTAAAAACAATTTACATGGAACCAATTCAGGATGCGCCTGTTGGTGAGCAACCTCCAAACCACATTCCAAGCAATCAGATCATTATTGTTTACATTTCTTTTCTGAGGCTTCTCAGGACAAAAATCCTGGCAAAGAGATTTTTCATAAAATATGAGAGTACCACGAGCCAGACCCAGCTCAGGCCATGGAGAGCTGGGATTTAACTGTGCTACTCCGGAGGCTCCCCTAGATCCTGGGCAGGATGCTCCATCCCTATGTCCAGAGGTTTTGGACAGGGATTGCTCAGCAGAGATCACATGCTTGGTTTCTCGGAAAGCTGAAGGATGATCAATAGTTGATTAATCTAGTGAAGAAATTAATGTATTAAAAGCAGTGACTGATGTCAAATGCATTCTCTCTTGCTCATCGATTTCCTTCTTTTTAACCTGCATGTGCCAAAGTCCTGAAGCCCAATTCTAGTGTGCAGCTGGCACATCCATCTCTTTAATTTCATATAGATATAAGATACTGAGCAATGCATTTGATTGAGTAAATGTGGTGCCATTGATTTTGTGGCTGAATTATCTGATTTGATTGGCACCGTGTCCCATTTAATAGAGAAAGCAACCAATTCAATAAGTAATGTTAGTAATTGGGCAGTTGTTCTCTGAAGAAAGATTGCTTGGGTTTCCAGGACTAATGTTTCTCAGTTGCAGCATAAACTGGATAAATTTCTACACGAGATGAACATGATAACATTTATCCATGTAATAACACAGCTCTGGGCTCTCTGATGCAGCATCCAGGGCTCCTGGGCAGCCCCACTGAGCAGCTCCCAGGCTGTGAAAACACAAATACAAAGCTCAGCAGTCAGGGGCATTCGTTAATTAACCCTCCAACCACTGAGAAATGCTGCAGAGGTGTGTGTGTGCTCTAACTAACACACTGTGAGGGATTACACTGACTGTGGGCTCAGGGATCGAGTGGGAGCAGTAGCAGCCCTGGCTTCAGTGGGGCTGGATCAGAACCCCAGAATCATTTAGGCTGGAAAAGAACTTGAGTCCAACCTGCAATCAGCCAGCCCAGAGCACTGAGTGCCACATCCAGCTGTGCCCTGGGCACCTCCAGGGATGTGTGAGTGCACATCCTTTCCCAAAACACCTTCCCAAGCCTGAATCCCAGGTGGGTTGTTGCTATAGGACATGAAATAAAACCATGTGGACACTGGAACCTCCAAGGTAAAAAGAAGGGAAGTTTAATTTCTTATTGTAACATTTATAGATTTTCAAAAGTGACAGTGGATTGGAGGCTGACAGTGTCACCTCTCCAATGGTACTGGACAAACCAACAGTCCATCAAATGTCTCTTCCTCCAGAAAAGAACATAAAAAGAGAATTATTTGCATAAAACTGCATGAGAAAGTTCATTACAAGAATGTAAACATCAGAAGGCTTAGAAGAACTTGGAAGAACAGAACAACACTGGGTGATTTTATTCAAGGTGGTGTTCAGTACTAAGAGGAAAGATATTTAATTAAGTGTTATACTCTGCAAATTTGATACCAACAATCATCTGTCAAGTTCATGTAAAGTTGATGGAAATAAAAGCAGGACGACTCATATACTGATTTTTCAGCCCATGCTGTATTATTTTCAAAAGAAAAACCAGCACACAACAATTGGATTCCGTGCTGATATATTACAAAACACAATCTAGCCACAACAGCAATGTGACAGCCAAAAGCAGATATTAGCAGAGAAAAGTGATTTTTTTTTATTATACAATTTTATCAGTGGATGGAAATTTCAGGACTTAAATTTACCATCACATCCACATCTGAACCTGAATATCTGGGAGGTCATTTACTGCAGTGTACAATGAAAGGGAGTCAGACAAGGTAATGCATAATGGAAATCAAAGTGGAGCTTCCATTTGCGACGCTGCTGCACATAAACTATCGGCTGCAGGATCTGAATTATGAGGAGATTCACTGCCAGGTGATGAATGCAGAACACAACGAGTGGGGAAGGACAGACCCTGAGGGAGGAGGAATGTGCCACTTGTAGAGGTGTTTATCAAAACAGAGATATGCTTCTGTATCTTAAAATGTTATTTTTCTCAAAATTTATTTCAGATGCTGATAAGCAAGACCTGTTTATTTATTTCACGGCAATTACAGGGTTGCTCAGAGCTGCCTGTTCTGGCAGATTTTCCCCACAGAAAAGGCTTTTCACTGAGCATTTCAGGGCTTTGCTTCTAAAAATTCAGAACTTCAAAACCATTTTTAAAAGTAGAAATATTCGGGTTGTTCTTTTTTCTGTTGCAGAGGCCCAGGCTGCATCTTTCAAATTCCTTCTTAAAAAAGGAAAGATATTTCAGGCTCCAGAACAGCAAAGAATATTTTGTTTACCTCAGGGTGCTGCAGGGCAGGAGCCCTGTGGGTACCCCTGGCCAGGGATGCTCCTGCTGCTGTCTTCATCTGACACACCAGATTTACCAAATGAATCTTGTTTTTAAAATTTTAAATGTTTAATGGTAATAAAATGGTTATAAAAATAGCAATATCATTACAGTAATTAAAATTTGGACAATTTGGATTTAGGACAATATGAGACAATAAAAACAAAGAGTTACAGACAGTCTGGGTACTTTTTCTGGGCAAAATAAGCCTGAAAAAGGACCCAAATTAACAGAGGATTAACCCTTAAAAGCGACAGCCTGCTGCATATTCATACAGCTCATACTTGGTGCATAAATCCCAATCAAACACAGGATTCTGTCTGGGCAGTGTCAGCTTCTTCCTCTGAATCCTGACAGTGTCTCCAGGGCTGAGCAAGGCAGGAAGAAGTTAATTTCTTCTGATAAGGGAGCAATAAATTCATTTTTCTCTGAAAGATTGAGGTGTCCAGTGGCTGTGGTCTGGTGTGAGTACCTCACTCCTTTCTTAAAAAAAATATCCCACACACATAGTTTCTATTTTAACATTATGTTATAACCTAAAACTATATTTAACACACTACTTAAGAAAATTAATACAGCATAACTTTCTAACATAGCACATATAATATTCATTTGAATATTTGCAAAAAGCCAATCATAAAATGTGCATTTTTCACACATGCCAATACAGTTCTGGCCATAGAAAGTGGGTGAAATTGATAGAGAACTGCTTTGTGTTGGGTTTCCTTGCCTTTTCAGAGGAGACACTCAGCGTTCAGCCTCTCCTGCCTCTCCTAAGCTGCTTTGTGCAAGAGCTGGAATGGAAAACAGCAACGACTCCAGTTTTATCTGCCCTTAATTAAATGCTGAAGTGCTCGTGTGTAGTGGTGGGATTGTGTTGTGGTGAAACCCAAACCCTGTGAATGGGGTAATTATAAGCTGAGGGATTTTGCTAATACCAGACTTCCCCTCATTTTCCCTCAGTAATTAGAACACAGCAAATAAATCAGTGTGCAGTTGACTTAAACAATCCACCACTGGAAGAATTGCTTGCTGATGACTTCCCTGGCCAATCACATCCCTACTGCTGCCACATATCAAAAAAATTGTTTTTGTGTCTTCATATTGAAGGCATTTCTTCCAGCTGGCAGGCTCCCATCCTTCCCTGCTCCTGGACAGGAACAGTGCTGGAGGGAGGTGTAAGACAGGAGATGCTCAGAGTCCTGGTGCTCAAACCTGAGAGCCATAAATGCCTAAATTCAGAGAGGGGGCATTGATTTGAAAGCAAGATTTTGGTGTCTAAGTGACTGGCAGAGAGAGAGGTCTCCAGAATAAACCCCAGGAAGCAAAGCCTGATTTCTGGCCAGCAGGAGCAGATCCTCCCCAGGGTCCTGTGGCACACATCAGCTGTCCCAGTCTGGAGTTTATGGGATCCCCAGCAGCCTGTCCTCCCTCTGAACCACGGGCTGCAGGCTGGTGCAGGACACAGCACTAAAAAGCTGAACCTGGAGGCATCAGTTCCACTAGCCAGGATCTCTGCCATGTGGTTGCAAGAACTGCAGGGCATCTGAGCTCTCCTGAGCCACCTCCCGGGCAGTCTGACCCCTCTGAACCTCAGAGGGCAGAAGGATCCTCGTGTCTGGGTTAGGGCTGGGGTTAGGGTCAGGGTTAGTGTTAGAGTTAGGGTGAGAGTTAGGGTTAGGGTAAGGGTTAGGGTTGAGGTTAGGGTTAGGGTTAGTGTTAGAGTTAGGATTAGGGTTAGGGTTAGAGTTGGGTTTAGGGTAAGACTGAAGGGTTAGGTAAGCGTTAGACTGAAGGTTAGGGTTGGGGTTAGTGTTAGGCTAAGGGTTAGTATTAGTGTTATGATTAGGGTTAGATTAGGGTTAGATTTGGGGTTAGGGTAAGGGTTAGGATTAGTGTTAGATTTAGAGTTAGGGTTAGGGTAAGGGTTAGGGTTGAGGTTAGAGTTGGGGTTAGGGTTAGGATTAGTGTTTGGGTGAGATTTAGGGTTAGGGTAAGGGTTAGGGTAAGGCTTAGAGTTGGAGTTAGGATTAGACTTAGGGTTAGGGTTGGGGTTACAGTTAGGGTTAGGCTAAGGGTTAGGATTAGTGTTAGAGTTAGGATTAGGGTTAGAGGTAGGGTTAGGATAAGGGTTAGGGTTAGGGTAAGGGTTAGGGTTCGGGTTAGGATTAGTGTTAGAGTTCCAGTTGGTGTTAGGGTAAGGGTTAGAGTTAGGATTAGTCTTAGGGTTAGGGTTGGGGTTAGTGTTAGGGTTAGGGTTAGTGTAAGGGTTAGGATTAGGGTTAGATTTAGGATTAGGGCTAGGGTTAGAGTTGGGGTTAGGGTTAGAGTTAGGGTTAGAGTTAGGGTTAGAGTAAGGGTTAGGGTAAGGGTTAGGGTAAGGGTTAGGGTTAGGGTTAGGGATAGGGTTAGGGTTAGAGTTAGGGTTAGACTTAGGGTTAGGTTTGGGGTTAGTGTTAGGGTTTAGGGTTAGGGTTAGGGTTTAGGGTTAGGGTTAGGGTTAGGGTTAGGGTTAGGGTTAGTGTTAAGGTTAGACTTAGGGTTAGGGTAAGGGTTAAACCAGTGAAACCAGCCCAGCTTTCCCAGCATGAGGCACACTTTTCCCATTGCAGGGACACATGTTCCATTTGGAAGCAGCATTTTCCCCAGCTCTGTGCGTGTGCTGAGTCTGTAAAAGCCCTGACAAGGTGTACCAGAGCAGGATCTTTGTTTACCAGCTGTCAGCTAATAACAGGAGGTGTTATCCCTGCCCTGAGACCACTGCCAGCACCAGCAGCAGCTCCCAGGCTAAGCTGGCTGATTTACTGACTGCTCACGCCTGCGTTGCATGAGCTGGTGTGAATGTAATCTACTCAAAACACCCCGCTGGGACCCATAAACTTTATATAAGGAGCCTTAACTCAAACAGTAAGAGGCTCCTAGGGCCTGTGGAGAATGGCTCAAATGCTGCTTGGGATGGATTTTTTAATGCGCTTTGGTTTTTCCTTTTCTAGTCACAAGGGCTGTTTTATGTTTGTTTTGCAAAACAAAAGCAATACCCCCTCCCCAAACTGTCCCCCAATCTCTCATGCCACAAGCACAGGCAAGGCAGGAAAGGTGTGCCAGCACCTTGTCATCCATGCAGACTGGGATGGGAAAACAGCTGGGCTACATTTCCTGGGCTACATTTCCTGAAAGGAATGATTGATGCTATTGGATGAGACATTTGCCCTCTCCTTGCAGCAGGGAAGTTTAACAGGAATGTAAAAGTGGTAAAACCTTGACCCTGGGATGAGCTCTGCCAGGGCTGGGCTGGTTGGTGCTGTGGCAGGAGCAGATGCTCTCTCTGGGTGACATTCCAGGACATCCAGAGCTCTTCCTGCAGGTGCTGCTGCTGTGCTCAACAACACAAACCCTCCTGATCCCACCTTCCACCCATTTCTTCCCAGAAAAAGAAATTTCTGTTGTTCAGCCTGGAGAACAGGAGGCTCAGGCGGGACTTTGTGGCTCTGCACAACTCCCTAAGAGGAGGGGACAGCCCCAGGCTGGGCTCTGCTCCAGGGAACAGGGACAGGAGGAGAGGAAATGGCTTCAAATGGCACCAGGAGAGGCTCAGGGTGGACACAGCAGGAATTTCTCCATGGAAGGTTGGTCAGGCCTTGGAACTGACCAGGGAGGTTTGGAGTGCCCATCCCTGGAGGTGTCCAAGGAATTCCTGGAGGTGGCACTCAGTGACAAGCTGGGGATTGGGCACAGCTTGGACTCGATGCTCTTGGAAAGCTTTTCTAACTTTAATGATTTATTTTTCTATGATTCCACCAAAACAGAGTAATTTGAAAGTCCACAAATGATGGAGAGAAGCTGGAACATTATCTCTCTGAACCCAACACCAATAAGGATTTGGCTGTTTGGCACCACTTTGAGATAATTGTTTCCAAGGATCTGAATGCAGAAAATACTTTAAAAACAACTTTAAAATCAATAGCTCTTTTAATTTGCAACTTGCAGCTCGCTTTGACAAATAGTCCAAAAAGGGAGGATAAATAATGCAGCTTCAATTATATTTCTGTACAGAATTTGTCTTATTTTGTGTAGTGTACTGCTGAGCTAATTCAATTTTCTGCTGCCAGCCCATGCTTGTTTCCCTTTCACTTGTAATATATAACTTTATGAAGAGGGACTAAATCTTCCTACGTGAATGGCAGTTTATCCTCCAACATGAATGTTTCTGGAAAATAAGAGAAAATAAACCAACAACAATACTCTTCATAAAGCCAAGAAAAGCCACACAGCTGAGTTATTTTTTCAGCAGGGACAAAGGATGCACAATGGAGGGAAGCAGGTGGCAGCTGGAAAACATCCAGAAACCCCCAGAGGCTTCTGGTTTTACAGCTGGAAACCAAGACCTGGTACCCCCTGCCTGAGTAGATTCCTTTGAATTCCCAAGCTGGAGGGAAGCTCTCTCCCTGCTGCCTGCCTGAAGGATGCACCAAGATCTGAGATGTAGAAATGGTGGTTCCTGACCCCAAAAAAATGAAAATTTTAATTGGTTTTAGAGCTTGGGGGGTGGAAATTTCAAATTCTTTTTTATTATTATTTTTTTAAATAATGTTTATTTTTCTTGTTTCTTGTTTATAATTGTTATTTATTTAAGCATGCAGATTGAAGGGCACTGGGACATCCCAAGGTGCCCAGGAGGTTATTGGAGCATGGTGCCCACTCAGCTGGGCTGGCACCACAAAACCTGTGCCTGTTTTAGTGGTGTCACTGTCTCTGCATCTCTGCTGGTGGCTGGCACAGGCCAGGGGTGAAATCTTCCCTTGCAGTGACATGGGACACGTGGTGGCAATGGCCACAACCCCTCTATGCTGAGCAGAACACTAAAACTGTTACCCCATTGCTCACTTACTGACATTTCCATGACTTCTGCATCCTCTAATCCACCCTCATGAGCTGCCATTGGAGCTATTTCTGCTCCTTTAATTTATTTTTCTCTAAACTGCTGCCTCTGGAGGGGGAAAATAAGCCACAAACATTTCTTTCATGTCTAAAGGCAAAATGTCAGTCAGCCTCTGCCTGTCCCTCATCTCACAGCACCCTAGTGTGACCAGCATGGCTGCTGGGAGTGAGTGAAGAGAGAGAGGAGATGTTCAGCTAAAGGCTGGGAATTGTTTGCAGCAAACCAACAGATGTTTCTGGTTCATGAGTACATTCCCAAAAGGACAATGTTAGCAGCCTGAAAAAATGGGAGGCTGGAAAGATGGAGGAATTGATTTAACATCTGTGTTTTTCTTGAGAATCTGTTCTCTCAGGGATGTTGGGAAGCTGACATTTTCACAAGGCAGGAGTGGGGTTCATGGCTAATTGTGGTCCTGAGAGTGAAACAGCAGAGGATCCAAAGGAGAGATCTGGAGGTTGCAGCATCTCCTTCACAGCTCCTCCACCACCTGGAGTCCTGACAGCGAGGAAATATGGGCTTGCTACAACTTTGTCCTCTTGGCTCCTTCCACACAGAGCTCAGAAAGCGATGGCTCTGCAGCCTGTGCCCTGTCTCAGCCAGCACACAGCCTGGAGGGAGCACCACTGCTCCAGAAATGTGCAGGGAGAGAAACCCGCCCTCACTCCTGCCTTGTCCCTCTGCCTGTCTCCTCTGATGACAGCCCCTCTGCTCTGCAGGCTCTCCCGTGCCACACTCTGTGTTACAGGGGTTTGATTATATTTTAATTTTCCCTTAAACTGGTGCTGCTGTCACACAGCCACCCCACACAGCAGGAGGAGTGGATGAGCTGAGAGCCCAGCAGCAACAATGCTGTCCATGCCCCACAGACTCACCAGACCCATGCTGCCCTTCTCTGCATTTCAGCCTGCTTGGGGTTGATTTTAGATTGAAAAGTTCCTGGTTTGGAGCTGAAAACGCAGCTGAAGTCGTGGTTACCAGCTGATGCTGTGCCCTGCCTAGGAAGGAGGCAGCAGCATCCCTTTGTGTGCTGCCAGGTTTGCCTCACAGATCCTCCCAAAATTGCAGCATGTGCTGCTGAAGCCATGGGCACCTCGGCCCTGCACTCCCTGCTAGTCTGGCTGGATTGTCAGACAAAATTTAGGGTGTTTCTGCCTCTGGCAATGGCAGCTTTTGTGTTCTGGATGGGTCTGCAGGCACACCCTGAGTTGGCATTGCCCATCTCTGCCCTGGCTGTCACCAGGACACTGCTGGCAGGGCACATTTTTGGGAGCTGGAGGTAGGGCGTGCACTGAGGCCACACAAATCTCCTTCCCTCACTTAGCTGGTGCTTGGTGCTCTCTCTTTGTCTGGAGGATCAGGCTGGGGCTCCTTGTGGAGCTCCCAGTGCTGCTGGCCAGTGCTGATGCTCCAGCTCTGGTCCTCACTGGGGCCCTGGAGCTACAGAGGCTTCTGAAAAACACTGCTAAAGTTTTGGGGGACCCAGCTCTGGACCTGCAGGGAAAACCAACAGCTGCAAGGGCACTGGCACGTTTTCTCAACCAGGCCCCAGAGGGGTGAAGCTGCAGACCCCAAAATTGGGTTGCAGGGTGCAAAAGGGAAGCCACAGAGCTCCAGGACACAGCAGTGCCAGAAATCCAGATCAGCCAAGAGCAGAATCAGCTGAAGCTGTGGAGTTGTCTTTACTTTCAAAGTAATAAACTCTGTAATTAACCATAGCTTAAAAAGTCATCAATCTTATGTTAAAAAAGGAATAATGAACTAATTAACTAGAATGCATTTCCCAGTGTAGACAATCAATGCCTTATCTTAATGCTGGGTATCTCTGGAGGGGAAGGAGGGAGGTTAGAAACAGTAAAGATACTAAATATTGAGAGAGAGAATGATTTGCTTTTCCCCATAAAAGAAAATTGATTAAGAGACAAACTCCAGTGTTTGAAACCCAGGACACTTTTCCCCTGTTTTAATTCTTTGAAAAGATACAGACTAAGAGCTACCCTTAGTATTCTATGAGTAACTGTTTAATGTATAAGACAAGAACCACAAGGCTGGCAAACCCCCTTTAGATCACCCTCCTTCCCCCTCCCCAGGTTGAAAGAAATGTAAATTGCCCTTCCAGAGGCAGCACCTTCAAAAAGAGGGAGTTTGCATTTCTGTGAGATTTTGGAATGTGTCTTTCTAATCTTCCAGTCTCACACATATTTATTCCAGTGATTCCCTTTGCTTCCTCTCGTCAGCCTGAAGTTAATTCAAGTCATTTTATACTCCAAAAGCAAGCCTTTTCTTGTAGGTTTAAAATCCAGTTTGAACCTCTCCCAGTTCAACAGAGTCACTTGGGCTGCGAGCAACTGCTCCAGCAATTGCTGCTTCTTCCCTCCAGAATATTACATTCCCTGGTGCTCACAACAAAGCCATCACGAGTGTTAATATTGTTGTCATGGTGACTGACAGCTGCTGCAAACATGGCTGATATAAAGTTAAATTACTGCACTTTGGAAGCAGCACAAAGCTTTGAACGCCGCTGGGGGATCTGTTCCATCCTCCTGGGGAAAGCTGAGAGCTGAGAGCCTTCCCCATCACAAAGAGCCTTGCACACGCCTGTCTCCAGTCAGAGATTTCTCATCTCATCCCCTGGGCTGAGCAGCCCCAGGGCAGGGAGTGGGGGGCTCCTCCAGCCCTGCTGAAGGGGCTGCACAGCAGGGACAGCCAGAGGGGAAGGGAGATCTCTGTTAGCAACAGCTGGCCCAGGGAGAAACAAAAAGGCTCCCAGGAATAAGAGACTGAGACCAGGGATGTGGGACTCCAGGCAGCTCTTCAAAATGCTCTTCATTGTACAGAAGAGGTTACAGCAGTCCCAGGTCTTTGGTAACACAGCCACACCTACAGCTGCAGGCAAGCCTGAAGACCCTTTAGTTCTGGTTGCATTGCTTTATATATTTTTCTTTGCTGAGCATCTTAATACATCACAACCCATCAACACCTGTACTGTCACCTACAGCCTACCATAACTACTGTCATTACCATTTTGTGGTCATTACTGTCCAATCACATGAGTTAGTGTGCTATAGTTTAAGCTTAAAGTTGTTTTTCAGTTTTCTTGCAGTGGAAAATTCTTCCACCTTTTTCCTACTTGCCACACTGGCTTGTTTGTGTGCCTGTGGTATCTTTCTGCTTTTCCTAAGAATTATTTCTTCTTGGTAAAAACATCTTTTTGTTTGTGGTCAACATATCCTTTGCTCTAATCATAAAACCCTCTTCCAACTTGACTTGACCTTTGCTCTTTTTTAGTTGTCCAGTAACGACTGGCTCAGCAATTGTCAATTTAGACATCTATTGTTTTTCTATATCAAAACTTGCTTCCATCTCTATTCCACTCTCAGGTTCTACATTCATTTCTGCCAAGCATAAATATCTGTTGAAAGTTTCTTGTCAAACTTTCATCTTTCAAAACATCCACACCTGGCCCTGGTTGGCACAGCACAGCACAGCTCAGCTGAGCTCCCAGGGATGTGAATTTTCCCAATGAGCTCCCTGGGACGTGAATATTCCCAGTGAGCTCCCAGGGATGTGAATTTTCCCAGTGAGCTCCCAAGGATGTGAACCTCCCCAGTGAGCTCCCAGGGATGTGAATTTTCCCAATGAGCTGCAGGATGTGCAAACTCTGAGTGAGCCAGGGTCTGAACACAAACTGAAGGCACACAGGAGCCAACACCTGCACCAGGATGGCTCTGCTCTGTTTATTCCCTTCTCTTCCATGGTAATATTACAGCACTGCACAGCCCAGAGGAGCTCCCAGGGATGTGAATTTCTCCAGATGAGCTCCCAGGGATGTGAACCTCCCCAGTGAGCTGCAGGATGTGCAAACTCTGAGCGAGCTGGGCTGGGGAATCTGAGCACAAACATCTGAGGGCTCACAGGAGCCAACACCTGCACCAGGATAACTCTGCTCTCTTTATTCCCTTCTCTTCCACAGTGATATTCTGGCACAGCACAGCCCAGAGGAGCTCCCAGGGATGTGAACCTCCCCAGTGAGCTCCAGGATGTCTGGGCTGGGGGGGTCTGAGCACAAACTGAGGGCTCACAGGAGCCAACACCTGCACCAGGATGGCTCTGCTCTCTTTATTCCCTTCTCTTCCACAGTGATATTATCTTCCTGCTTCTCACCTGGGGCTGTGGGGTTGGCCCCACACAGCAGGCCTGTGAAATGCATCAGAGCAGCCCTGCAGGATGGGCTCCCACCAGTGACATCACCTGGGCAGGTTTGATGTTCACATCCAGCTCCTGTTCCTTCACCAAGCACCCAGCACAGCCCACCAGAGCTGCTGGAGGGGTCAGTGCACCTGCCAACAGGTGAGCACCACCTGGGCTCAGGAACTGCCTCCCACCAGGTCTCTGAGGGGTTCACCAAGGAATGAAACCCTCAGGGGAGGTGGAGGGAGAATCAATCAAATAAATGGAAGTGTGGGAGTGGAGTTTAGGTTAAGTAAGGCCAATCTCAAACCTTATTTTTAATTAAATTGGGGGAAGTTCTTAACTGATAAAAACATCTTTAGTAGGACTTAATGGCATTTAGCTGCTTTAATTGGGATGTCTATATTTGGTGTTTGTAGACAGAAACAGATAATAAGGCAACAAAAACAGATCACAGGGGTTTAAAATCCTGGCATTTGCATAACCCAATTGTTCACATTATGAAACGGAAACCCTGTTATCAGCTTGCATAAAACAGCTTGTTTTGGTAGATTGCAAATACTGTGTTTAATTAACCAAGCTTCAGGGACAGTGAATCTTATTGTTACAAGATACCACTCAGTGGAAATAAAGGCATTTTCATTTAAATAAAACAAAAGGGGATGTTTATCAGGATGTTACTTAATTGTCAGCATTGTGAAAGAGTTTTGTTCCTGCTACGATTTATGAACTGGAATTGATCAGTGAAGCAGAGAACTAGATGCCTTTGTCCTGTACAATTAAAGTTCTGTCATCTTAAATCCTGGCATTAATGATGCCAGCAGCCAAAAGGAAAGGGAGAAAAATCTGCAAGTGCATTGGAAATCCTGGGCTGGGCACGAAACAAAGTTTGAACCAATTTCCCCCTCAAAGGTCCTCGACCTCAGTAAAATTTACCTCTGGCTCTTCTAGAAAGTTCATTCCAGTATCACTGAGGTCCCATCAGGTTTCCCACCAAAGAGCAGAGGAGGAAGCTGAGGGTATTTGCCACTGACATATTCTTTGCCACCTCCTCCCTCAGCATTCAAGCAGGAGATCCTAATCTGGAATCCAGGAGCAGTCCACAGAGTGAGATGGAAAATAACTGAGCTGCTGTGAAGAGAATGATTGGGTTTTCCTTGCAGAAAACACTGCTGGGAATGGAAAACATTTATTTTGAGCTTAAGACATGATATAAACTAAACATTTCTCTATCTAGATGTATATTCACATTTCCAGGATGTCAGAAATCATTTTTTATTAAGGGGAGGGAAAAAAACCTACTCAGCCATCTCCAGAAGTGTTTGCTGTGCTGCAGCCTCCCTGGGAGCCTGCCTGAGGCCACACCTGGGTGCAGCTGTGTCACAGGGGCATGGCAGGAGCATCCCCCACCCCGGGAGCATGCCAAGCTCTGGGAAAG
Organism: Serinus canaria; assembly: GCF_022539315.1. Taxonomy (NCBI): domain Eukaryota; kingdom Metazoa; phylum Chordata; class Aves; order Passeriformes; family Fringillidae; genus Serinus; species Serinus canaria. Next base: position 3,287,756 of record NC_066336.1, on the reverse strand, counting down.
GCAAAGGGAAGAGGGTGCTGTGTGCACAGAGGACAGTGCTGGCCTCATTAACACAAATGCAGAGTGCAAACCACAGGGTGTTCCTGTAAAATATGTAATTGTGTTTGAAAGGACACCAAAGCTGCTTCCAGCTACAAATGTATCGCGTGGCCTGAAACAAAATCTTATTTAGATGCTATGTTTTCCTGTGATTGCTTAAATATGCTTATCAGACTGGTCTTGCTGCCATGCAAGGCCACTGAACTGCTTCTGTCCTGACATGACAATGTGCAACATCTGATTCCTAACCACAGCCAGACCCCCCAAATACCTGGAGGCACTGGGAGGAGTCTGCTGGGGAGTTCAGCCAGGGCAGGAGCTGCTGGTGAACCCAGCAAAGCAAAGAACCAAAGAAATGTGCTGGAGTAATTGGAGAGGAGAGCAGATGCTGCTGGCAATGAAAGCCTGTGTGAAACCCAGCTGAGAAGCCAACTGTGAGACCCACAGGGGCAAACTTCCCTGTGCTAGGACAAAAGAGACCCAGCGAGTGAATAGCAGAAAAATCTCTTGCAAGATGCCCATTATCAGGCAGCAGCCAACCTGCAAAAAGGAGCAAATTGGATTTGAGGAGGGAAGGGAAACAGGCCCCCTGCAGACACAATTACAGAGCCAGCTCAGGAATTGCAGGGTGTGTAAATGCAGGAGCAGCAGATGGGACAGCTCTGAGCAGGCACTGGAAGCTCTCTCCTCACACGTGCCAGGGAAATGTCAGCTCCTGCTCCTGTCCCTCCACACTGCCTCGTCCCATCAGCTCCTGCCTTTGCCTCTGCCCACACCTGCCACCATCACATTTTATGAAAAATCCTCTTTACCCAGGATTCTTCTCCTGGGGAGGTGAGAAGCCTCAGAGAAAAAATGAAAACAATAATTTTCTGATTTGCTTCTCCTGTGTTTTGTTGCTTTGGAATGTGGTTTGGAGATTGTTTATCCAACAGGTCATTGTTTGATTAGTTTCATGTGAATTGTTTTAACTGAATGACCAATCATGGTCAGGCTGTGTTGGGACTCTGGAAGGAGTCAGGAGATTCATTCTCATTCTTTGTAGCCTTCTGTCTGTGTCCTTTCTGTATTCTTTAGTATAGTTTTGGTATGGCATTATGGAATGGAATGGAATGGAATGGGATGGAATGGGATGGAATGGAATGGAATGGAATGGGATGGAATGGAATGGAATGGAATGGAATGGAATGGAATGGAATGGAATGGAATGGAATGGAATGGATGGGATGGGATGGGATGAGATGGAAAGGGATGGGATGGGATGGGATGAGATGGAATGGAAAGGAATGGAATGGAATGGAATGGAATAGAATAGAATGGAATGGAATGGAATGGAATGGAATGGAATGGAATAGAATAGAATAGAATAGAATAGAATAGAATAGAATAGAATAGAATAGAATAGAATAGAATAGAATAGAATAATTAGCCTTCTAAGAACATGGAGTCAAATTCACCAATTCCTCCTTTGTCCTGGAGACCCAGCAAATACCACACACACCCTGGCAGCTCCATCCCCTCTGTCCCCCAGCCCTGCCAAACGTCCCTGGGACTGTGCCCCAAGCTCAGGAGGTGCCCAGCAGCAGGGCAGGACCCACCAGCACTCTGGGATTGAATTTGTGTGAACCCGATAAGGGGAGAGAGTGACGAGGCTTCTATGGTATCAGAAGGGTAATGAATTACTTTATTATATTCTATTATTCTATACATTTAAAACTGAACTTGCCAAGCACTCAGCACTGCACACAACTGCTCACACTTGGCCCTGACAGGCCAAGGAAACAAAACTCCATCACTCTGGGTAAACAATCTCCATTTTGCATTTTGCTTTGGCACAAACACAGGCACAGCAAATGATAAGAATTGTGTTTTCTTTCTCTGAGAGGTTTAGAGAATGTGAATCCCAGGAATATTCTTGGGAAGAATTGTGCCTTGCTTTTCTCTGTGAAGAGGAATGTGGCTACACTCTGGGATTCTGCTCCCTGCCCAGCTGGGATGCAGTGAGGAGATGTGATGCTGTGACTTCCACTGGGAGAGGATCTTGTAGCTGTGGCTGCCAGGGAGGTGTGGGATAAGGGAGTAATTAAAAAAAAGATCAAATCCTGCCCCATTGCTGACTGCAAAAATCTGCTGGGAAATGAACCCCTGGCCTGTATTTGGGGGGGTGAAGATTTGCAGAGGGTGGCAGGAGGTGGAAGAGGGTTGCAGGAGGTGGAAGAGGGTGGCAGGAGGTGGAAGAGGGTTACAGGAGGTGGAAGAGGGTTGCAGGAGGTGGAAGAGGGTTGCAGGAGGTGGAACAAGGTTGCAGGAGGTGGAAGAGGGTTGCAGGAGGTGGAAGAGGGTGCAGGAGGTGGAACAGGGTGGCAGGAGGTGGAAGAGGGTTGCAGGAGGTGGAAGAGGGTGCAGGAGGTGGAAGAGGGTTGCAGGAGGTGGAACAGGGTTGCAGGAGGTAGAAGAGGGTGCAGGAGGTGGAAGAGGGTTGCAGGAGGAGGAACAGGGTGGCAGGAGGTGGAAGAGGATGCAGGAACACCTGTGCACCCCCTGGTGTTGGTGTGTAAATTACTAGCAGTGTCATTACCTGCCCAGTGAGGTGTAAACACCCAAAATCCCGGGATCAGAGAGGTTGGAAAAGCCCTCCCAGGTCAGAGAGTCCAAGCTGTGCCCTGTCTCCATCTTGTTCCCAGCCCAGAGCACTGAGTGTCACATCCAGGCCTTCTTGGGCAACTCCAGGGATGGGACCCCAAACCTCCCTGGGCAGCCCCAATGCCTGACCACCCTTTCTATGCAGAAATTCCCCCTGGATCCCCTGCACAGCCTTGCCCTACCCCAGCCCTGGAACCTCCCAGGAAAACTTCCCAGCAGCCAGGCTGCTCTTGGAGAAGGTGAACCTGGTGCTTGAAAGGCACTGAATCCTTTAATCCCTGCAGCCACTTTAACCCTTGGCCTCCAGAGCCTCGCTGGAGGATCTGAAAGCTTGCTGAAATCCCAGAGTATCACAAGGATCATTGTACATCCTTAAATAAACCTCCTTTCTTTAGCTCTCTCCCTTTGTGAGGATTTATGCTGCAAGAGGCACAGCTGCTCCTCAGGAAATGGCTTGAGGTTCCAAACCCCCTCCTGGTTTCCACTTCTTGCCTCTTGAGGGTTAACAATCCTGGGGAGAGCAGAGCAGCCTGTCTATCCACTTTGGTAATTGAAATCAATTTCTCTGCCTTATCTGTAGGAAACCTATATAGTCAAGACACTAATCTGCTGGCTCTGGCATCTCTTAAATGAAAACCTATTTTAAAAAAGAAAAAGGTCCTTTCCCTGCCTGCTGTTTCTCCTTCCTTCAGCTTCTGAGGGTGGGGACAGACAAAACTCCAGGGCCTGGGCTTATTTTAGGAGCTCACATGCTGGCCAAGAGGACACCCAGCTGGAGATTGTTGCCAAGAACATCTGGGAGAGGCTTTCAGCTGGATTTTCCCCTCCTGCAGCTCCTTGGCTTGCCCTGCAGTTACCCCCAGGCTCTGCTCCTGATTCCTGTAGGCAGCAGGTCCTGTAGAAAGGTCACAAAATCAGGATGCCACAAGCACAGGCAGGGATGAAGAAGAGAAATTCCCCCAGCCTGCTCTGCTGGGATCAGCACCTTCCTTCACAAACCGTGTCAATCTCCAGTTACCCAAAACCAATCCTGCAGAGAAAGAGCAGCCCCAAGCCATGTTCTCTCCTAATCCTGGTCATTAGGAGTCCAACCAAGCCAATAGATTTCTATTTTGCAGTCAATCAGGCTTGAAATCCCTGTGGTTTTGATTGTAATTACACAGATCAAGTAATCAATAGAGAATCACACCTTCCTGAGCCTAAAATAGGGGAATGAGAGCTCAGGAGCAGCCTCAGAGCAGGGAAAATGGGACAAAGCCCAGAACTGGGGCTCCCACAAGAAGCAGAGGCTGAAAGGACCTGAGTAATTACTGACCCAAGAGCCTTCTGTGTGTTTGTGACCCTTCCCAAACACTGCTGGCTGCAGAAGGCACCAGCTCTCACCATTCTCTAGTGAGAAATGTGCATTCCCCAAAACTTAACAATTTGTAGTTGCCTTCAAACTAAGTGCACTTTTTTTGAGCAAGACAATATAATTAAATGAGGCACATTAATACTGTGAGATAAGCATCACTGACCACATTTATGACAATAATAAAGGAATTCACAGAGAAAAGGGACTTATACCCTATAAATCAAAGCATTTTGGTGCATATAATTTGGGAACACGAGTCTGTGAATTGTAATAGAGCATGACAAAGTCTCATCAGCAGGAGTAAATATTAAGCCCCTTATGACAACAGACACACACATCCCATCTGAATGTTTTTTCAATTTAAAGCAGTTCCCTGATTCTTATTCTCTTAATTGAGGTAATTTGCTTGAAGTGTCCCCTTGCAGCTGAGAAATTACAATTGCCCCTTTAATATTCTGGTAATTCTAACTGCATTTTCCCCATCTGATCCTAATCCTCATGTTCCTCGGAGGAGGAATCCTCTTTGGGTGATAAAAGCTTGATAAGAGGCCAACAGGCACATCAGAAAATGAAATGTCTGTCAGTGATTTGACTGCATGAGGGTAGAGGAGGGAATGGCCATTTCCCTGGCCAGTTATCCATTCTGGGAAATTGCCATTATATTCCTTTCAGCTCCCTGAAAAGTCAATAGAACATAATGAAGTTATCACAAGATGCAGCTTCCTGAGCTAATTTGGTGATGGCAATATAAACCAGCTCTGGGTAAAGGTGGGGAAGAGCTTTGTTTGCAGAAGGGAACACGAGAACTGTTGGGGTTGTAGAGGACAGGCGGGAGTTTCTTCCATCCCCCTCTCCCTTTCAGACAAGATTTTTTTATAAAATGCCAATAAAGTTTTAGTGCTCAATGTCACAGCAACAGCAACCTGAAAGATCAATGTAACTACAAGCTGCTCTTGCCTCTGCACATTCAATGTGTTAAACAAAAGCTTGTTCCCTTTCTCCAGGAACTTCCATAAGGTCTTGCAGTGTTGCCCTGTTTTTTTAAGATTTTCTAAGCCTTCTGCTGTTTACATTCTTGTAAGGAACTTTCTCACGTGCTTTTTTGTACATAATTCTTGTTTTGCATTCTTTTCTGCAGGAGGAGGGCTGCAAAGCCATGGGATGCTTTCCTGCTGTGGAAGGGGATGCTGGGCACACAACGCCCAGGACTGGCAGGAACAGGGACACCACAGAGCCCATGGAAGACGAGCAGCTGAGCAAGGAGTGGATCAGGACAAAAGTTTTCAGGCTGGAAATTTCAACCACAAGCCTTTCTCCCCGAGGGTCCCTGCAGCCTGTGCTGTTTAGATTATTACTAAATTCTGTGTACAAGCACCTCTGGGAGGTTTTTCAGCCTCTTGCTGTAGCAAGTCACCAAGGAAGGAGGGTGGTGTTTAGTTTGGTTTTTGCAAGAAGAATTACCAGAATGAAGGTCAAGGAGCAGCGTGGGCTGACCTGTACAAATCTGGCATTTTTACTCCTGTCTCCAAGCACCATGATAAACCACTCTGAGCACAAACCTGCCTCAAAATGAATCACCAAGTGCTCCACAGAGCAGAAAATTGCAAGGGGACACTGTGGGCCCTGGGCATAGAGAACAGTTGTTCTTTCAGCATTTCTAGTAGTTTTCCTTCCCCCTCAAATTTCAATAGGCCACGTCTGATTATTGACTGACACATGTTCCCCTCACACCAGGGTTTTATCAGACCACGTCACTTGTGTCAGTCCACAGAATTAGCAGCCATAATTGGACCCTTTTAACAAGGTACACAACACATTTTAAATTAAATTGCATTCCATAAATCAGGTTAACCTTTTCAACATTGCTCTAAGAAAATTAATTACTCATATCGAAGCACATGACCTTTTCACAGTGCTTGGGATTAGCTTCCACATTTCTTTTATTTTCCCTTCTCTCTGCTCCTCCCTCCTCTCTCCCCCAGCCCAGACTTCTTTCTTGACTTAAAAGCATCAAAGCCCAAAAAGCATCAAGGCTGAGCACCTTGCTTCAGCTCTCATAGCTCCAGCCTGGCATGATTTAATTGCTTAATCTCCTCTGCTGAGCAAGCTGCCCCTCTCTCCCCTCCCCTCTCTCCTGGCAGGTGGAACCAGGGCTGCCCTGTGCCAACACTCAGCTTTATCATCAGACCCTTTACTTGTGTTTCATGTTTGCTCAAAACACCAGGGAATCTTGTTGTGTGAGGATCTCCCTTTCCATCACCAGCAACTGGCAATATTTCTATTTTATTAGCCTCAGAACCATAAATAAAGTGTGGATGAGTGCCTAAAAAGCTCAGAGGGAAGACAAGGGAGAAGTCCTTTGAGTTATTAAAGTTTGCCAGAACTTTCCACAGCATTTCTGCAGGGTTGAGGCGAATAAATGTCAGTAGAGTCCCATCAGGGCACTCTCCAACCCAGCCAGGTGGGGCAAACCCAAACAGGTACAATCCCATCACCTGCACTTGTTCCTGCCTTGGCTTCCATGCGATTTGGGGTCTGGGAGCTTCTTTCCACTTCCAAAGCTGCACTACACTTACAGGTAACAGATCTCAGCTAGAGAATTGGACAAAGCTCTCAGGGAGCAGCTGCAGTTCAGCTGAGCCCAGCCTGTCCACAGCTGCCCCAAAATCCTGCAAGCTCTTATTGGGCTTTCCTCCTTGGCAAACAGCACTACTGGGATATTCAGTGGGAGTTAAATAAACTAAGTGCTCACTCTGGAGCAGGAGTGAGTGCCTGCATCCCTTCAACCCTGTGTGTCTTCCCAGAATCCCCTCTGGGATGAAACCATAAAGTTTTATCACCCTCCTTGGTAAAGCATCACATTTATTATTTACTCTTGGACAACTTTGCAGACATCTTCCTGCAGAAAATCCTTCCAGAATGGAGGGGTGCATTAGGATAGGAAGCACAGGCAGTGATGTACTTCAGCACTTTCCAGGAGCTCACAGTTTGCCAGTTTTGTTTGGCAGCCACACCCAGTGCTGTTAGCTGCTAAGAGAGGTCTGCTCCATCATTTTCTTGGTCCTGGGATTCCTCTCCAGACTTGGACAACTTCAGGCAGGGGATTTTAAAAAGCCACAAAGGACTGGCACTGGTAGGATAAACCTGGGAGCTGTGAACAGGTGGTTCTGGGGTCCCATGTGCAGCCCCTATTACACAGAATTGTGGCATTCACTGTCTCTGAACAATCCCTTCACCCAGGGTTTTCTCCTGGGAAGCTGAGAGGCAGTGAGAAGCCTCAGAGAAAAGGAAAACAATTCTGATCTCATTTGCTTCTCCTGTGCTGTGCTCCTTTGGAATTTATTTTAAAAGGAAAACAATTCTGATCTCATTTGCTTCTCCTGTGCTGTGCTCATGTGGAATGTGTTTGGGGATTGTTCACCCCCAGGTGATTGTTCCATTGCATTCTGCTGGGAGTTCTTTTCACTCTTTGGCCAATCAGGGCCAAACTGTGTCAGACTCTGGAGAGAGTCAGGAGTTTTCATTATTATCTTTTTAGCCTTCAGTATCCTTCCTCTATTCTTTTGTATAGTATTCTTTAATATAATATAGTATCATAAAGTAATAAATGAGCCTTCTGAGAACATGGAGTCAGATTCATCACTCCTCCCTGCCATGGGGCTCACTGTGCATTTACAATACAGAATCACAGAATTACCTAGGTTGGTAAAGACCTTTAATATCACCCAGCTCAACCCATGCCCTAACCCCTCCCCACCAGCTCAACCCTGGCACTGAGGGCCACCTCCATCTGTTTTTAAACTCCCCCAGGGATGGTGACTCCACCCCTCCCTGGGCAGACAATTCCATTTCCCAGCCACTCTTTCAGTGAAGGATTCCTTCCCAACATCTCACCTAAACTCCCCTCCGTGCAGCTCAAGGCTGTGCCCTCTATGGGGTCAGGTATGGATTTGGAGCCAGAGTCAGGGATCCATGGCTTGGCTTCAGTGGGGCTGAGGCTTCCCATGCCCTCCAGAGATGGACAGACAGACAGCAACACCCCCAGGCCTCATAGATGTGTATTTCCAGTGGCTGAGGGCATCCCCTCTGTCCTGGCTCACAGGAACAGCACCTGGAGAGGGGAGGGGCAGCAAGGTAAGAACAAAGCACCTTGGGGCTTTGGAGTTCACAGCAGCTGCACCTTTCAGCATGAGCTGCAGCTTCCTGGGATGCATTTGCTGCAGTGAAACTCTTCCCCCTCTTTGTGCCTGGTTTCCACAGGTGAAGGAGTCCCAGGTGTTGGTGTCTCTGTCCTGTGGGACCCACAATGGTGGGGATTGGTGTCAAACTCCACACAAACCTGTGACTTATGGAAGATCCTCAGTAGTTAACAACATCTGTTGTGCTGTTTCTCCCCTGAAATAGGAAAATCTATGTAGTTTAACTATAGACTGTATTTCCCAGCTGCCTTAATTTCTTTAAATTGCTCTGTGAGTTGCTGAAGTCATCAGCAGAAATGCTGGAGTCAGCTGGATTTTAAACATTTAAAATGATATAGTGCCATTTTCCTTCAGAAAGAATCTTAAAAAATTTAATTATTCTTTTTCTTTTTCCTATTTCTTTCCTTTTCATTTAATGATGGGGTTGTTGAAACCTCTCATTAAAAGTGCCATAATATAAAACAGAAAAAAAAAAAAAAAAAAAAGCTTAGAGCAGGATCTTAGAGCGTGACAAAGTTTTGTTGAAAACACCAGGCATTTGCTGCTGCTTCAGTGCCTTTTTTACACAGAGAAGCAAGGAATGAGGAGGAGGGGGGTGATTGAAGGTGGCTCCTGTGTTTTATGCTCAAGCTGATGCCTCATAAGCAGCATTTCAGTGGTACCTGCTCCTTGGAAACCAGATATTGAATAGATAAACATGGTAATGACCTAAGCACAATTAAAGCAGCTGTTACAGCCTGGCCAGGCCCATCTGGCCTCAGGGTGAGGGTGCTGAGTACTCTGAGCATCTGTAGACCCAAGGATGGTGATGCAAGACTAAATCCTGGCCCCCTTAAACTTACTGGGAAGTCTTCTGTCTTCCATAATTCCCAAACTAATCAGCTTGAGCTGATTCCTGAGTTTTAAGTCAGAGACAAAGGCAAAACTAGGAGCTGATTTGGAATGAGGAAACAAACCTAGGTTTTCCCCTTGTAGTGTGCTTAAATGGTGTTTGTTTTTGTTCCTGTGTACCCAGACACACATTAAAAAGATTGAACATAATAAGTTAATTGTTTGCCTAATCCTTAATGAAGATTGCTATTTCCTCTTCAGAATTGCTGCTTGAAGTAAGATGCATTAAAACTCCCTTGGAAGTGTTGGGAGTGCTGGGAGGAGGTGGAGCTCAGGGGGAGTTTTTGTCTTATCTCTCAGAGTTCCCTCCCAGCAGGGGGATCCTCTCCCTGCTCTGCTCCTCAAAGGCAGCTTCCCCAAAAGCTGCACAATTTTTATTCCTGCAAAATCCAGGCAACATTAAAATTGTCCCATCAGCCTCAGGGTCCTGCAGCAATTGTCCAAGAAGATCACCTTGAGGGTCATTTCTGGGCAGATACCTGTAGAAAATGTTTGCTGGTTGGTTGTAGCAGTGAGGAGCTCCTGAGGGTGGGTGAGGGGTCTGGGGGCTCTTTTCTCTCCCTTGTTTTATGAAAAAATGGAGTTTTTGAAGTTGTTCTGAAGGTCTTTTTCTGTGGTTGCTTCTCTTCTCCGTGGCAGTGCTGGCTACCCCAGGCTTCCTGTCATTTACAATAATTATGATGGTTTTGCTGGAGTGATTTTGCATCAATCCATCCATCCCTGCTCTCCAGTTGTAATTATGCTTTTTGATGCCATTGAATTGCCAAGATCTGGAGAGAATGCTTTCAACATCTTTGATAACAAAAAGTGATGCATCACTCAGTGGGGCTGGGGCAGTGGCTCCTACAGCTTGCTCTGAGCATTAACTTAGATGTTTTGTCTGAGTCCCTCAAATGCAGGAGTTCAACAAAGCCAGAGCCCTGTCCATGACACCGTGGTGCTGATGCCTGAGCAGAGGGTGAACTCAAACAACACAAACCAGCCCCAAATCAAACAGAAGCAGATTTGCTTCTAAGAGATGTATTTTGCCCTAAAGTTTCATTTGCTGCATTTCACTTGTTTCAGATGTTGCTCCAGCAGCTCTTTCATTACAGCAAATCAAATAAACAAATGAAAAATTAAAGCTATTGTTATCCAGCCATTCCCTGGGGGGTGTTTGGGGTTCTTTGCATATTTATGATGTTTTTTGGGCTGTGTGTGGGATGAGAACAGATGGCTGATGGGTTCCACTGCCTTACCTGCTCCAGCAAACTGGCAGGTGTCCACACCTCCAGCAAATGCAAACCCACAGAGCAGGTTTGGGAAGGGAAGTACATTGTACTCACTGAAAGCTGCTTCCAATTGCTTATTGTGTTTTTTTTTTTCTTGTGGTCTCTTCTCCTGTGCCGCTCATTAGCCCTTCTGGAATTTAAATGGCACATTTTATGGATGAGAGTTAACTGGGTTTGCCAGATAGAATTGCTGCATTGCCATTGCCTCTGTGCATGAATATTGAGATGTGGACATTGATAGCAGTGCACGTCCCTCAGAATGTTCTGACTGCTAGAATATTTCTTTTCCCTCCTTATTTAATTTTGCTGTTTGGAGTGAAAGGAACACATTTAAATAATAAAAAGAACCACAATGTGCCTGCTGCTCTATTCAGGGAGTTTTTCTAATTTCAGTCCTTTCTGCAGAACTGCTATAAATACTCAGACATGAGAATGCCTGAGAAATAGGTCACAAGGAAAACTGCTAATATGTACATTTGATAGAAGTCTTTCCAAAGTTGATTTCTTTCAGAGTGTTTCATAAAGCAAATAATGTGAAGATTAGGCTGGAATTTTCAAGAATACCTGCCTGAGAGTGGGAACCAGATGAACTCTGCTTCTGCTCACCCCCAGCCATGCTCTGAATCCAGATCTCATCACAGACAGGTAAAACTGCTGCAGGCTGAGTCCTGCAAGAGCATCAATAATGTGATTATCTTCTCTTAGGACAGTTTGCTTTTTGACATGACCATAATTTGGCAGATGCTGCTCCTCCCAGGGCTGGTTGCTGGGGTGTCTCCTGCAAGGTGCACCCAGCAGAGTTGGAATTCTTGGGGTCCTCTTCACTTAGGTGAAACCCTCATCATCTTTGCTCAAAGAAAAAGGGAAAAAACTTCAATCCATGTGGTCAGTGCCAGAGTTCTGTTCACCCTCAGTCATGCTCTAAATCCATATCTCATGAGGGACAGGTAAAACTGCTGCAGGCTGACTCCTGCAAGAGCATCAATAATGTGATTATCTTCTCTTAGGACTGTTTGCTTTTCGACATGACCATAATTTGGCAGATGCTGCTCCTCCCAGGACTGGTTACTGGGGTGTCTCCTGCAGGGTGCACCCAGCAGAGCTGGAATGGAGTCTCTTCTTGGAGTTCTTGGAGTCCTCGTCCCTTAGATGAAACCCTCACCATCTTTGCTCAGAGAAAGAGGGAACAAACAAAACATCAATGTGCTCAGTGCCAGGGTGAGCAGCAGTGGGGAGAAGCCCTGCAGCCCCTGGGCTGAGCTGGCAGTGTTCCCTGGGAGGGAGGGAGCAGGGATGGGTCTGTGGCACATCCACCAGAGCACACCTGGCAGGCAGGGCTGGGGCTGGGCTACCTGGCTGCTGGAGGGTGGTGTTGGGAGGTCCCCAGGACGAGGTGAGAGATGAGAATTTGACTCCACGTTTTCAGAAGGCTGATTGATCATTTTATGATATTATATTAAAAGAAATGCTCTACTAAAACTATGCTAAAGAAAGAGAAAGGATACAGACAGAAGGCTAGAAAACAATGAATAATAAAACCTGTGACTGATCAGAGAGTCTGACACAGCTGGGTGTGACTGGCCATTAAGTAAAACCAATTCACATGCTGGGTAAACAATTCTCCAAACCACATTCCAAAGCAGCCAAACAGGGAGAAGCTGAAGCTTCCCAGGAGAAGAAATCCTGGCGAAGGGATTTTTCATAAAATACCACGGTGACACTGGAGCAGCCTTATCTTGTGTCACAGAGGTTTCCAGTCCTGTTTTATCAGGTTGTCCCCGTGTGTGTCAGCACGTGGCTCCTTCCCCCAGGTGCTGCTGTCACCTCTCTGGGAGGCCCCCACTGCTGGAGAGGCTCCTAAACAGAAATCTTCTGGAAACGACTGATTTCTGTAAGCAAAGCACAAAAAAGGCATTGAAGTCCTCCTGAATGTGTGACATAATAAAATTCTAAACTGGCTTTGGCATCAGACTAAGCAGAATTTTTGGCTGGGATTGTGGAGGTTTTGGTGTGATGAGAACAGTCAGGCTGGAGCTCCAGAGGAGGGTGCTGGGCACTAACAGGGATTAAAGCCCAGTGTGTTGGCTTCATCTTGGCAAAGGAATTGGAATTCTGAAAATCTCTTTTTAAGCTTTCCTCCCTGGGCCTGGGAGCTGGATCTTTTAAGAGACACAATGCACACTGAGCTCAATCTGATTTATTTTTTTTCCCCCACAGCAGTTTGGAGGAACTCCAGATAACCATCAGAATGTGTGGACACTTATTTAAACTGAACAGAACTTTCAGCTGTGGAAAGTTGCTTAGAAAAGCTCTTTTGGTAGGAAGAGTAATCTTAAAAGACAAAATGGAAATATGCATTTTATTTTAAAAAAATTCTTTGTGGTTTTCTAAGTATTTCTGATGACAAGGGAATTCATGGGCATGGTTGAACCTGAGTAGAAAATCCAGGCTGAATTGAGGTGTTTTCAGCTGATGATCTAAAATTCAATTTGATTTTGATTTTTCACAAAATCAAATTGAATTTTAGATTTTCATTAAGGTAATCTGTGTATTTTATTTACACTAATATAAATTAACTGCTTTGATCTAAGCTGGTTAATAAACCAAATATGTCCTGAGGTCTTCCAAAGGGATAACAAGCCTGGTGTGCTTTAGGGCACTTGTATTAAATAAATCTGGAAGCATTGAATAAGGGAGGAAAAGGAAAACATGATGCAAACAGAATACACTTAGCATTTATTGTGGCAGCATAAATAAATGTTTGGAATGTTGGAGCCCGAATCTGAGGCAATAGCTGGTAAAAGAAACCAGTAGGAAAAAAACCCCACACGATAATGGCAGAATGGAAAAGTTAAAATCTAATTCCAGCCCTAGGAGCAGAGCTACAACAAGGATTGTTTTCCATGGAGCTGATCCCCTGAGGTGCTGTTGATCTTCCCAGCAGGATTAGGGAGGCTGAGGGGTTCCCAGGCTGTCTGTTGGCATCTCCTGGGGGCACTGGGTGTGCGGAGTGGGCACCGGCATTTGGTGTTTAATCACTGCTCAGCTGCTGTTAACTGTTAATATACTCACGGCAATAAGTGCAAGATGATCTATCCTAGCCATGCTTCCAATGTTTATCATTAATAGAGAATGAACTGACATAAAAGCTTTAAGTATCTCTTTCCCCTCCTGTAGTGAGTAAAAACTTGATTTCCTTAACTAATAGATCGCTGTCAGTGTAACAGGAACGGAGTTTCCAGCCTGTAGCTAAAGAAAAAAAATCACTTGCTCCATTTACTTCATACAGCAAAAAAACCCCAACCCCAGAAGGCTGAAGATCTCGTGCTTTGTGTGTGAAAAATGCCGTGTTTTGGAGACAGGGGTGGCACTAACATTCTAATGGTGGCTGCTTAAGTGCAATCAATGTAGTGCAGGTGTTGGACAGATCCCGGGCACGGAGCTCTCCTTGTCTGAAGCTGGAATTGGCTGCCCGCCTTCTGCTCTCTGGGGGCTGATTCAGTTTGTATGTTTGCTCATATTTTACAGTAAATTAGAGACCTGTGACCGTCATATTAATACTTAGAACAAAAGCCTTTGAGTGCTTTTATCTTTAGAGTAAATTATCCTGACTCGAATTAAGAGACATTTGGAATTTTCCTGATGGAACAGGAATGTCAGCAGAAGGAATATTTAAATCTCTTTTGTCGTTTTCTCGATATCAAAGCCTGACATCCAGCACCAGGTTGGAGCTCAGGAGATGGACAAAGCAACAATGGCTGCTCTGATGCATCTCTTTGGAGTAAAATTTATTTTTTATATTGCTTTGCTACAGCATGAGCTGCAGGAGTGCTCCTGGCTGGGCTTTCCTGAGCTGCTCTTACACCAGCACACAGCTCATAAGAATCCAGGCTTGGAATCAGCTGGACAAAGCCAGGAAACTGCTGATCCTCCCTTCCTTGGGGCTGCATTTGCTCAGCAGAAATGGTCTCACCTGGAGTGAAATTTAGTGACCAGAGTGCTACTGGAGCACATGGATAAATGATTTATACCAGTGACTGGTGGTATTTTGTAATTTTTTAAAGAAATTACAAAATTTTTGTACATGGGGCACATGGATAAATGATTTATACCAGTGACAGGTGGTATTTTGTAATTTTTTAAAGAAATTACAAAATTTTTGTAATTTTTTACAAAAAAAAAAAAAAATTGTCATTTTTCTCCCTTGGGCACTTGTGGCCTTATTTTCAAGGGTCCTGATTCCTTTATACAACTATTAATGAAACTGGGTTTTAGAGGCAAAACGAAAACCAGAATTTCTCTGTAGATTTTAATGATGATGATGATGATGTAGATTTTGGGGTCTGGTCCAGAGCATTCTGCAGTCAAGGGGGTCCTTCAAGTGACTGAGCCGGGCAGTGGAGTAGAGCCACAGAAGAACAAAAATTGGCACAGCAGCAGAGAACCCCCAAATATCTGGGCTCCCTGTGGGCACTTAACTGAGGACGAAGCTTTTGGCAAACTGGCAGAGCTGGGGGTGGCTGGGGGGCAGTGGAGCCCCCAGGGAAAGGAGAGCAGGCATTTTAGAGAATGAATGTGTTTTTTCCAGCCCGATAGTCCCTGTGGACCTGGAGAATGAAGAGCAATCTCATTGTAAAATATTCATAGACAGCTGCTCTATAGCATTTATCCCAGTGTAACTTCAGTCTTGAGCTAGTCTATAATTAAAGCATTTATGTTTCAGATGCTTAACAGGGTGTTTTAAAATGTTTAGGTCTTGTAAATGATGTTTATTTATGGTTAGCTAATTAAGCCAGCAGAGTTCAGCTTGGTCTCCAATGCAGCCCAAAAGACAAGCAGTGACATTCCCTGTTCCTTTGGAGGCAGCTGATCCAAGAGGGATCCCCACTCCCTCATTCCCTGGGTCTGTGCTCCTGGTCCTCCTGGCCAGGAAATGGGATACACAGGGATCCAAGAGCTGGTAAATGTAGCTGCCTGTCCTGTCCTGGGTGCTGACACATTGGGACTGCTGGGTCTTTGGTGTCTCCCACTCCTCCAGCCTCTCACTGCTCTGTTGGTGCCCAAGGTGATGCCTTAACTTTTAGCTTTTATATTTTTCAGATTTTGTGCTGCTTTAGTGTGTAACTCTTAGCTTCACATTAAGTGTTACCAAGTTCTTTTCACAGTGTAGATAGACAAAAATAATCCTTTTTTAACTTGACCAAGGACTACCATTGCAGGCTCCAGGCTCAAAAAGTATAAACGTCATAAATAATATTAGAAATAAACAGTGAATTGAAGGGAGAAAAACAAGAAAGATGGGACTTCATAATCTAAAGCTTTAATTAGACAATTAACTCCAATATGCAAATGGATCAGAAATTATAAAAGTGAGAGACCCTGTGACCAGTTGTCCATTTTTGTGACCATTTTGGTTCATCTTGGGTGCAGCCCTGGCTGGGCTCTTGTGCTGCCCAAGGTGGATCCATGGAGGAGTTCCTTTTAATAAATCCCTGCTTTATTCTTCAGCTCTGTCCGGCCTCTGTTCTAGCTCAGCCTTCTCAAGGCTCCTCTTGGCCTCATCCTGAGCGAGGGGGGTTTGGTGGCAGCTTTGCTGCCCTGCAGAGGGGTTTTGGTTCTGGGAGGGGAGAGTAAAAGTGTCAGGTGAGTGCTGGCTGCTCCCTGGAGCAAGGTGAGCTTTGGGCCAGCCCCTGGGCTGGAGGGGACAGTGTCCTGCTGCTTCTTGGCCCTGGCCCGTGGCATCCGTGGGACTAAGTGGAGTTTGGATCACACACTGATTGTGAGCCAGGTTTGGGGCCAGCCCTAGCCCAAACAGGGATGCAGAGAGCCCAACCTTTACTGCCAGCTGCAGGAGCCTGGGGAGAACACCCAGCCCGGAGAGGAAACCTGCTGCCAGCACTGAGCTGGGTGCTGCGGGCTCTCCAAACACACTTTAGCGTTTCTCTAGCGAACAGTTAATTATCTCCCCTTTTTGTGAGTGTGAACTCCCAGGCTTTCAGGGCAGGAATCCTGTCTCTGCTGCTGGCTGGATGCTGAGCCTTGCTGGCTGCTGTGCGGTCTCAGTGCCATTGTGATGCAAATCCTAATAAGCGACGGAACGAGAAGGTAAAGAGCTGTTGGCACTAGCTGGCGAGCTCGGGTGCATTTTGTTTCCACCAGATAATCCTGCAGGGCTGTGATACCCTGTCACTATTTCTCAATTTCTTTTTTCATGTAGTATTACTGTGAGGGGTTGGCCTTTAGCATCCTTAAATTCTTGCTTTTAATCTTTGACTTCTTCTATTCACGTAATTATTTCCATCCTCTTTCTCCCCACTGTGAAGTTTTGCTTTCAGAAGAATTCTACCTTTAAAGCAGCAACTAAATGAGGTCAAAAAGTGCATATATGGAAAGACTATCTTGTCTAAAACATGCAAGTTATGGTTCATCAGCCTCTTGGCTGTGTTCAAGTGGATATTAGCAATAGCATGTGTAACCTCCCGTTGCTTTACTACCCGTGTTTTTTACTTTATGCTTTATCCACCAATGCAAAAGCCTCTGCTCAATGAGATTTGCTGATGGACTGGTCCTATAAAAAAATTCCTGATGGTGATGAAAGCACAGCTCAGACATTGCCCCCGAGGCTGTGATGCCCTGTGTGCTCTTTACAGGGGCCAGATGGTTGCTACGTGTGCCAAATGCCACAGAGAAATTCACGGCATCTCTGTGGTGAACCGGTACGTTTCAGTTAGTGTAAATCAAAACACAGCCCCAAATTACTTCTTAACCAAATTGTAACACTTTAATGTAACTGCTCCCAGGCCGGCTGGAGTGGGGTTTGCTTTTGTTCATTTCGGGAACCATCTGTGCCTGCAAGCACAGCTCCAGTGCAATAAAAATAACTCCAGAAAGCAGAGTGAACATACAAAGTGGGCTAAATCGGGTTAAATTAGCTTCAATATAAAAACTGGTAGAATTCCTCTCTTCAGTGCTGCCTGAAAGAGAAATGTGTTGCCACCTTGTGCAGGGCTGGGTCATCCAAACCCTGCTCCCTTCAGGTGAGCACGGAGGGAGGAGAGAGGCAGGTGGGACTGGGCCACACTGGGTGGTTTCACCTTAGCAGCGTCTCCCCCAAGAGCTGCCCTGGTGTGGGACAGACAGACAGACAGCAGTGCAGTTCCACAGCACAGACACCACCAGGGTTATTAACCAGGGATGTATTCTCCAGTGCTGCAGAGGAGAGGGAATTCTGGGAGCAATGTAATTCAGATTGGAGCTGTGATTCAGCTTCTGGAATTCATTGAAGCAGCAGGTCTAAAGCTGAACGATTTTACCTGGATCTATGCAAATTTATGGCATAATATAACATGGAAATGTATGTAAATGTTGTCAATTATTGTAAAGCAAAGAAGCATATAGATGGAATATTCCATAAAATGTTTTATACAGCATTTTTTGAATTCCTAAAAGAGAAAACCTGAGAAATAGCAAATGAACTGGAATTGAGTGTGGATGTTCCAAGCCCATTACATTGGGACATTTTCTTTGAACTGCTTATTAATCTCACCTTCCGTGCAGGTTTTCAAGAGCTCACTTCTTTCCACTGCTACATTATACCTTTACAAATCAGGGAAATGTCAACTCGTGATTTACTGACAAAGCCGACAACTGACATAATTTATCTCACTTGAGATCAGTTCATCAAACTTGGGAACATCTTGGCTGCTGTAAAATCCAGGCATTTGATACAATCGTGGCTGCTTAAAATGCAAAGGCTAACCTACATTTTTAAAATGCTGTAAAAAGAACAAGAAGTGATGCCAGGATGAAAATTTATGAGGCACGGAGCCGGGATCTGAATTTAGCGTTTGGAGTGTTGTTACTATCTTGTTTGCACAGTTGAAAACGAGTGTTAATGGGAGGATGGAGCTTTAAAATTCGAGTCCAGCACTGGCTGTGACCTGGTGCTATGCAGGAATTTTAAAGGCTCATCCTTGATTTAATATAACATTGTTTGATACCAGTGGCTCCTTGTTAGTGAAGCTTTGATTAGAGCAGCACGTTCCGGCAGTTTGAGCACTTGCTGCATTCAAATTCAGAGATAAACCTATGAAAACACAGATGAAAGTGGAGGGATATAGTTTAATATCAACTACTCTGATAATATTCGAATGGAATTAGCTTTTGCACCTTCTATCAGAAGTGTTCTGTTTGACGTAGCAGCCTTGTAAGGTTTTGGGGGTGTAAGGTTTGTTTTGGGTGTTTGCACAACGTGCAGGATGTGGCTGAGTGCTCTGACAAACAACAGCTCCTGCAGTTCTCAGCACCGGGGTAAGAGATTTCCTAGGATATTAAAACACAGAGCTTTAGATTAAAGCCTGATAGCCCCTTCCTGTTATCTCCAAGTGCCTCAGTAATGGCCAAACTATTGGTACAAATTGGTACAGATTCCTCTGTGGGGGCTGAAAACAGAATAACTGCAGTGGGAGATGAGTTCTGGTGTTGTAAAACAACTTTGGGGAGCACTTTGCTCTTAAATATTCATGACCAAGCCATCAACTGATGTGCCAAGAGCCGTGTTGACACAGAACCTGATCCAAGGGTAAGCCAAGGCTCAGTCTCAACGTTTAGCTGGGATTTTGCACCCCAAATGTGTTGGATGCTTCTGATCTCTTTTGCAGGTGGTGCTGAGCCTGGGAAGAGCAGGGCTGGGAGTGTCTGGGGGTTTCTGCAGCTCTGCCCGGTGATGTGTGTCCTGCTGACACCAGAGAGCTCTGCAGGTTATGAGGAAAAGCAGAACTCGGGTTAACATTTATCTCAACTGTCATCGCTATTTGCAACACTAAATCTTCCTCATAAATAAGTGCAGAAATCTTTGCTTCAAAGTGAAAAATTCATGCTCCAGTTAAACCTCAATTATATTTCCAAACAATATTTATCAGATTTTCGGATGTGTGCTTAGTGCAGTTCAATTTTGTGCTATCAGTCAGAAGTGGCAGTGCTTGAGAAGGGGGGCTGGGGGTGTTTTTCAGGTGGGAAATGGAGCGTGCAGAGAGGAGGAGGCAGCACTGCCAGGGCAGGTGAGAGGGGCCCGTGGCTTGGGTCCACTTCTAATGAAATATCAGTGCATTAAAAAAAAAATCAAAAAAAATCTCTGTAATGTTTCTCCCCTTGTAATGTTTCTCCCTGCAGAACAAGGGAAGTGGATCTGAATTTTAAAGTCTGCTCCAGGGGCTTGGAATGGGAAGCTATTGTTTCATTCCATAATTCTGGGGAGGTAAAAACCAAGCACCTCTAATTTCATGACTCTCTGAATTTATTTCACCTAATCTTTTTTCCTACAGCTATTTACCACATTAATTTAGCAAAAAACCTGACAAGTGTGCACATGCAGAACTTAAGCTCTGTCCTTAGGTACACATTAAATAAAGATTTAAGGTTTTAAATATATGATTAATTCAACTCTTGCTTACAGCTCCATTGCAAAATTGTTGATTATCTAGAAACTCATGTTTCTTGTTCATGTGAATTTGACCATGGGAAATACATTCTATGTATAGTGCTAACACTTATGATCAGAGAAATAAAACTCTTGAGCTGAATGGGAATGAAGTGTGTGTTTTGAGGCTGCAACATGGAAGTGTTGAACAGATTCTTCTCAAAGTTTTGAGAGGAAACTTGTGGGCTGGAGCTGTGACAGGCTGCATACGTGAGGTGCTGGCTCTCAGCTCGGGTTTCAGGCAGCGTCCCCAGAATCTGGTGCCTCCCTGAATGTTCCTACTCCCACTCACCCACCCATTTACACCTGGAGCTGCTTCTTGAAGTCATTTGTGCTCCTTCCATTGATGTACTAAAATTGGGCTGTTCTCTTTGTTCGAAGGGAGTTTATTCTTTGGTCCTGTCCTCAAGGCAGGAATTAAACATTCATTTCAAAAGGGATTTGCTTTGGGAATGGGTAAATTTGATTCTTCGTAGGTTTGTGGGAGCACAAATTACAGATCTGTGAAAGGAGAAATGGTAGGATGTTTCAGAAAGTCTCTGAACATGCAAGGCACATATTGTTGTTTATCTCTGATCTGTGCTTCAGAACGGGGCATTTTATATAGAAAAGGAGGGACTGAGACAAGTGTTGGAAAAAACCACCAGTACCCAGCGACCAGATTCCCAGATTCCCATTTCAGATACATATAAAGAGGGGAGCTATAGCAGTATCATTCAAATGTGACAGCAGTCACTCCAACCTTTGCTATTACGGCACAAAATTACATGTTCTTGCCAGAGAAATAGGAAGGGCTGATAGGGACGACAGCTGGGATTTGCTTTCTTATCTATATTTTACACACATGCTCTTTCATTTCCCTCTCTCTCCCTCTGTTCCAGGATCCAGGCTGGCTCTTAGAGATGCTGTTAGTTTGCAAACAATGGGACAGCTTTGTATCCTTTCATCCTCAGCCCCATAGATCCAGGCTGAAAATTAAATTACTTAATTCCTGTGCTCTGTAATTGGTAGCATTAAGAGTGAAGCTCTGCCTGCAATGGGCTGTTTGTCCTGAAATGTCTCCAGAGGTCCTTTCCTGAGCTGTGGGTGAGGGATCCAGCTCTGGGGAATCGATGTGTGGTGGGTTTGACTTGGCTGTAAGGAAATGGGAATGCAATCTCAGCCTGCACTGCTTCATGGCATGTGGAGAGAAAATGCTGAGCTGAAAATCCTCAGCAAAACAGATTCTGGGAGCTTGCATGACCTTGCTCTGCTGGAGTTAATGGCAGCTATTACTTACTGCTAATAGCTCATCAAAGCACTTTAAATTATCCACCTCTTGGGTGCATATTATAAATTCTATAAGTTGTAAGATGTGTAGTACCCTCTTGTCTCTGCCTTCCTGCTTCTTTTCTTGATCTCTGCAGCACCTGCTCATGGGTTCACCCACCAGTACCATGGAGAAGTCCATTCCCACATTTCTATTAGAGACTGCAGGTGGAGACCCCTGTGCCAGGGCTGTGCAAACTGAGGGGTGTGGAAAAGGTGACCCAGCAGCCACTCCTGCATGGGATTTGCAGCAGTCACACTGGAGAGGAGTGATTCTGAGCTATATTAAATGCAAAACCAAAGCAAGACGAGAGGCTGATTTGATGGATTAATAGAAAAGTTAATTGGCCTTCCCCAGAATGATTATCATTAACAAAATGCAGCTGCTAACCTGCCAGAACCAATCTGTGTAGACAGGGTTTGGGGCTTTTTGTTGGGCTGGTTTTTATTCTGCTCATGACTAGGGATAAAGGTACTTTTTTCAGTCTTTGCATTCTCTCCTGATGGATCTTGGCGTGGGCTTTCTCCCCAGAGCCAGTGGTGGCTCTGCAGTCAGAGCTCTGGGAGTGGGAGAGCTCCAGCTCTGAGGATGGCCACGAAGTTGGATCCATGCCTGTGCTTCAGGAAACTTGAACTGACAAGCACTATGGGCTGCCTGTGCAAATGCAGGGAAGTTTTCTGTGCCAAGTCAGTTCCATTAATCTTGGGGCTGTGACATGTCTGTGCTCTTATTGATTTCCCAGCAGGCTGATCATCACCAGGCTGATCACGTTAGGAGCCAATATGGAGAAGGCACAGGGGGGAAATGGGGCTGGTGTGTTTATCTCTAGGGCACAGGATGCTCATAATCAATGCGACTTGGAGACAAAGCCAGATGGGCTGAGATAATTGATGAAAAGTGCCTTTAAGTAGGAGAGGTTCTACATAACTTACAGGGAGGGGGAGAAATGTTGTTGTTGGTTTTTTTTTTAAGGACAGCAGATAGCTGTGTAGCCCTGGTAGTCAGAGCTGGTCCTGGGAGCACTGAGCACACCTAGCCAGCCCCACAGGCCAGCTGGGCACTGAGGCTGGCTTGTCCCAGGCTATGCCCATGGAGAAAATTCCTCTCTGGGTTGGTGGAGGACTGGACACAGCTGAAAAGGGTAAATAACAAACAGGAGCAGCAAGTCTGTCCCAGACACCACCCAGTGTCACAGAACCAACCTCAGCTCCAGCAGGGCTTGGGCAATTCTCCTGCTGTGCCAAAATACACAAACCCCCCCCCGAGTCCTTCATTTGGTCTCTGAAACTCTCCTCAAAGTAGTCTCAAAATGTATTTTTCAGGAACTTAATTATTTCTTCTCTACTCAATCAATAATGAGCTATCCCAGTCAAGCTGTTGTTCTTTAAGACAGCTGCTTGGAATTAAAATAGCTCTTAGGCAAATCTAAGAGAAACAATTAAAAGCCTGGTGCTTGGGAGATTTTTGCAATTATGAACTGATCATGGTTTGGTCATGGAAAGACTTGTGCCTCCGGCAGTAGTGGATGGGAGCTGTGTGCAGAGATAAGCACAGGAATATTTTTTTTTTCCTTGATTGTGGTCTGAATGCAAACTTGGAGTTGCTGTTTGTTTATTTAGTTTCACTTAATTTATCTTGTTTTCTGTTTTGCACATCCTGGAACGGCTTTTGGCTGGGGGAGTGAGGACTGGGCCAGGTCAGTCCCTGGCAGAGCTGCCTCTGATCAGGTGTGCTCTGCAGAAGGCAAGGCTGGTGATGAATCCTGGCTTTTATCTGAAGAGAAATTACAGCCCAAATCTAGAAACTCTTTCCCTTGAGAGCCCAAGGAGGGTGAGCTGCTCCCCTGAGCTGCAGGTGCCGTCCCAGGTGAGCACTGGGCCAGCAGAACTCCAGCCCAAAGGCTGAACTCTGGACCTTTGGCCTTGCAGGGAAGGGAAGAGAGTCAGGCTCTGAGTGCCTGAATGGTGCACTTGGAGTTCTTACCTCTCTCCAACTATTATTTAAAAGAAGCAAAGCTCAAACAGCACCACAAAAAAAAAAAAAACAAACCCAAAAACAAAACAAAACAAAAAAACCCCAAAACCAAAACAAAACAAAAAACCCAAAACCTCAAACCAACCAAACCAAAACCAAAAAACCACTCCAAAAAAAAACCACAACAAAACAAGCCCAAACAAACAAACAAAAACCCCCAAACCCCCAAATATTTGTGTCTATAGAATCCCGGAGTGGTTTGGGTTGGAAGGGACCTCAAAGCCCATCCTGTTCCACCCTTTGCCATGGGCAGGGACACCTTCCTCTATCCCAGGTGGCTCCAAGCCCCATCCAACCTTTCCTTGGACACTTCCAGGAGTGGAGCAGCCGCAGCTTCTCTGGGCCCCCTGTGCCAGGGCCTCACTGCCCTCACAGGGAACAACTTGTCATTATCTCTCTCTTTTTATATATATATATATATATTTATATACACACATATATATGTATATTTGACCTCACCTTGCTGATGGGAGCAAGAAACTTGAAATAACAGAACAGGTTCCATTTTCAAAATTAAATTATTGTCTGGGTGTTATAACAATTTATTGTTTCATGTTTCTGGATATCAAAGAGCTTTTTCTACCTACATAGAGTAGAGGAAAGAAAAATCTAATTTATTTTCTGTAACTCATAAAAGGAAGCTCCTTTCCCCATGGCAGGACTTCTCCCATCAGTTAATAAGCTCCTACAGCCAAACCTATTAAGAGCACTTTTAAGTGCTTGCCAGCATGGTTTAATTTGCTGTGCCCCAGTGTCTGTTCCCACCCTCTGACAACTTCAGGTTGACACAATTGTTAAACCTTTAAGCTGCAAATAATTACAGTTAGTGTCTGATCAGGGACACATTTATACATCATCAATATCAAAAGTCTGTGTCATGGGGAGCTGCTGAGGGAGCTGGGGAAGCGGTTCAGGCTGGAGAAAAGGAGGCTCAGGTGGGACCTTCTGGTTCTGCACAGCTCCTGCCAGGAGGGGACAGCCGGGGGGGTCAAGTTCTGCTCTCCTTGATGCCTCAAGATTTCAGCTTTTATATTTTTTCATCTCTTTGTAACCCTGCAGTTCTTTAGAGTGTAACTCCAAACTCCACACACAGTCTGAGCTGCTGCTTCCCCATTTTGGGCAGACACAATTCCTCTCCAGGCCTGGGAACCAAGGACACCTCACTGCCTCAGGACCCAGAGATGGAAACAAAAGTGAGTTGGGGGAGCAAACTTGGGGTCAATGACTTCATTAGCTGAAACTGTAATTGGAAGATGAACCCCCAATATGCAAATGGACCAAACTTATAAAAGTGTAAAACCTGTGACCCATTGTCCATTTTGGGTGTAACCCCTGGGGGGCTTTGTCTGCCCTAAATGTCCCTGAAGGCCCTTCATTAAATAGAACTGATTTTTATTGCCTTGATTTTGTCTGTTCCTCTGATTTTAGGTAGACCCAAAAAGGCATCACCAGGGAACAGGGACAGAAGAAAAAGAAACAGCCTCAAGCTGTGCCAGGGGAGGCTCAGGCTGGACATGAGCAGGAATTTCCCCATGGAAAAGGGGTCAGACATTGGAGGTTTGCAGTCCCCATCCCTGGAGGTGCCCAAGGAACACCTGAACATGGCACTCAATGCTCTGAGCTGGAGATCAGGCACAGCTTGGACTCAATGCTCTTGAAGGGCTTTTCCAACCTTAATGACTCTGTGATTTTCTGCACCTTGGAGAGAAATAACAGTGTAAATTCTGTCATCCCTATCCAGTGTCAGAGCTTATGAGAGAGAGCTCTGTAATTAATGTATTTCTTTCCCAGATGTATTTCTTTTCTTTCCCTTTTTATAAAAGACTGTCGTTCCCAAGGTGGGCACAGCAAAAGGTGGGCTCATAACATGTCATTAGAAGCTTTAGACCTTGTGCCTTGCAGGCTGTTATTACTGTTCAGTGTGGGAGAACAGATGCTATTTTACTGGAAAAGCAAAACTGCATTAAATTGACAGCACTTTAATTTTTCATGGTAGTAGCAAGAATCCTTACTTCCTATTTTATTTGCATTTTTATTACTGAAGAGCACAGTCACTGAGCTACCTGGTGGTTTTGTCAGTGCCTCTCATCTAGTCAGGCTCTGACCATCCAAGAGCAGCTGGACTATGAATATGTATCATTTATTCATATGACAAACTTTTGGTACAGGATGCTGAATAGATGGAGGCTTCCTGCAGTTAGTGACCTGGAGAGCAGAGGGCAAAATGAAGTGTTCTGAAGTGGAACACTCCATCAAGGCATTCATTTTTACCTAAAAGTGCTTCTTCTGTTGTTGACATTCTTGCCCAGACCATTATTTGCTGATTTGGAGCAGTGTGTAGGTTGTGTTTGATGTGGGTTATTGAAATCAAAGATGCTGCATTGAAAACCACCAAGATTTTGGTGTTTTTCTGGTATTCTCAGCCAAGAGTCCTGGTAGGCTTCAGAAAACTCAGGGATTTTTCTTTTCCTTTTTAGATTTAGCTTATATTAAAAGTTACTGAGGTATCTGATGCCCTCTGACCCCCTTCCTACAGAGGGACATAATGCTGATTTATAAATAAAGGTCAAGGATATTGCTGTTGCTCAGTCTAGGAAAGTTTGACTGGAATGTTCTTCAAATGTGTAAAAAACCCCCCAAACAAACCCAAAAAACTCCTCAAACTATAGAGGGAGGGAATTATCTTGTGTGTTTTAGACTGGGATAGAAGAAATGTAGTTAAATAGCAAGAATAGAGGTTTAATTAATCTTCTGCAAAAGCTTTCCACTGATGAACCAAGTGAAGCATGGGCTTGTCATGGCTGGGGAGCACAGGGTGCCTGACTCTGGGGGTTCTTTAAGAAAGTTAAACAGGGATTTGCTTGAAATTCTTCCCTGTGAGGGAAGTTACTCTTTCCTCCATGGATATGTATAGCTGTGTAGTTATTTATAGCCAAAATGTCTGTCCTCCTGTGAAATTGTGAAAGGAATCAGTAAAAATAGAAAAACTTGTGATGCTTCAGGGCTGCATCAAGAAAAAAGTCTGGAAAGCCACGAGTGTGATCCCTCACTTGGGTGAGCTCCATCTAGAAGGGTCAGTCCCACTTTTGCTGCTGTGGCTGATGATCCTCAGGGAGCCCCACTGGGGCACTGCAGACTGGTTTCACTGGAGGGGCAGGTGGGTGAACTGCAGCAGCCAGTGCAAGAGTTCAGAGTAATTAATTGAACTGTCTCCTGGCCTTAAACTCTGTGAACCTGAGAAGGATTCAGTTTGCTGCTGATTGGGAGCACCAGTATCCTGGAAATGTTCATCCCTGGGCCTGGAGGGTGCCCAGACAGTTCCAGCCCCTTGGTCTCCTTGCTACAATTATTTATATTTATAAAAAGAGTGAAGTGCCTGCAGCACTTTGCCCAAAATGGTAATAAACACTCCTCAACAATGCAAAAGACTTTCTTTTGATAAGATCATTTTAAAAGGTAACTGCTTATGATAATACAATTTATTCGTAATGGCTTGAGGGCAAGCTAGGATGGAAATGAAGCATGTCTTCCATTAGAACCATACAGAAACAAACTAATAGGCTGCAGAGAGAACCATTTGTAATGTTACTATAATTCACATGATTCATTAAACTGAAATGGAAAATGATAGCATTTCCCCCTGAAAAAAAATCCGTATGGAATTACATGCTGAGATCACTTAGCTGAACTATTTTATTGACTAAGCATCTTGTTGTGCTGATGTGGAGATTACAGAGGCCTGCAGCCATTTATTTTTCTGATTTCTAAAATTAGAACTTCTCGTTCTTATGGGATTGTTGGGATGTGTTTCCTCTCTGGCTGTGGCTGAGGGGCTGCTCTTGGGGCATTTCCTGGCAGTGGGAATTACTGGATCCTTGGAATTGTGCTGCTGGCGCTCACCCTCGCAGGTCACTGCAGGGAAGTGAAGGATTGAAGGGCTTTGAGGCAGTAAAATGCACACAAGTGATGGGTTTTTAGCAGCTAGAGATAAAAACACAGTTGCTTTCCAGGTGATTCATGTCTTTGGGATCTGGAGAAGTTTCTCTTGACATGCACACTCAGCCCTCCCTAGAATGTCACCCGTGATTAATGTCAGCAAACACGCTGTGCCATTTAAAGGATTTTTGGAAAACAGCACATTGAGCAGGTTTTAATGCTGATTTTTTGACAGCCTTCACATTTGGCCCTGACATCCTGCAGAGGAGACTCTGTCTTCCACTGGCCATTTATCAGAAGTATCACAGGACAGAGAAAGAATATTTTAAATGAGCTCAGGATGACCTCACAGTGGATTAATGTATTTGGGAGGACTGATCAACCTGACAATCTCGCATTCATCAGTGTGAAATCAATCTGAAAGGTACAATGGATTGTATCTACTTAACTGTTGATAGAGGATGCCAGAACTGACAGAATAACCTGGCACTTGCTATTTATTGCATAGGGATGCAGAATACTTGCCTGTATACATAACATCTCTTCTCTCTTTTGCAACACGTTGCATGGCAAGAAAAACTAATGGCAGTCTGGGATAACTGGGCATTTTCTGACAGACCCACATATCTCCTCAGTCATCTGTAATTCCAGTGAATTCCCATGTCATGCA
This sequence comes from Serinus canaria, assembly GCF_022539315.1. Classification (NCBI taxonomy): domain Eukaryota; kingdom Metazoa; phylum Chordata; class Aves; order Passeriformes; family Fringillidae; genus Serinus; species Serinus canaria. Next base: position 3,259,932 of record NC_066336.1, on the reverse strand, counting down.
ACAAAGGAAAGCAGGAGCTTTCCTTCATTCCAGTGATGGAATGCAACTCTCGTGCCAGTGTCATTTACATTTTGCTTTATTAGACAAAAGTCAAGTAATTAATCAGTTGATTGCTTAATTCAAAATTCAGTCAATTGCAATTGAGGCTTTATCACTCTGCTTTCCACATGATGACATCTGGTTGATAAATTTGATTCTGTTTTGGTTTCCTGGCTCTAAATAAAGTGAGTTTGGGTACAGGCAAGCCAGAGGTTTCAGGTTTTGTGTGTGAGTAGAAATTGAAAAATTGGGCTGTGAGCAATGTTCCACGGGGAGGCTTTCAGACAACCCAGTTGGATTTCAGAAAGTGCACTAGGGTTGTGTTTTCAGAAATGCTGAGCTGATGCTGGAGAGAGGGAATCCCATCAATCCATACAAATATCTCCACGGTGTGCCAAGAGGATGGTGCCAGACTCTTTTCAGTGGTGCCAGTGGCAGGAGGAGGAACAATGGCCATAAACAAAAATACATCTCAACGTGAGGAAGAACTTCTTTGTATGGAGTGTGGTTGAGCACTGGAACAGGTGTCCAGGGAGGACATAGAGTCTCCCTTTCCAGAGACATTTCATCCCCACCTGGACACCTGCTCTGGGTTCCTGTGGGTGGCAGGGGATTGGATCATCTCCAGGGGTTCCTTCCAACCCAACTATTCTGTGATTGTGTTTGCTCCACTTCTTTCAGCTCAGTTTGTGTGAATTTACCTGTGAAAGGTCAGATCCTGTATTTCCAAGTGGGTAAAGCTTCCCTGCTCTAGACAACACCCAGACATTGTAAAGTATAACCAAACCCTGTTCAGTCCCACAGGGAGGGATCAGGGCTCTCATCCAGAGCCACTTCTGAGCAGAATTTCTCTCTTTGTGCCAATGCCCAGAGGGGCCTCATGCTGTGAAGGAGAGCCCTGGGAGCAGGCAGAGGGGTGAGCATGAGGGGCTGTGAATTCCATGGATGTGCCGGGTCCCTCTCCAACAGTAGCTTGACCATCAAATCCTCTGAGCAGCCCTGAAGCAAGAGCAATATAGAAAAGACCTAAATTTCTGCTACAGGAGAGACCTAAATTCCTGCTTTTAAGCAAATTGAAGGATGAGTACAAAGAACAACCAAATGTGTGGCTTTGGAGATGCTCACTTCCCCGTGAAGAATATGCATTCAGTGGTCTCCTACCTGCAAAGTCATAAATCTGCACTCCAGCCTAGATTCCCCCTGTAAGCTCCAGCAGAAGCTGTCATTTCTTATTGTCTAAACAATTTACAGCTGCCTTAAAAGGGTGTCTCAGCAATCTTGACATCTCGACTTGATCATAAATTCAGAGCTATCGTTGAAGGAAATGCTTTTCCCTTTAGATAAGCACGCCAGTGGAAATCTCCCCAGCCTGAGCTGCAGGAGGGTGGCTGTGTCTGCCCCTTCCCTGGGCTCTGCTGTGCCAGCCAGGCAGCCCCATGGGGCTTGTCCCCTTCCCAGGGCCAGGGGCAGGTACAGGACTGCTGCTCTACCAACAAGTATTTCATTATCAGCTTGTATTGCTTTAAGAAACTCTCCACAGTGGAATTGTAATCGGGTAAACCTGGGGCCCATGAAATGAGATTTTCAGTTCTGTGAGTTAGCAATAGGAGTGATACATTAGAGCAGCTTTACTCCCCAGGTGAGGGAGATTTTTATGAGAAATCTGATAAATTAAGCACAGAGATTTCTGGTACAGAGCACAGCTCGCCTGCTGACCCACTACCCTCGTTTGGCTTTTTCATCTGCTGGCTGTGTTTGAGGGAGTGCTCCACAAATAAAATTAGCCATAACATTGATACTTTTCTGCAGTGGCAAGGCCAGGGAATTTATTCTTGAAAATGTGTGAGGTTGCAAGAAGGTGAAACTGCAAGGATATGTTCCCAGTGTTCCTTCCAGGAATAAAAATGGGGCTCTGGAGCATCCTGCTGACATCAGGAACATCTGCTGAGGCTGCTTGGCGCTGGTAGAGCAATTCATTCCGGATTCCTGGTGCTTCCACAGCCCTGCCCCTACTTCCCAAGAGGCAGGAAAGGTGCCAGCTGTGCCAGGACTGTGAGCTGTGGTGCAAGGAGCAGGTGTGACCTTGCCCTGATGCTGCCCTGGGTGTCCTGGTGCAGTGCCAGTCCCTGTGTGGGTGTGTCCCAACTGCCAGCCCTGTTCTGCTGCTCCCTGGGGACAGCTGATGGCTTTTCTGGCTGCCTAAAATCAGAGAACAGACATAATCAAAGCAATAAAAAGCAGTTCTATTTATTGATGGGCTTCCAGGTACATTTAGGGCAGACAAAGCCCCCCAGAGGCTGCACCTAAAATGGACAATGGGTCACAGGTTTCACACTTTTATAAGTTTGGTCCATTTGCATATTGGGGGTTCATCTGCCAATTACAGCTTCAGCTAATGAAGTCATTGACCCCAAGTTTGTTCCCCCCAACTCACTTTTGTTTCCATCTCTGGGGCCTGAGGCAGTGAGGTGTCCTTGACTGCCAGGCCTGGAGAGGAATTGTTGTGTCTGCTGTTATGAGTTTGTTGTTAAAATGTTTGGGGAATGGGGAGTTACTTGTTGTGGGGGAACGGAAAAGGGGGAGTTATCTGTTGTGGGGTAAGGTAAGGAGTCCAGGCCTTGGTGGGGGCAGAGGGTGGACAATTCAGAGAGTGATTGGGCTGGAGCACCAACCAATCACTCGACGCCCTGGAGAAATGATTGGTCCAAAATGAACATCGATAAGGACCAATCAAAGTGCCCGAATTCCACCAATCGGTGCATGGATCCAAAACCCACCAATCCTGGACCAGGGATGCATATAAAAAGGGGGGGTTTTCCGTTCAGTGGGGCTCTTTCTGTTCTGGACTGTTTGGTTCTGTTCTGTTCTTTTGTTCCTCCTTCGAGCTGTTGTGTGGGGATCTGGGCTTATCCCGGATCCTCTGTTCACCCCCGGCTTGTGTTTTAATAAACGAGAGCCTTTTTCTATCCCTGAAATCTGGCCTCATTCACTTTTTATAACATCTGCCCAAAATGGGGAAGCAGCAGCTCCCACTGTGTGTGAGGTTTGGAGTTACACACTAAAGAACTGCAGGGTTACAGATGCATGAAAAATAGAGAAGCTGAAATCCTGAGGCCTCACAGCCAGATGGAGTTGGCACCAGGACTGGCCCAGTGGGGCATCAGAGAGTACAAAGGCCTAGTGACATCAGTGAATTTCTCAAAAATTCCAAAAAACCACTGGGCTTTCTGGATTTCCACCATTTTGGTTTTCATCTCTCTTGCTGCTATTACAAATTTTTTTTTTTATCACTATTTTTTTTTCTCTCTCTCTTAGCCTTCCTGGGCCCTTCGTCCCTTTGCCAGGTTTCTCCAGGTGTGGCACAGGTGGGGTCGGGGGGGTTCAGTGTCCAACAGCCGGGGTCAGGCCAAGCCCATCTCACCTGTGGTGCAGCTGATCTCTGGTGTGATACCATGGAGACAGCTCCAGTGTTTACCTGTCAGCCTGTTTGGCCCTGCAACCACCTGAAATAAATGGTCAGGAAGAATCAAGGGGCTGTTTTGTGCTCTCTGTGCTGCCATGAGCCTTGCAGGAGAATGGCTGTCCTGAGGCACTGGCAGAGCTTTGGTGTGGAATTGCTCCATGCAGAGGGAGCTCAGCAGGAATCCCCAGCTGCACTGGGCTCCATGCAGCTGAAAAGCATATTTCTTACACTGAAAACAATATAGCTAGAAATTCTACTTCTGTGAGGGTTTTTCACAGCCCTCTGGGTGAGATTCACAGCTGGGGGGGGCAGTAAATGCAGAAGGAATGGTGCAATGTTGACCACAGTGACAAGTGTCACTGGAGAGAGCTGGCAGGCGTGGGGCCATGGAAAAGTTATGGGGACAACCAGGCAGCAGGTCATGGAGAATCCTTGCAACCACTTCTGTGTGATTCCAGAGGGAGAAATGAACCTTGCTGTGTGTCTGTGAGCTGGCTACAAGGGTACCTGTAATTACCCTGTGCAGGTGGGGGTGTGGCACTGCCCCTCACAGCTGTGAGTATTTGTGCTCACTGCACACAGACCACTCCAGCTACGTTCATTTATTCCAAGTTTTTAATAAGATGTAATTGGAAAGGACTTCTACAAGATCTGTATGTGGATTTGACATTTAAGGATATGATTAAGTGAAAGCTGCTGAGGTCATTGCTTGACTAAATTGGCTTAATGAATTTTGATTACACTGTACAAGTTAACTTAATTTAGTGAGATTTTTATCTTCTGGATTGGGTATCACCTTCTGTTCTGTTATTGATTGAAATATGGGAGGATGCCAGGACTGGTTCTGAGTTGATAGGTCACTGCAGCCCTGGATGCTCAGCATGCCTAGGAGCAGGGGCTGTGTGTTCCAGGAGAAAGTCTTTTTCTCTCAAAAAATTCCTCCAGGACAAGGAAAGGCTGATGCAATGTTCAGATTCTCACAGGAGCTGCCCACACAGACGTTTTTGGGCTGTGGTTTGTGAGTGTGTCACTGATGTGCTGCTGCCTTTGGACAGCTGTGAGAACAGCCTGGCCAGAGCTGCCTCTGCTCATACAATTTTCCTGGCTGGTGGGCAGGAATCTGTCTGTAGAAGGGAGTGAAGAGAATAAAGTCGCCTCCACAAAAAGGCTGCAGGAAACTTTAGTCATGAGGAGATGAGTTTGTCTGAGTGTGTCTTGTGTGAGGCTGTGCTGCCCTGGCCAGAGCTCCAGGCTGGTGAGACTGGAGCTTTGCTGGCTGACATGTGTCCCTCTGGTTTTGGGCAGGAGGGGTGGGAGAGGACACTTCTTTCCCTCCATCCCTTTGCATTCCCATGATTCCAGAGCCTGTGATTTCCCTGTCACTCCGCCCTGTGATAATTCACTTGTGGGGAGTTTTGAAGGAATTTGAGATGGGATCTCTGAATTGTTTTTGATGATGTGGTTTATTTTCTTATCTTCTGCCTAAACAGGAAGGGTGAGTTCAGCTCACATCTTTACTGCATGGTTCAGAAGGTCACAAGACCCTTAGTTACAAGACCATTTAAGGAGTTATTGAAATAAAACACAGCTAATGAGGATATTTATGCTTTTGACCCAATCCTTAAATATGGACCCATGTTACAGTGTGAGCTTTCTTAGCCAATCATGTTATGACACACAAACCTACAGTACTGCATTCTAAACTCCTTGTTTACCCTTGTAACTACTTTTATTTTTTCTAGATCTTAAACTTTAAAACTCTGAACTTTACTAAGGTTAATGTGTCTCTGCTTTAAACTATAAATCCACATTCTTGATTCTAGCACCTAAGTTTGGAAGCCTTTTCCAAGGTCTCAGATCAAAATCCTGGGTTTAATTCTAAGCTTTGGCTTACAGCCCCAAAATTCTGAGAGTTCCCTGCACTTTGGATTCCAACACACCCTGGGATGGCAAAGGAGCCCAGAGAGCCCAGGGTGTGACACTGCCAAGGAGCCCCTGCCCTCAGCACAGCGCATGGGGAGCTGTGCTGCTGTCTTTGGAGAGAGCAGCTCCTGAGGGAGCCGTGCTCCATATGGAATGTTTCAGTGGCATATGCTGTTAATCCTGTGTGCTGAATTATTCAGCACTTTGGAATAATGAATCACTGACAAAGCCAGCCTGTGCAGCTCCACGGGCCTTTGTTGCCTGCTGCAGCAATCCTGGCCAGTGTTCCTGGGTGGGAGCTCTGCAGCTCAGGGTGGGACTCTGCTGGAGCTGTGATTCCTGGCAAAAACTGGGATTCCAGTTTTTTGGGCTGTTGCTTGTGGCTGCTAGAGCAGCACCTTCCAGCTGGCTGCCCAGGAAAGCTCAGAGGAGCAGCTCTGGCTCAGGCTGCTCCTCTCTGCCATGTAGATCTGCTAGAAGGTTGTTTGGTTGGCAAAACCATCCAAGATTGAGTCCAACCATTCCCCCTGCACTGCCAAGGCCACCACCAACCCACATCCCCTAGTGCCACATCCACATGTCATAAATCCCTCAAGGGATGGGGCTCCACCATTGCCCTGGGCAATCTGTGCCAGGATTTACCAATCCTTTAGGTGAAGAAATTGTCCCCAGTATCCAGCCTGAACTTCTGATGGTGCAGCTTGAGAACATTTGCTCATATCCTGTCCCTTGTCCCCTGCCAGCAGAGCCAAACATCCCCCTGGCAGTCCCCTCATGTAAGGAGTTGTGCAGAGCCAGAAGGTCCCCCCTGAGCCTCCTTTTCTCCAGGCTGAGCCCCTTGAGCTCTGCCCATGTTTTCAGAATATTTTACTCTATGTAAATATTGCCATTCTTGTGATCTTTGAAGATTCCCACAGTTCTACTCCTCATGAACTGAATCTGGAATTCCTGCCCACAGCCCAGCTCTGGTGTCACAGGCGTGGCCCTGCATGGAACCTCACCACTAATCTTTTGGGTGCTCAGAGGTGCCACAGGATGGATAAGGAGGGCAGACAGCCCCTGCTGCAGGGTCCCCTGCACCTCTCCTTCCTCTGAACCACGGTGTCCCAGGGCAGGAAGGTGAGGGGGTCCCTGAGGAGCAGCAGGGACAAGCAGGAGCAGTGCTGGGCTCTGCAGAGCATAGCAGCAGCTCAACCCAGACACATTGCCGTGAAAATGCAGGCTGGCCCCCTGACCAGGCTCTGTGCAGCTGGGGAGGATTATTCTGGATGTGTAAAAATGATAATATAAAACTGGATACCTCGGGGGTAAAACTGCCACCCACTTGTCCTCAAATCCCAGCCTCAGTGGGGCTGCTGAACCTCAGGGGGGTTATGCATTTTCTGGCTTCATGTTCCTCTGTCCCTTGTCCTTCATTCTGCTCCTGACAGCCCTGGAATGGTTTTATTGTGATATATTTGTGCTCAGAGTCCCTTTGCTCACTTGCAGCAGGTCTGAACTGTGCTCCAGGACAGGCTGGGCACTGCTGGTGCCAGGAGCTGTGCTGGTTCTGCTTCCCCCACACGTGACCCACAGAGCTGAAGGGAAATGCTCAGGGCAAGGATTAAATTTAGATTTTTATCCAAGTGAAAACTTTGTCATCTCAGCAAATGTTGTGTGCTCCAAAGCAGTAAAATCACTGTTATTCATAGGAGAGAAGAGGAAAATGGATCTTCTAATCTCTGTTCAGAGCTCAGCAGTACACTTTGTCTTCAGTTAACATCAGGCTAACTTTCCAAGCAAAAGCAAAACCAAGTTGAATTTGGCTAAAAGTTGACCTCAAAAGTGTGGACTGCCTTAAAGGTTGAACTCTTTTGCTTTGTTGGACAAATTATTTTTAACAAGTAATTTTGGCATTTTTATAACAAGAGTTCTCATTTCAGAAATGTGTATATTTTAAAAGTACTGCATTTTTCCTTTTAATTTCAGTGGCATTTAAAAATTAATGTTTTTAAAAAAATACAGTTCTGCTTAGTATCTTTACAGTTGTTTTCCAAGTTGTTTATCTCCACTCTCCAGAGCATCCAGTGGTTCTGAACTGGTATCAGTTGCTGAACATGAGATTGCTCAGTATAAAAAATGCTGGAGCTCTCTGGGGTGCTTCAGAAAAAATGTGATCAACACTTAAAAATGCTTAAAGACCAACCACCCTGGAACTTCTTGGGATGCTGCTCTGACACTGTCTGACATCTGCACTGATAGGTCTCATCACCCACCACAAACCCTGACCCTGCAGTCATGGACTGTGCATGAAATGGAGAGGGAAAAAACCCAGAGAATGTAGGGCTACAATTCATAATAACTTCCAAAATAAGTTAAAGTCCCAGAGCAACCCATTTAATGAAGAACTGAGCTGAAATACACTACAGTGGAATTGCTGACGTTCTGATGTTGTTCCCACAGAGCCCATTAAACCTCTTTATGTAACATTGCTGCAGCCACACGTTGCTGAAGATTTCCTCATTGTGCATTTTGCTCGATGGTTTCACGGTTTTTAATAATTCTTCTTTTTATCCTTTCAATTTAAAAAAGGGAAAATCACAGTTCAACAGCTTAATAAGGGGCAAATGAAATGTCTCATTTCTTTTGAAGGCAGATTCTGGTGTTTCAGGTTTTAGCAGTGCAATTCCACCCCAGAAAATAAAAAGCAGTGTTTGTTGCCAGCCCTGAGCAATAAGAAAACTGTCAAAAGGAAAACATTCAGCACAGCATTCTCCAGCAAGCCTATGAAAGTTGCCACAGCCTGTTTATTGAAAGGAATGGGTTTAGCTTTGCACAGTTGCATGGGGAAGTGGTGGCCATGGCTCTTTGGGACCAGAGATTTTGAATGGGAAATCGAAGGCCATGCAAGCTTAGCAGGGATTTTGGATGGAAAACTGATGGCTGTGGCTCTTTGGGTGGGATTTTGAAAGGCACAATTACACCAGCCCTGAATTACTGTGTGTTGCTCCCCAAAAGGCTGGAGGGGGAGTGGCTGTTGTGTGGGTGCTCTGCTGCCTTTGAGCACCCCAATAACACGTCTGTGCTGCTGCTGAAGGTGGGGACTGGTGCACAGTTTCTTAATCATTCTCTGACAAACACTGTTAAGCCTCATTAATGCAAATTACCAGATGATCTATTTTTGCAGAGTCCCAGTCCCATCACTTGAACTTGCACTACACAGCAACTTTGGAAAAATCAATTTTTAGTCCTTACTACAAATTGATTTATGGCTTTTTCTGCTTGGAGCTGCTGGGACCTTGAGCCCTGATCAACCAGGCTGCATATTCCCCTGCGTGCCCCTGTGGGGCAGAAGGGGAACACTGACATGGGGGAAGTGTCTCTAAAAGAAAAATTAGCCTTGAGAGTTCTTTCCAAAAGGGTGTGTAAAATCTTACAGAGTCACAGGGTTGGAAAAGCTTTCTAAGGCCAACTGTTCCCCCAGCACTGCCAAAGCCACCACTGACCCATGTTCCCAAGTGCCACATCCACATGGATTTTAATTCCTCCCAGGGATGGGGACTCCACCACTCCCCTGGGCAGCCCTTTGGATGAAGAAGAGATTCCAAATAACCAGATGTGCAAAAAGAAGGTAAGGATTTGTGGTGGGTATGTTGGAGTACTCCGCAACATCCTTTCCTTAAAGTGTTGGAGTAAAAATGTTCAGATTAGTTCAGGATATGTTGGTTACACTAGTTTGGTTTCATCCCTGATGCCTTGTGGTTATCTTAGTGACATGAATCCTGAACTGGAGGTTGGAAAGCACAATCACTTCGCTTGAAAGTGGTGTGGTCTCCTGGGCTCTGACCAAGTAATTACATTTCAAACTTGAAATGAAATGTCTTCTTTGAAATGAGAATTTAAATGGATTAGCTGCATCTCTTGGCAGGCACTGGTTTAATTTAAACTCCAGGTATAGTCCTGGCTTGGCACACAGAGCTTAACTGCAGCCACTTCTAACAAAGAAAAACAAGGGGAGAGCAGAGCCTGGCTGAGGCAGTGCTGGAGTTTGAAGTTTTTTACAACTATTGAAATTGCTCTCTAATTAATTAACCCTGACCTAATGATTTGCCTGTTGAGGGATGGTCACTTGAGCCCACACCTGAGTTCTCATTTGCCACTCAAATCTGAGCCATCAGAGCAGGGCTGAGGAAGCTCCTTCTGGTCTGGTTGAAAAGGTGGGGTTTGGTCACAGGTTAGACTCAATGATCTTGGAGGTCTTTTCCAACCTGGCTGATTCTGAGAGGCTGCAGAACCTGCTGCTGTGGGGGAGGCTGTCCTGATGCTGTTTCTGGGGTGTAAGAGTTGGCATTTCCCCCAGGGAGAGGTGGCAGGAGGCCTTGAGCAGGATGGCTGGATGGGATCTGGGAATGGCTGTCTCTGTGATGGGGCAGGGTAGAGTGACTGGGATAATGGGAGTCAGCATAAAAATAAGTGCATTGGAATATTGGAAATGTTTTTAAATGCACTGTACCCCTAAAAAAAAGGGAAGATTATACCCCAAATGCCAAAGCTACAAGAACAATTTCATTACTCCTGACGTGAAATTGTTGGGGGAACACCACGGAGCTTCCCAAAGAGAACTCTTAGCTAATCATGAAGTCATTTGTTGATACACCTCCTAATTTTGCATCTGATATTTATTTAGCAGCCTAAAATGTTTTTGTCACGTCCTGGAAGCCACCTCATTAGCTCTGTTATTTGTACCGTTAGTGCAGTTGATCACACATTGGCATTGGAGGCGCGTGCCTCGGAGCACGGGCTGGTGTGGAGGCAGATGTGTTTCACAGGCCCAAGTATGAGCTGGAGCTGGCAAAACAGGGAGTGATTTAATGAAGTTTTGATACAGCTCATCAGATACTGAAATGGGAAGATGCAATATTAATTTAGAAATGCATTATCATTTCAATTGTAGTCGTTCCGAAGAGTATTAATAACAGGGGAGCTGGTGGCAGTTTGGGAAGATGATGTATTATTCTAAAGGCAAAAATATTCTTCAGAATTATGTTTCATTTGACACCTAAACATCTAGCATATTCCTATTATCACTGTGTAATCAATTTTTTTTTGCTGTGTCTTCCGTGCTTACAAACATAATCACTGGAGGCATTTCAGCACTGCACAGGAGGTTCTGGAGGGGGGAGGCAGGATGAGCTTAAAACACCAGGCTGACAACTTCTACCTTTTAATCCTCAATTCTTCTGTGGATTTAAATGACTTGAAATTCTTTTTGACAGCAGGAAGTCCTTTTGCTGTCACAAGCAAAAGAAAGAAAGAATGCAAATGTCACTTAAAACTTCTTCCATCTGTGTCAGATCAGGCCATGTCCCACGGGAAGGACTGACCACCTCTGAAATCTTCTTACATAGGACTTGGTGGATCCTGGGATGAATGAGGGGTGTTCCTGTCTGCTGAAACAGATTTGGCTCAACCACAGCAGCATTCTTGGTGTTGAGAGATACAGAAAACATATCCTGATTTTTCTGACCCCAGAAGATTAGACAAACCTGATTTGGACAATCCTGAATTAACTGTTGCTTGGTAATCTATGAAACCACCCTCCTTTTTACTGTGACACTTGTTCAGGGCATAGCCCCACTCCAAGTGAGTCCTTATGGAACCAAAGACCTTGAGGATCATTGAGTCCAGACATGAATTGTGTTGTGCAAATGGTGAGCTCAGCCTCTGAAGAACAGTCAGGAGCTGGCAGGAAGGGATGTGCTTTAAAAGTCTGCTTGGGGATGTCCCTCCTGCTGTGCCCCTGTAGTATGTCCCTGTAGTATGTCCCTGCTCCTCAGATTTCTGAGATGAGATAAAAAGGAATGTTCTGGAAAATACTTAGATGGCTTGAACTGTGCATTGTACTGCTGAAGCATGGCAACATTAAAATGGCTTCTCACTCTGTCATTATTAGGGGTCCTGCCATCCTGCATTTGAATAAGCCAGATGCTCCTGTGATGTGGGGATGTGACCAAGGCCATCAGTGTCATCTGTTCCTGCTGCCTCTTGGATCTGGAGCCAGTGAAGAATCTGGGGTTTTCTCTATGGTTCAGGCTGTAATCAAGGCCTATTCACATCCTAATGGTGTGTTGAGAAAATGTACAGGTTCTCTCCAAAAACCCTGCTCATGGCTTGGGTGAGCTCCAGCCCAAACAACCACTTAATTACCACAGTCTCCTGGCACTGGTGTACAAGCAAATTCCCAGATAACTGCAGAACAAAGCAATATTTTGTGTTCATTCGTAGTCACAATCATTTAATCCGTGAATTCTTGAAATCCTAAAGCTTCACAGTGAATCCCAGCCTGCTGCCTTCCTGCCCAAGATGTAGGGCTGGATCCAGGGCTGCTCCAGGCTGGTTTGGCTCAGAGGGCTCCAAGGGCTTGGGGCAGTTGTCCAGCAGCCATACCAGCTCTGCACAGCAGGCACAGCATCCTGGGGCACGCAGGGCCCTCCCTATGGGCTCATCTCACACCAGATGTCATCTTCTGTTTCCAGCTGCTCCTGAAGATGCCTTTCTGGCAGTGTCCTGGGAAGTTTCTGAAGATCTTACTGGGTCTCTGGACTTCAGCTTTTCTGCCTGGGTTTTAATAAACCCGTTACTGCTGCCTAGCTGGATGCTTGGCAGCTCTGCTGGGCTCCAGCTGCTCACACTGCAGCACCTTCCATAATTTTCCTGACACAGGCAGCAAAACAACCTTGGCTGGTTTCTCTCAGCCTGTGGGACCTGTCATTCCCCCAAGAAGGCTCTCAGAGCCTGCTGGCTAGTTTTTTTTTAGCCAGCCACAGCTCTGGTGGGGACAGGCAGGTGATGGATGAGCAGTGTTCCCTCAAGTGTGCAAGCAGCAGTGCATCATCTCAGCAGGCAGAGACAGCTGGGCACGAGGCAGAGCCTGCTTGCTCAGAGCACACTCAGGCTCAGAAACGTGTTTGCTGGACACTGTTCCCCCAGGGAGAATGCTGGAATTCAGCTTATTTTAGGGGAATTCAGCTTATTTTAGGGAGCTGTGTGCCTGCTCTTACAGGCAGGGTTAGTCTTACCTGACACTGGTTTTTAGTGGAAGTGCCATCTAGTGATTCCCTGGTGTTTCTGAGACTGTCACTGTGGGAGCTCAGCTGCACTCCTGTGCCTAAGGACTGCCATGGTGGTCACTGCTGGTGGCAGGGCTTTGGGCTCCATGGAAATGCAGGCATTTCAAACTGAAAATTCAAACTGGATATTAGGAAGAAATTCTTCCTTGTGAGGGTGGCAGGCCCTGGCACAGGTTGCCCAGAGAAATTGTGGTTGTCCCTGGATCCCAAGGCTATGCTGAATGGGGCTTGGAGCCACCTGGGATAGTGGAAGGTGTCCCTGCTCATGGAGGGAGTGGAACTGGATTGGCTTTAATGTCCTCACCAACCCAAACCATTCTGGGATTCTCTGTCTGTCAGTCTGTGCTCAGGCCTGAGGGATTGTGAAGGACAGAGTCACCTCTGGGGATGCTGTGGGTCAGGTCAAGATGGGAGCACGGCTGGAAGATCTCATACACCTGTTCCAGGTGTAGATGAGAAAATTGCTTTGATAGTTTATGCAGAAGTCCAGAGGCAGCAGCCAGACACGTGTTGTTGCCTCCACCATCTCATGGTTAAAAAGGACCAGATGCTCCAACAGCTGCCAGCAGACACCTCCTCCTCCTCTTAGGGTGTCTGCTCTTGGAACATGGATTTTACCCTGTTGTGTGCATATATATGTGCAAAAAGTAACCAAGGATGAGCAAAGGCAAATCTGCCACTTCCAATGAAATAACAACATTCAAATTTAAGGGAATGTTCCTGTTAGGTAGAGATTTGGAAAAATAATAACCTCAGTAATTTCTTTACTTGATTCCCAGACCAGGGCAAAGAAAAAAAAAGGGCCTAAATATCAGCTTTTACAGTGGTTTTCCTTACTGGGGACTGTTTTGTAGCTGCCCTCTGAGTTGGACTTTGAGCCCTACTTGAGTTTCAAATTTTTTGCTCATTTGGGTGCTCTGAGTGGGAGTGCTGGAGCCTGAGAGTGCTGGAAGGGCCCGTCACACAGTGCTGGGCCTGAGGAGTCACCACAGGTCACAGCAGCCTCAGGGACAGCTTTTGGCATGTTCTCATTGAATCAAATCTATAAAAATAAATCCTTGTGTTATACTGCTGGTTTCACAATAATTTAAATCAACAAAAGCCTGAGCTCCCTCTCCAGTGGCTGCTGCTCTTGCTATGTGATGGGGGAAGACAAATAACCAGGCAATATTTTACTCCTCAGGCTCTGCCACTGGCAAACGCTTCCAAACACGCTCTGTGAATTTATGCTGCTGGTGGCAGACTTCCCTGGCAATCCTGGTAATTAATCACTCTGGTTAACAATGAGGAACATTTCACTGCTCTGATTAGCACCAGGTGAAGTGATCAGCACAATTAATCAGGAGCAGAGAAGGATGGCATTGGATTTGGGCAGAGAAAGTTTTGTTTGAAACCAAACGAGTTTCCAGTGTCTGGTGTGAGAAGAGCCTTGGCACTCAGCTGTCCCCCAGACTGGGTACAAGAGTAGAATAAAGTGCATCTGGGAAAAAATACCCCAAAAGTGGTCCCAGGTCCATCACTCAGGGAATCTGGGATGGCCAAATGACTCACATGAGCTGCTTACAAGTACCCATGTTTGCACATTCCTTTGTGAAAAACTCCAAAACCTCCACAAGTCCCAAAACACTTCCTAAAAATATATTCTTTAAAGATACTTTTCTTCTTTTTGCTGTTTATATCAGCTTTCCACTGCCTGCTCTTTGCCTGTAAAACTCTAACACACTAGTGAATATTTCATGTGGCTCAGTTGCCAGCAGCTGCTCTGGAGAGCCCTGAAGGAGCTGCTTGTACCCGTCACTGCCAGGTGAGGTGACAGTCCCTCCCACGTAGCTCTGCCATCAGTGCCAGAGCTCCTGTCCTGTCCTCACCTTCACAACTCATCCTGGAGCCACAGTGTACATGGGCAGTGTTTAAACTGCAGCTCTGGCCCCTTTCTGTGCCCCACAGAGACTCAGGCTCAGGGTTTTAGGGTTGTAGAATTGAACAGCCTTAGGGAACCATGGTCAGAACCAAGAGGCTCCTGGTGATGATTTGAATCTGTTGGTGAATTACAACATACATTTTTCAGATGTTCATGTGTTTATCCATTCCCATGGTGCTGTGTTTCCTTTGGACAGATGTGCTGATGAATTACCATCACAGGAAGTGGAGAGGGACAGGTTTCCTTTGAGCCAGGTGATGTGGGCAGCCTTCAGAATCACTGAAAATAACAGAACAGCTTGAAAGCAATGAGGAATCCCTTGATCTGTGCTTATTCTCTTACCCTGTGCCACCATGAAGATTTTTTATATGTTCCCAAAGCTGGGCTGGCAGCAGAAAGGTCTGTCAGTGAATGTCCAGAAGTGGAATCATAGAATCCTGGAAAAGACCTTTAAGACATCAAATCCAACTATCAACCCTTATTCACCACAAATCCATGTCCTCAAGTGCCACATCCACATATTTTTTGAACACTTCCAGGGATGGAGACTCTACCGCTGCCCTGGGCAGTTTGTGCCAATGTTTTATGACCCTTTCTGTGAAAAAAATGTTTTCTAATATCTCATCTAAACCTCTCCTGGCACAGCTTGGGGCCATTCCTCTCGTGCCTGCAGCCCAAGCTCTGCTGAAGCATTGCTGGCTGGGGGTGACTGTCCCCTGGGATTCCTTGATACCTAACCAGGGGTTTTCCTCTCTGGGTGGCTGAGGTGGGAGGACGTTTTTCCTGGTCATGCTCTGCCTGCTTGAAGAATCATTTCACAGAACTGACCCAGTTCTTCCTTGCTGTGGTTCCAGTAAGTGCAGGAAAGGGATTCTGAGGGAGGAAATAAAAAAAAAAATAGAAGTTAGAATTAGAATTATTAGAATTAGAATTAGAATTAGAATTAGAATTAGAATTAGAATTAGAATTAGAATTAGAATTAGAATTAGAATTAGAATTAGAATTAGAATTAGAATTAGAATTAGAATTAATTAGAACCAGGCCTGGTTGTGCTTGTTGCACCCTCTTTGAGGACACAGACACTCCAGACTGTTTCCTCTTCCTATTCCACAGGTTCCATGGTTCCCAAAGGCAGTGCAGGATGTGCCAGCACATGCAGTAATTTCTGTTAGGCTGGAGTTTCATTATTAAAGCTTTCAGTGCATACCAATATCTCCCCATTGTTACTGGTCCTCTCTGGAGTAAGAGGGAGGCTCTCCCAGGAGGAGGCAGCAGCAGCTGCAGAGCTGTGGAGCCTTTGTCAGCAAGTGGCAGAGGGGATCTGAAGCATGGACAGGGTGATTAATCTGATTACAGCAGGAAACATGTTTTCCTGTGTCAGATCCATCTTACAAATCCCAAGGCAGGTGCTGCTCTTCATCAGAGTTCAGTGAATCCTTTGCTTAAATTAAACAGCCCAGTGACAGGAGAGATGCATGAAATGGCTCACATTCCCTTTAAGCTCACTGCTCACACTCCTTGCTGCCTCTGTTTGCCTTTTCCAAAGGTAAGCCCGACCATTAATTTAGTAATTTGTGGGCCCGACAGACTCGGAGGCTTTCAAAGGTTATTGCTGGCACAGCCTCGTCTCCCAGCCCTCTGGGACGTGCTCTGTGAAGTGCTGGAAATGGTGCATGATGAGGGGGGTGCCCTTTGGAAAAGGTTAAGCCTGCTGCTGGCTGATCACGGCCCTGCTAGCAGGGGGAGGCCGGAGGGAACCGAGGGAGCTCTGAGGGAGGAGGCCGGGAGTGAGCCCAGGCCCAGGGGTGCAGGGGGGAATTCAGACTGATGCCTTGGGATTTCTGCTTTCCTGTTCTTCATAAATGTGGGATTCTTTAGTGTATAACTCCAAACTCCAAATGCAAGGGAAAGAAGAAAAGCAAAATGGTGGAAATCCAGAAAGCCCAGTGGTTTTTAGGAAGATGAGTAGAAATTCACTGATGTCACTGGGCCTTTGCACTCTCTGATGCCCCACTGGGCCAGTCCTGGTGCCAAGTGTATCTGGCTGTGAGGCATTAGAATTTTAGCTTCTATATTTTCCATATATTTGTAATCCTGCAGTTCTTTAGTGTGTAACTCCAAACCCCACACTCAGTGTGAGCTGCTGCTTCCCCATTTTGGGCAGACACAACAATTCCTCTCCAGGCCTGGCAATCAAGGACACCTCACTGCCTCAGGCCCCAGAGATGGAAACAAAAGGGGGTTGGGGGAGCAAACTTGGGGTCAATGACTTCATTAGCTGAAACTGTAATTGGAAGATGAACCCCAATATGCAAATGACCCAAACTTATAAAAGTGTGAAAAGCTGTGACCCATTGTCCATTTTGGGTGGCTGTGGCTTTGTCTGCCCAAAATGTCCCTGAAGGCCCTTCATTAAATAGAACTGATTTTTATTGCCTTGATTTTGTCTGTTCCTCTGTTTTAGGCAGCCCCAGAAAAGGCATCAGGATGAATGGAATCAGATGAACTCTGCCACAGCCCCCTGCAGTGTCCTCAGTAGTGTCCTGGTGAGGGGATGTAATGTCATTGTGGCAGCAGCTTCTGCAGACCTCTTGCTCCAAAGGGGTGCTGCTGATTTTGCTCTGCCCTGTTGGTAACCAACAGCCAAATGCTCTGCCCACGACAGTGGCTGTGCTTGGTTCAATTTTTTTTTTTTTTTTTTAATGCAGAAAATCACAGAATCGTTGAGGTTGGAAAAGGCCTCCAAGGTCATCGAGTTCAACCTGTGGCCAATTCCCACCTTGTCCCCAGCCCAGAGCACTGAGTGCCATGTTCAGCCCTTCTTTGGACACCTCCAGGGGTGGGGACGCCACCCTGAGCAGCCCATTCCACTGTCTCACCACCCTTTCCATGGAGAAATTCTTTCTGGATGTGCATAATTGTACATTTGCAAGTGAAACAAGACACAGACATATGCTGGGCAACTGGAAGGAATGAGAACAGGAGCTGATAGTTAGCTATTGAAATTTTATACTCCAGCATTGTATACTTAATATCTTCATTATTGCTGCCCCCAAGCACCTCCATTATACCATGATTGCAAAACTGGTTTTTAGTCTGTGTTTTTGGATTAATTCTGTTTGTTCCTATTTCCATCTACTTAGTTTTTCTTTCAAATCAGGAGAACTGAAGCCTCCCAGCAGCCAGCAGAAGGAGAATGGGAATTCTGAGCAGGAAATCCCAGAATCTGCAGCCACATCCAGGGAGGTGAGCTGGGCTCTGTCACTACCCCCTGTCCCTGGTGAGCTGTGTCTGCAGAAGGGAATTCTGTGGGTTCCTTCCCCACAGCCTGCTCTGGGAGGGAACATTCTGCAACTTTTCAGCCCCATTAGCTGGTCCAGCTGAAATGGATGGAGCTAATGAACATGTGCACAAGCTGGATTTCTCAGGAGCTGGAGAGCCTGGGAGCAAGTGAGGCAGAATTAGGCAGGTAAAGAACCTGATTGTTTATCAGGTGATAAAAGATTGGTGTGAATTGCAGGAGACACTGGAAATTTGGAAGTGATGTAGATCTAAATGGGTACATTTGTTCCAATTAAATAAGGGTAAAGGAGCAGAATGCCTGTTCAGAAGCATCACAGACTGAGGTTTTCATCTTATTTACTCTGATTCCTGGAAGAACAATTAATGGGAATGGTCCTGTGCCTGGAAAGCCCCATGGTGCTGGTTAAAGCCTCCCCCACATGTCCTTCAGAAAGGAAGGGATGGCAAACCAAGGTGACATGGAAACCCCTTCTGATAAGTTGTTTTTAGTGAATCTGAACCTTCCCCTTTGCTATGAGGCTTGGTTTCTTCTCTGTAAAGTTTTGTTTGTTTTTTAAAACAAATTTTAATTGGGAATTTTACCAGGTTCATTTCCTAAGCTGGTATTGCTTTTTTTCCAATTACAAGTGTTCTTCCTGCAGCCTTTGGAAAACACAATATTTCTGTGAAGGTTTTGGGAAGCATCTCAAAGAAAATTTTGATTAAAACCCTGCGAAGTGAAGCATGTGAGAAGTGTGTTGTTACGGGCAGCCTCCCCAAAGTAATCTATTTTTATGAAAAACTGGAATGTGCTCATTTACACCCACTGCCCTGAGGGCACAAACCTCTCTTGGGAGGGGGGAAGGATTTTTCCAGAGGTTTTGATACAGAGAAAAAACTCAGCCCCTTGAATTCCTCTTCTTTCTGTCCCATCTTGAAGCTCCTGCTGTTCCTGTCACCCCTGTCCTGTCACAGCTGCTGTGCAGAATGGAAACACAGAGATTTCCCAACCCCAGAGCCCCCTGGAAAATCTGTCAGGTTCATGAAGCCACTGCTTGGCACCTTCCTCCCATTCAGGGCTCAGGATTACTGTGGCATTGATTGAATAGGAAATTCATGGAGGAAAATTAAGCCTCCAAAAGATACAATAATTTAAATAATTGGCAATTTTTTGTGTGTATGTGAGAACATGAGAAATGCAGCTTGTTCATTCACTGTCAGTTCCTCCAGGACCGCATTACAGGAGCAGATGAATTCTTATGAAACAAAAATTCTATTTTCATGCAAATATCCCTCAGTAATAAAATACCCAGGGAATAAAAATGACAGGAAAATGTATGAGGTACAAGCAGAACTGTTTCCAGAACAGTGTGTTTCCCACGGAGCCTCAGTGGCTCCTTACACCCCAGGCTGTGGTGGGACAAGGGGCTGGGCAGGATCAGGCTCTGGGAGCAGTGGGATGGGGCAAGGGGCTGCACCTGCTGCTCATGGAATCTGGGAACAATTCAGGGAGGAAAAGATGCTGCTTCTGAGCTGCAATTTCTGGGCAGAAATGATCCTTTCTGCTCTCATATTGTGACAGGGAAACCCCTTTGTACAGGGTTAGAAGAGGCTGCCTGAATTCCTGTGAAGGGAGGTTTTCAGATGTACAAATTTGAAGTTTTTCTTCCTTCTATTTAAAATAACTTTAAATTATTCTGTCAAAGCAAAAATCTTTTGTTCAGAATTCCTTTGAATGCCAAAGCTGTTAACAAATTCTCAACGCCTCTGTTGTGATCCAGGTGTGAGGAATTTACCTGGAATGGCAGCTGGTGGGATGTGAGGCAGGCTCAGCCTGTCCATGCCTGGGTGGTTCCCAAAGCTAATTTTTGCATATTCTTAATTGGTCCTCTCTTCTCTTCCCTTTGGGATTGCCATGTCCATCTCTCAGGCTGCTGGGTGTCCTGCCAGCCTGTTGCAACATTAATCAGTTTTTTTCCTGCTGTATCTCTGGCCTTCCAAGCATGGATTTAAACATTAGATGAAACTAAATTAATCAATGTATAAATTAATTACCAAAAATGACTTCGCCTCAGAGGCTGAAGCAGGAATGGGTGAGAGAGAAACCTAAATACCCAAATTAAAATCTCGATCAAACTTTAAAAATAATGGATAATTACAGGGCTTTTTTCTTTTTTTATGTTCATATTAAATTGTAAGGAATTATTAGATATTTAACTGACATTTATCCAGATAGCCCACAGCAAGTTAGGTAGCGCTTACATGCTGTAATAAATGTCAGCATTTAAAAATTAATTGCTGTGCTATCTAACTTGCTGTGGGCTGTCTCGTTAAATATTAATGGGATGTCTAAAAATATGTTATGAGCTGAAAGGATTATTTGGATACAGGATTGCTGAGTTCTAAGGCCTAGAGGGGAAAGCTGTGTTTGAGCATCACCAGTTCCTTGGGATTGCTGTGTGATGAGGCAGCTCTGGCTGTGCCCTCTCCAGCAGGAATGGGGTCTGGGAGAGCCCAGGGCTGTGGGAGAAATCCTTCCCTGGGAGAGAAGGGAGGCCCTGGCACAGGTACCCAGAGAAGCCCCTGGATCCCTGGGAATGTTCCAGGCCAGGTTGGATGGGGCTGGAGCAGCTGGGGACAGTGGAAGGTGTCCCTGCCCATGGGATGGGTTTAAGGTCCTTTTAACCCAAACCTGTCTGGGATTCTGTGATCCTTCAACTCCTTCTATAATGCATTAAAGGAAACCAGTCCTGGCAGAGATTGATCAGCTCCTCAGCAAGGAGATAGGTTTTCCCCCTGCACACCTGGAGAAGAATCAGGAGCTGTGGGTGCCCTGGTGATGCCTTAAGTTTTAACTTTTATATTTTTCAGATTCTGTGCTGCTTTAGTGTGTAGCTCTGAGCTTCATATTAGAGCATGGTGAGCTCTCTGCACAGAGCAGGGAGACAAAACAATTCCTTCTCTAGCTGGGGACCAAGGACAAATGATCCAAATCTCAGGGCCAAGAGCAGAAACCCCGCGGGCTGGAGAAAGAAAAAGAAGCAGGGTGGGACTTCATAACCTAATGCTGTAATTGGACAATGAACTCAGAACTTATAAAAGTGAGAGACCTTGTGACCATTTTGTGACCATTTTGGTTCATCTTGGGTGCAGCCCTGGCTGGGCTCTTGTGCTGATCAATGTGGATCCACTGAGGCTTTCTAATAAACCCCTACTTTATTCTTTAGCTCTGTCTAGTCTCTGTTCTAGGTCAGGCTTCTCAAGGCATCACTAGGACCCTGCTGGTGCAGGAAGAGCCAAGCAGTTCACACCTGACCTAGCTCTGCCTTGCTGTGGTTCCACTGAGTGCAGGAATGGGATTCTGAGGGAAGAAATGCCAAAAAATGAGAAGTTAAGGCCTGGATGTTCCTGTTGCAGCCTCTTTGAGGACCTTGAAGCAAATTCAGTGTTGCTGTTTCACATGTCTCCTGCTCATCCATCTCCAGGGTGGGGATGGCCCTTGAGCTCAGGCTGGGAAGGAGGAGGAGGAGGAGGAAGGGAGAAAATCTGAGTGTGGCCTTGGCTGCTGCCTGCCAGGAGGAGATAACACACCGTGGGGAAGACAAAAGAGGAGGGAGGGAGGTCCTGTCCAACATGAGTACTGGTATTTATTATTTATTTTGAGCAAGCCTTGCCAAGTGCTTTGCAGGAACACACAGTCTGAGGGGTTTGGTTTAAAGAGCAGCACAAGCACCAGGAGGGAACAGTCTTTTGCAGCACAGTGAAAAACTGAAAGGATATTTCTGTCCTGAGTCAGTCTCCCCCATGAATTATGCATGCTGGCCTCCCAGAAACACGGGGTAATCAGGAATAGCTGTGCCCATGATAAACACAATGTGTGATGCTGTAATAGAGCTAAAGACCATTCCCAGCCACTCTTACTATTAAAGCTAAGAAATGTGCAGTGTTTTCCCACACAGCCACCACTTGAACTCCAATGCTCTGCTATTCCCCAAACACTAATAAAATGTTTAGAGTGAGTGAGAGCTTCTGCATGCAGAGGAAAGGCTGCTGGATCCGACTGCGGGGTGTTTCCTCCTGTGGCTGCAGGGTTTGGAGCCAGGACAGGTGCCTGGTGGGATTCCCTGGTGAGCTCCTCCCCTGAGGGTACACTCACAGAGTGAATTAACCCTACAACCAAGGAAGTCCCAGTCCTGGGATCCTTTCTGATCATTTCTGTCCCCTGAGTCCGCCATACTCAGCCAGGCTGGCAGGGAGTGGGGTCAATCCCAGAGGAGGATCTGTGAGTGTGTCCCAGGTGCTGGTGCTGCAGGGGCAGGTGCCACAGCCTGGTGGGGTGAGCTCAGGGGCTGCATCACCCCTCCCTGCCTCAGTTCCACTTCTCCTGCTTTTGTCCATGTTGAAGAAAATCCAACAAAATTTGGACTTGGTGATCTTGGAGGTCTTTTCCAACTTGAATTGTTCTGTGATTCACTTTTGTAGCCTCTGAGACAAAATCCACCATGATGGAGCTTTGCAGTCAGCTGAAGCACATGGAACAGGACTGCATGGATTTTGGAGAAGTGGCATATTGGAAATAGAATTGGTGGGATTGCTGAAGGAACACCCTCTGAGCCCTCTGCCCACCTTGAGCAGGAGAAGACAAAGCATGTCCTGCACAATTCCTGTCCTTTCCAGCCTCAACCTGTTCCCAACATGCTCTGGAATGCCCACATGAAGTAGAATATTCTCTGCAAACACTTATCCCGGGTAGTGCTCATCCAGCACGTTGACTTTGATTAAAAAAAAAAAAACAGCAGAGAATTGAATTAAAGATGATTCAGAATTCCCACTTCCTTTCCCCTGAACAGACCAAGGAATGTGATTTCATTCATTGTATACTCAGTTCAAGGCACCATTTACTGCTAAAGGATCGAGCAAATATAATTTAAAGTTCCACTGTGCATGTGACAGATTTAATTAGTGTACTTGGGAGCTTGAAGTAACTCAGAAAGTATTTGTTTGCATAAAACCAGGCTATGTCTGCAATTTAAACTGGAATAAAGTAATGCAGTTATGGAGGATTTAATGAGTTGTTGCGTAAACACCATCCTGGATGGGGAATTAGATTAGGAAATAAAACTGGGTTAGTAAGTGCACCCAAATCCAGCCTGCCATATTCTCCTGCCCACAGAGACTGTTAATGCCATTCAGCTAACATGGATGGAGCTGTGTGGCTGTGGGAGGAGCTGGAGTGAGGATCCCTGGTGTTGTTATCCTGTCTGTGCATCCACTGGAGCATCACTCCCCTGGCTGGAAGTGACAGTGGTGAAGGCACTGATGGGATCAGCTCCTTGACAGGAGGAAAGTCTCACAGATAACTTTGTCTCTTGTGGGGTCTGGGAGGTTTGTCCTAAAAAACACTGCAATGTTTTGTGCAGAGCTGTCAGAAAAGGGGCTTGGCTGGGAGGGTGAGGCAGAGATAGAGCTCAGTCTGCTGTTGCTGTCTTGTACAAATCTGCCCCTCACACCCACAGGTTGGTCTGGCAGCCTGCTCAGAACCTGCCTGTGAAGCTGTGAGGATCCAGGCTGGAGGGAAAGGAGATGACACAGCCCAGATGTTGGAACCCTGGGTGCTGACAATTTGAGACTTTCTGTGTTTTTAGGCACAGACCCTCAAGAGAACACTACATTTCACCTGAGGCCATGGAGAAGGCTTCCAAAATGGAATGATAGAACTGGGATTGTGGGAGTACCCAGATTTATGTGGGGAGCAGAGGAAATGGCTCACAGGGGTGGGGAGCAGGGTCACTGGCCGTGGGCAGGATGAGCAATACTCTGTGAGCCCTCAGGGAGAAACCCTCAGGTATTGATTAAAGCCAGCACCAACTGCAGGAATTGCAGGCAGATGGTTCTCTCTGCCCTCTCCCCAAAGAAATTTCCATCCTGAGCTTGGCATGTAAAACCCATTATCTCCTACAGCCCAGAGCTGCAGTGATGAAATTGGGGGAGTGAACTCTCATTTCCAACTTGGGAAGTTCAGTTGTTACCTGGTACCTCTGGAGGTCACTATAACAAAGAAAAATACAGATACTGGAAGAAGGTTTTAAGGTTTTGATTTGACTATTTGCTCTCAAAGTTATTTTGTTGTGTTACAACATGTGCATGTAGGATGCAGCATGTGCATGTAGGAAACCTGATCAATTAATGTGAGTGTTTTAATTAATTTCTCTGTGGAAAGTTCTTGATCCTGCAAGATTTTGATTTGCCTGTCTGTCCTTCTTGTTACCTACAGCGCTCAATGCCTGCTGTGCCTTCCCAGTTTGAAGACTTTCCCACTGGTCAGAACTGGGAGATCTAACCTAGCACTTCACACCCTGCTAATCTGTGCAGAGCCCCTGAATATCTGAGGTGTGAGGAAGGTTTGGTGTAATTTAATGTTTTTTACACTGATGCCAGAACTGCAACATGGGGTTCTCAAGAGACATCGTTTTATATGGGAATAGTTTTAAGGCAAATTAATTCAAGTAGCACCTAATCCCATGTCCAGTAGGTCAGGTTCCAGCACTGGGGTATCAGCTGGTCCTTCTTAATACAGCAAAAAGCTTTATTAAATAATGAATAATAAAGGTGGCAAACTGCAGTGGAATTTAACAGCTGCTAATTGTCTTTTTTTGGTGATATACACCAAACCAAGAAAGGACTCAATACTGTCATTATTGTTTCTCTAATGCTGCTCTAAACTGCAGAGTGGTCAAAAAGAGCTTTAACAGCACAGGAGTAGTAATTTCTCCTTACTCCATCCCACATTCCCCTCCTTACTCCATCCTCCATCCCTCCTGTCCCCTGGAGGTTCTCTGGTGTTTGCTGGAAGCTCAGAGCACAAGCTAAAGGCTTCCACCCTGTAGTACTGCTGCTCTCTCTCCTCTCTGTCCTGGCTCTTCTCAAGGAATTGGTTGAAACAAGAGTTTGAATCTGCACTCTGCCAGATGTAGCAGAAACAGGCCAGGAAATGAAGGGGTTGCTGCAGGAAGAGGGGATGAAAACAGATTCCCACGAGGCAGTGTTACCTTGTTCTCTTTTCTCCCTCAGCAGAAAAAAAATAGTACAGAGGACCCTGCAAGGAACCACCCAGCCCTGGCTCTCATGTCTCTGCTGCTGACACTGCAAATGGCCTGAAGTTTGAAAAAAAAAAAAAGAAATATCCCTACAAAGAGAATTTTTGTTAATGCTACCATTTACAACATCTTTTGTTTGAAAGAAAGATACTGATGGAGCCATTTCCATTGGTTTCTGTTCAACAGGTTCTTAGTCCTGGCTGGTAGAGATGGGTGCTCATATCAGCAATTTCACACCCTTGTGTCTTTATTTCAGGGTACACAATTGCAGCATCACTCACAAGATGTGATTTGGGAACTTTCCAGGAGAAATAAGAATTTTTCATCCTGGTGATATGCAGCATGACCTTCAACTCCCAACACCCTAAAATAAAGTTTGTCTGAACTTTCCCATTGATGTATGCAGGCTGTAGGATAAAGCCTGAAGGTTCCTCCTGCTTAGAGGCTTGTGCTCTCCAGTAGTTTATCACCTGGAAAGTACAATGTCTATTCCCTGATATGTCAGGATAGAGACACTATTTTTTGTTTGATGGCTCAGCTTGACTTTTCAATGACTAAAATTTACATCGTGGGGTTTCAATCATCTGAGTTAGTTCTCAAAAGCCTTTGATCACTGCCCGTGGGTTAACTGCTCTGAGGAGTCTCAAAACTGTTGGTATTGTTAAACAGACAACATATTTTTCTTTAGATTAGACACCGAGGCCAGCAACACTGTCTGCTGTGCAGAGTTATCTGAGCAGTCTTCTCAAGTGCTGCAAGTTTACCCTTGAATATGACAGATATAAACCACCTTTTCTGTGTCTGTGTATCTTTCAGTCAAGTGATTGATCTGCCACATTAGTGTGAGCTCCAGCTTTGTCACCCTGGCACTTGCAGGCTGAGCTATATATTCTGCAAGGGGAGATTGCCAAGGACACTCCTAGGATGGAGTAATCACCAGAAGAAACCTTTGCATCATTTGCAAATATATGAATTTGGTTTGTATACTAGCAGGCACAGAATGTCCTTAACAGAAATTGTTTTCAAGGACAAGCACAGAGCCCAGAGAAAATTCTCCTGCAGCTTCCAGCCTCAGTCACACCACTTAACATCTTAACTTTTCAGAGGTGCTACCAACCAGCTGGTTAAAAACCTCTGTGTGGTATTTCCACAAGGGTCACAGGATGAGGGAAGAGACGAGAAAGTTGACTCCATGTATCAGAAGGCTTGATTTATTATTATATGATAGATAATATATTAAAACTATACTAAAAGAATAGAGGAAAGGATTTCACTAGAAGGCTAAGCTAAGAATAGAATAAGAAAAAAAACCAAAGTTTCTCTCAAACCAAGACCTGCCGGACAGGTGAACTGTGATTGGCCCGTAATTGGAAACAACCTGATGAGGCCAATCACAGATTCCCCATGTTGCATTCCACAGCATCAGATAAGAACTGTTTACAGTTTGTTCCTGCGGCCTCTCAGTTTCTCAGGAGGGGAAAAATCCTAAGGAAAGGATTTTTCATAAAACATGTCGGTGACACCTCTGCTGGTATTATTTCAACAGATCTGTAAGGACATGCAGAAAGGACACGAGGAATGTGGTATGAGCTGTGTTTCATAATTTTTCTTTAAATTAATTTTTGGAAATGAATGCAAAAAAGATGAAGATGCATTGCAGGAGTGGGACAGAGCATGGCAAATTCAATCACTTTATTCAGGACACGGATAATTCCTAATGACAGTAGGCAGGACAGCAAGGCCCTATCAATTAGTGCCAATCAGGTGCTAAGTGGAACTTCTGTTCCAGGGTAAATGTGGGCAGGAGATGAAGCTCCTTCCTTTTGCTGGTGGAGCTGCACAAAAGTCAAGCAGGAAAAAGCCCACAGTGTCACCCCTTAGGGCTGAGCTTCCTGAATTTCAAGGGTGAATAACTTCCTTTGCTAAGAGCAGGTTCAGTTCAGAGTGAGCAGGACACATTCAGTGGGGCAGAGGGTGTCTCTTGTTTAGCCTTGCAGTCACTCCATGCAAAAAAAGAAGGAAAAAGAGCTCATTAAGAGTTAAACAGCAGTCTTAAAGTCTGCAAAGTTAGGGACCTGTAAATAGCAATTAAAAGGATGGGTTTTACAGTGGCTTTGGAAAGTGATTTTTTGGAAATGAACATTTAAGAGAAGTGAAACTTATTGTGTGGTAATGGAAATGGAATTTTGTAGAAGAATCAGCACCTGTGACCTGCTGAACTGGGCAGCAGCAGGTCCAGGGTGTCCTTCCCTCAGCCCTGGCTCTGGCATGACTGTGAGATTCCTTTAGGATTTGGGACCTTTCCTCTCCAAGCCTGTTGGTGCCACAGCAGCAGGGTGGCATTGACCTGTGGGGAGCTCAGCAGAGTACAAACTGTCAGATGAAGTTGAGGAGAAAAGATCCTTTGGAAGTCTGAATGGCAGCTGTCAAATGTGCAACCTCTGTTTAATTTGCCTCAAGAGATGAGAGATTCCTTGGTGACATTTAGCTGTGTCTCCAGAGGTGTAGAGGTGAGGGGTTCTGGAGACCACTTCTCTGAAGTGCTGCAGAATAAGTACTCAGTTCTCTTTTCTCCTAAGACACTCTGGGCATCTTGTTGAAATACCAAGGAAAGAAAGGTAGAAAGACATAAAAAGGTCATTAGAAAAATTTAAGAAAGTGGCATTTAGCAGATGGAATGGCCCTGTGATGGCTGCAGTGCCAGCCTTCACCCTAATTGTGGCTCAGAAAAATCAGCAGGGACGGTTTGCAGAGGAATCTCAGAGAAATGTTCCAAGTCTCATTTGTCAATAGACTTTACTAAGGGACTGATGATGGAGAAAATAGAAAGCAACACATGCCTCTTCACTGCAGGAGCTGGAGGAAGTGATCTCTTTGAAGTTACAGTAGGAATTGCAAACACCAACAGGTTGTATCTCCCAGCTCAGTTTCAGTGGGGATGTGGAGTCCTACCCTGCTCCTGACCTACTGGAAGAGTGAAAAGCTGGACATTCAGTGGAATCACTGAATTGTGGGATGGCCTGGGTTGGAAGGAAATTAAAGATCAAGTAATTCTAATTCCACCCCTCTGATGTGGGCAGGGACACCTTCCACTAGAACAGGTTGCTGTGAGTCCCCTCCAACCTGGCCTTGAACACTCCTAGGGATGGGGCAGCTCCTGGAACAATGGAGATTTGGTGGTTCCTGGGCTGTATTGGTTTGCTTACAGAATAATCTCACTGCTGAATTTTTCATAAAGAAGTCAAACAGGTATTAAAAGGAATTTAGTTGTCTTTTTGTCTGGTTTTGTTTCTTTTTTTTTTTTTTTTTAATTACCATTTTAGCATGAACACCCCCATCCCATACCAACTCTATACTCTCTATCCAAGGGGGAATATTCCCATACAGTATTATTCCCTGGTGCTGGTGTTCTGACTGGCTGGGAGGAAAGCTTGTTAAGAGGATTTTTTCCCCAGTTCCTCCAGCTCTCCTCGTTGCCTTGTTTGATGTGGGCAATCTGATATGAAGGCAAACACACCTTCAAGTGCTCAGGAAGTGCCAGGATCTGTGGAGATAATGAATTAAAACGCTGCCACGGAGCTCGTTCCACCTCAGATGTGCATGTTTAATTATATGACAGGTTTTGATAGAAAGTACAATGTTTAAGTGTCTGTAAATTCCAAGCATCCGGTTTGATGAACTGATCTTTATGTATTCCTGCCTCATAAATGGCTTTGAATGCACTTCTAACAAGGGACTGGATTAGGCATAATAGGACAGGGACAGCACGGGGAGAACGTTTCAATTGGCATCTAAAAGGCATCAGTTTCTGTGTGGGGTGAGAGTGTGAAAGTGCCTTTTAGAATAACCCGTGAAAAATGCAGGAGATGAGTTAAATGTGAACCCAGGAGGAAGGTCTTGAAGATTGTGCTTGCAGCAAAAATGTGATCAATGGGGAGTGCGAGCGAAACAATGCGGGGCTGCCGGCGAAGTAGGTCACCCGTTAACGAGGCACTGCCTCACGCAGAGGGAGAATTTAATTTTTAAACACCAGATCCTGCATTTGCCTGAAATAAAACCTAGCTAGAAATTCAGCAGCTGGCCAAATAAGAAAAAAAAATTGTTTCATTCTGCTGTCTTCGGTTTTTATTAAATTTACTTATATAGTGGTTTAATAACTTTTAACATTTAAGTCTTAAATAGATGTGACTTCTTTGTGTTGCTGCTCAGGATTCCCATGAACCAGGAGCTGTTGAGTGATGGTGGTTGTTGGGGTGGTGCAAGGATAAAGCTGTGCATTTTTTGCACTTATGCTATGGGAAGCTGATCAATTCAAGTTCTTTGTGTGCTGTCTGTTCACAGAAATAATATAAAAATCTATATGTGGGTGTGAAAAGCATGAGGTACCAAACCTTTGAGAAAGCAGCTGCTGTTAGAGTATCCTTTATGTAACTCCAGGGCTGTATAAAGTGTGAGTAAAGTGACATAATTCAGATTAAGGCTTTCCCAGCATATTTGCTCTCCACCAACAGCCCATAATTTAACAGGTTGCTGTTCCTCCAAGAACAGCTCCACACTCACTCCAACCCCTTCCTGTTGTAATTAATATTTTATCTTATTGATTAATGGAGAAAGATCTATAAAGCCAGTCTTAAAATCATTTAGCAGTAAAACACTGTGCAATAATAGTGTCTCTGTAATCCCTTTAATAATGACACAAAGAAGTTATTATTTCTTCTCAGGTGTCCACACTGGATTTATATCAATGAGAGGGAAATTCCTTGTGGGTCAGTGTGGTCACAGGCTGCATTTTTGGAGTGCCAGACCTGAGCAGCTGAGCTGTGTGAGGCCAGGCTCAGAGAGTTTAATAAATGCTGATAAACCACTGATCTATAATATTTAACCCTTCTGTCTTCTTTCATCTGCTACAATTTGGTGTTAGTGGAAAAATATCCTGTTTCATGCCCATCAGTTTTCTGAAGAGCAAAATTTTTTTGAGAGTGTTGTTTTAAATTGTTGTTTTTGCTGGTTAGCAGAGGGTGTAAGGGAAGGTCCTGGAGAATGCCCAGAGCCCTTGTCAGGCTCAGCTGCTCCAAACCAGGAGGATGCTCCACTTTTGGGCACACACCAAGTGATTTTCTATGTTTTGGTCCCAACTGAGCCGAGTTAAGCCCACATCATCCCATTATAAAGAGAGTATAAAATATCCACATGAAGCCGTGCCCCGATTTAATGGGAACAGCTCTTCTGAGCTGCAGAATTCTAAATTGCAGCTGGTGACTAAAGGTGGAATTTTTGCCATTGTGCTTGGGCTTCTGCATTATCCAGAGCAACTCATCCTCACGAGGTATTTTAAAGTATCCTTGAGAAATGAGCACAAATTCTAGACAATGGCCAGCATTCAACTGGCAGGAAAATGTTTTATGTCTGGCACATATTTGAAAAGAGAGATTTGAAACTTCCCCAAGCTTCATTAGGGGATGAGCTACCTGAAGAAAACTTCAGTGGAAGGAATGAAAGAGGAATTGGGACAATGATTAAAACAAAAGCAGAGTAATTGTCCTCTTCTCACCTGAGAATTATTTTCCCCCAGAGCCAAAGCTGCCTTCTCTCTCCTTGGAGCAATGATGCTCCTCTGGACCTTGTCAGAAACTAAGAAGGGCCTGAAGGAATGAGGGGGGACTCTCTGTGTCTTCATTTCTGATGGGTGTTTTTACAATTGTCTGCTCCTAGGCATTGGTCTAACATAATGAAATGCATATGTATTTTTAGAGGTGATGTGAATTTTGGATTAATTAAGAATGTAAGTCTCGGGCTTCTTCTCTAGATGTTAGCTCTTATTAATATTTATAAAAAACCAATTCCATATTAATACCTTCATAATACATCAGGTATGTGGCACTACCCCGTTTAATAGATTTTTTTTAGAACATCATTGTAACTGTGAGGATGTTCTCCTCTGTCCTTCTCCGAGTTGAAAGAGTATTCATATGGATTTTTCTCCCAATGTTTAGACAGGATTTTTCTGAAAAGCCTCCTTTTTAATTACCTCACCAGTCCATCAATAAAGGGCCGTAGGCAACAGAATTTCAGCAGTGAGCAGAGGTATAAACTGCAATGGGAACAGTCAAGGAGCAGAATTGCTGCAGGTGGGGAATGGATCACATCCAATACCTGGCACTGGTGCTGGGGAATGTGGATGGATGTGGGGCTGGGGGCTTAGCCCTGCTCTGTGGGGTATCTCAGCTGTGTCCCCCTCCTGGTGCCCACTGAGGGGCTGTCCTGGGCCACCCAGGGCCAGGAGCTGCTGTGGGGGCACTGCTGGGGTTGGCACATCACAGGGACCCCACAGGGCACCAGGGCTGTCCAGCTTTAAACTTAAAACTGTGTGCCAGAAATTGCTTAAAACTTAAAACTGTGTGCCAGAAATTGCCTTAGAGCAGGGTTGGGAGTGAGGACATGGAGGAAGAAGGAGCTGCTGGTTTTGAGTCCTTCACAGAGCTGTAGAGCCATGGAATGGTTGGGGTTGGAGGGCACCCTAAAGGTCACCCATTCTACCTCCTGGCATGGGGTAGAACTGGGTGGAAGTAGAAGGTAGGAAGTGAAAGGTAGAACAGCTTGCACCATTCCAGGTGCTCCCAGCCCTGTCCAGCCTGGCCTTGGACACTTCCAGGGATCCAGGGGCAGCCACAGCTTCTCCTGGCACCCTGTGCCAGGGCCGGCCCACCCTCACACACCCAGGAATTTCACCCAGGCTATTCTAATTCTTTCACCTAACCCTGCCCTGTGGCAGGGTGAAGCCATCACCCCTTGTACTGGCACTCCAGGCCTTGCAAACCCTCTCTCCCCATCTTTCCTGCAGCTCCCTTCAGCCACAAGGAGCTCACTCCAAAGCTTCTCCTCTCCAGGCTGAACAATCCCAACCCTCTGGGCCTTTCCTCGTGGCAGGGATGCTCCAGCCCTCTGGTCACCTTGTGTTTAACCCTATGTCGTGGTTTGAAAGGAAATGAAGTTTTTGTGATGGTGTGGGCAAGCCAATCAGTGTTCAGATTTAATATTGGCACCTGGTTTGTCCACTGAGGGCAGGATACGCCTCTGAGAACACAGGGGTTAAAAGCTGTGATCGCCCAGGGGAACTTCCTCTTGGAGTCCCGCTTGAGAGTGAGTAGACCTCCCCCCTGCCCGGCCGAGCTGGGCGGGGGGGAGAGGGGAGCCATGTGGCCGGAGGTAGGCCAGGCCTGGGCCCAAGGGTGGAGGAGAACATTGCAAGGGCTTCGGGCAGCCATCCTCCATTCCCCCCCCCGGAGAGAGAGAGAGAGACAGAGCCGGTGCCGGTGATAGTGGCCTGGCGTGAAGGAGAGAGGGGGGGTGCCCCGCAGGGCAGCCAGGCGTGGGAGTTCATGAAGCAAACTGGCAGAGCCTGGGACTTTTAACCCTTCTGGGGAGGATGGAAACCTTGCAAATGCTGATTCCTCCTGAAGTTGATGAGATT
Organism: Serinus canaria; assembly: GCF_022539315.1. Lineage (NCBI taxonomy): Eukaryota > Metazoa > Chordata > Aves > Passeriformes > Fringillidae > Serinus > Serinus canaria. Next base: position 3,227,627 of record NC_066336.1, on the reverse strand, counting down.
GAGAGGATGTTGAGAAGAATCCTAGGTGGGAGGAGATGATGGAGTGGCCTTTGGCTGGACTTTTCTTGTATAGCCACAGCAGAACCCCTTGTGTTCCTGTGACACAGAGACTGCATTCTAGGGGGAGGCGATGGCTCAGAGCCAAGAGAGTGCAGTGATGTGGAGGAGTGTGAACAGAGACGACGGGTGAGGAGGGTGGTGGTGGTGCCCTCCGCTTCGAAGAAGAGGAAGAGGAAGATGATCTCTGTTCAAGAGGCCCCTCGGCCCCAGGGGGTGAAATTTGGGGGGGACAGGTGTCCCAAAAGGAGAGGGACTGTGCTCTTTTTGGAACTGGACAAAGTATCCTTAAAGGGAAAAACCCTAGAAGCAGCTCTGATCCATGTGCAGTGGTGAGAGCACTGGACATGGAAGGAAGAAGTCACGATGGCAAAATGTTCTCCGGGCGGTGCCACATGTGACATGGAAACACGAGAAGTTTCGACTGTTTCCTGGGGAAGTCTGTGGTGCAAGAGGGACTCCTCTCTTCTCGAGGAATTGAGAACTGATTATCTAAAGGGTGGATTTGGTGGTAATGGAATTGGAAATCTAGGTGGGGGGAGGAGGAAGAAATTTGGAAGGTTTTCATCTTGGGTTCTATGTGTTTTCTGTGTTTTCCTTAGTGTTTTCCTTTGTAGTTTTAGGTTAATAAAGTTTTTTTCCCTTAAACCTCAAGTTGGAGCCTGCTCTGCTCTGTCTCTGATCACATCTCACAGTGGGTGCCAGGGAAGGAGGTGATCTCGTGGGGGCACTGGCATTGCGCCAGGCTCTAACGATGACACCCTAAAGCAGTGAAGGTGGGAGCCTTGTGGAGCCTTTCCTGGCTTTTTTGTGCTGCTCTTGGGCTCAACTTCCCCCAGCTCCTTCCCCTGCAGTAATTAGGATTCCATATTTTTTTAAAATCTTTTTAACATTCCTCATTTCAAAGTTAATTTGCTTTGAGAACAACCCAATTAGAGGTGAATCACTCTCTATATGTGCAATTCTGCACTAATTGCTTTATTTGATCATTTTATATTTATAAGCTAAATGCCTTATTTTCTTTGGGAGGGAGCTCTCACTGCCTCCCACCTCTCACAGCTCAAGGTCTTTTCCATTTGTGGGTGGCTGTTGGCAATAAAGAACAATGTTATTATACTGTTGTTCAGAGAATTATGTCATTTGCAAAAGAATCACAGCTCAGACCGTGTGAGGGGAGCTGCGTGGGGGCTCAGGGGAGCAGCGTGTCCTCCTTGACATCACAGGCTTGGAGGCTTGGCTTGAATCCCTGGCCCAGGAGCTGGGGAAAATACACAATTTGAGGCAGTTTTCTGTGGCACTGAGAGAGATCTGATAGCTCATCATGCCCACAGTTACTGAGGGTTCACGCTGAAATTTGACCACACGTGATCCTGTGTCCTGGTGAGGCCTCAGGTTTTGAGCTTTTCTATTTTTCATATATTTATAATATATGTAATTTAGTGTAGAACTCCAAACTCCACACACAGTGTGAGCTGCTGCTTTCCCATTTTGGGCAGACACAACAATTCCTCTCCAGGCTGGCAATCAAGGACACCTCCCTGCCTCAGGCCCCAGAGATGGAAACAAAAGGGAGTTGGGGGAGCAAACTTGGGGTCAATGACTTCATTAGCTGAAGATATAATTGGAATTAAATAATCCCCAACATGCAAATGGCCCAAAGTGTGAAAAAAACTTATAAAAGTGTTTTTAAAAAGTTTTCACACTTATAAAAGTGTCAAAACCTGTGACCCATTGTCCATTTTGGGTGCAGCCCCTGGGGGCTTTTTCTGCCCTAAATGTCCCTGAAGGCCTTCAATAAATAGAACTGCTTTTTATTGCCTCGATTTTGTCTGTTCCTCTGTTTTTAGGTAGCCACAAAAAGGCATCACTGGGATGCTTTTTTTGGGGGTTGAAATGGGTGTCTCCAAATTTGCAGTAAAGATAAATCATTAGTTATCATCTGTTCTGTTCCGCGGGTGTAGGATTGATTCTGAATTAGTCCACAGTGGTTTTTAATAAAACTAGCTGTAGGACATTTGGCTGCTGTTTGCAGGAGTGTGAAGCCAGGCCTGGGGGAGCCAGCTCAGGGCAGCAGCTCCAGCTGCTCACAGCACTTCTTCAGGCTGGGTTAATGCCATCAGTCCTCACTGCCAAATTTACCACCAACATTTACAGTTGGGATCTTTATTACCTAGGTTCCAGCAATCTTGTTGGAAATGTGGATTTTCCCAGTCCAGGTTTTCCCTTGGAGGGGATGTCCTGACTTTGTACCCATCACTGTCATCCAAATCTTTAATTTCCAAAAAATAGTGAGTGTGCTGTGTGTACAGATCTAGCAGTAGAGAAATTCTGAATCTAAACTATTGAGGAGGAGGGTGAAGGTGAAACAGAGAATGGATAAAATTCCAGATTGAGCAGTGGGAGCAGCTCATGAACCAGGCCTGGCAAGAGCCAGAATATTGTGCCAATCCCTATTTATGTGGCATTAAATATATTTATTTCCTTAAAAAAATATAACACAACAAAAGATGATGCCATGTTTTGAAGCTCAGAGAAAATTTACAAGGGAGAGAAAAAAAGTTCTGTTTGTTAGGTTTTTTTAATGTAATGATTTAATCAATATTTAGGTGAGTTTCCTGGTGGTATTTACAACATTGACATTTGAACTCTTGATTTATTTATATTTCCAAGGATTCTGTATCCAACATAGTAATATAAAGATTGCCACCTTGTCCCATTTCAGAGCTGCAGGCAGCATTCTCCATCCCTAGCAGAATCCCATCTACCAGCCCAGCAGCAGGGAAAGAAATTGGCACCAATTCAATTTATTCAGGCTGGAAATAAGATTGGGAAATACCATCACCTTAATTCATTATTATTTTCACTATGTGAGCTGTAATCTTGTCATTATCCTTTATGCCAGCCTTAAGATCATTCAGTTCTCCAGGGAGTTTCAAATGTTTCTTGCCAGGTAGCAGTGCTGGAACCCCACATTCCCAGCTGGCACTGAGCCCTGGGGGAAATCAGGGGTGCCTGGTGTGGGGCTGGGGAAGGTGCTGTGCCCCTTGTGCCACCCTGTGTTGTTCCACAGGTGTGTGTTAGACCAGGCTGGTTGTTAATTTGTTCATTCCATTCCTGACAATCACGTCTCTGGGCACAGAAAGCCCCCAGGATATGGTCAGGCCATAAATGTGCTTCCTTACCACTGGCTGTGTTTGAAATGAGGAGCTTTGGTGAGTAATTTCCAAAGCCACTGGACCAAGCAGGCAGAGGGTGAGACCCTGCAGCCTACAGAGCCAGGACAGCTGAGGAACACATTGGGGACACACTGGGGACACATTGGGAATGCTGGTTCTTCTGGCCTTGATCCAGTGAAGTTGTGTGTGTTAAATGGGTCTGGGGCAGAGTTGGTGCCCCTGGCTGGGACAGGAGGCAGGGAGCTCTGTGTGGAGCCTGCCTGCCCTGCCCTGAGCAATCCCTGCCAGTTCTGCCCTACTTTTGGCATCCCTGGAAGTTCTGTCCTGCCCTCAGCACCCTGACAGTTCTACCCCAGCCCCTGATCAGGCAGACTGCTCAGCAGGATGGGGAACAAGTGCTGATCTGTGGGACAAAATCACTGTAATGCAGAGGGGAAATCAACCAAGCCCTGAGAAGTGCATGGAACCCTGTGGGTGCTGCTCCTGTGGCTGCCCTGAGTCCCCAGCAGCTTCCACAGCCCCAGCAAACACGGAACTCCTGCATCCTGCAGGCTATAAAAATCCATGATGGGGAATATCTGCAGGAGCATCAATCTTCGTGAATGAGGAGAGGATGGAGCAGGGGAGTCACGAGTGAGTTATCCTGTCACTCCTGACAAATGGAGATAAATGGTGTGACACCAGCTATTTATTTATACACTTTGCTGGCTTTGCATATGGGTGTGAGCAGGAGGAGCAGCATGGTGGCACATGTGTCACTGCTGCTGCAAGGGGCTTTGGTCAGGGTGTGTGGGTGCCGTGGGACAGAGATAGAGAAACAGCAAGTGTTTCTCACAGCAGCTTTTTTAGGGAGTTGTAAGGAAGTGATAACTTGTTAAGTGTAAACAATCTACCATTGGTGTTTTTCTACTTCATCTTTCTGTTCTTCTCAAGAGCAGAATGTGAGAAAAATGTTTTTGTTAGTTAGCCAATCAAATAAAATCTATCATCATTCTATAAAAACCAGTTCTCTTAAATAAAACCTTCTTTGTTCTTTCTACAATACTGCCTCCTGCCTGTCCCTGTGTCATTCTTGGCCCAGGAGTAACAAGGGTGAGCTTTGGGAGGTTTTCACTGTGTGGTCACAGCAGGCAACGACTGGGCTCCACAGAGAGAAATCAGAGAAGAGCTTTTCCAGCTGATGCTGTCTTGGCTGGATCCCTTTGTTTCCTGAAGCCCAGAGTGCTGTGAAGATTGAAATCTGTAATTTTGAGAGCTCTGTATTGTTGGAACAAGGCCCTGATGGAGGTAATCCCTGATGCTTTGCAGTGCTTGAAGCACAGGTCTGATGGAAGGAGCTGGGAAGCTGTGGGATGTGCATCATGCACTTTGCATTATGCATCTTAGAAATGCAAATTTATTTTCATCTTAACCCTCAGCTCAGTGCAATCCTGCTAATCCTTTCACAAAGGCATGAACTACTAATCCAAGTGCTGCACAGGTCTTGCAGATCTCTGAGAGGTTTCCCAGATTCCTCTTCACGCTGAAAAGAAATTTGTATTATTTGGGTATCAAGAGTGCAGCTGAAATTGGGGGTGACTTTTGCTTCTCTGGAGAGGTTTCCTAGTGTGAAACCAGCTGCCTGAAACAGGGGGCTGCTGCAGCTGAGTCCTGCTTCTCCTGGAACTCCTTCTGATGGAATTGGACTAACACAAAGTGACAAAGAATCAGACAAACTGACACTGAATGTAGGGGGCTGTGGAAGCCTCTATTGCCTGTACTTGGCCTTGTTAAGGAACAGCAAGTCTGAGTGGGTTTAAATGTTTGTTCATTCAGTGACTGATTCATGAGCTGGTTTCTTTGCTAAAAAAAACCCATAATTTTTGTTTTGGAATAAATTAAGTACACAAATGTAATCACCCAGAAAAATATTTCCTGACCAGCACAATCAATTCCCTGACCCCTTTATCTTTATAAAATCATCCAGCAAGGCTGCTTTATAATTTACTATTGTTTTATTAATTTTATCTCACTGCTCTTTCAGCAATCATTCCTGTCACAGTCAGGGATTTGTGATCCAAGCCAGCCAGCCAAAAACACCAACCAGTTTGCAAACACCCAAACAGGAGCATGAACAGGCCAATGCTGTCTGTGCATTGTGGGTGTCTCAGCTCTGCTGCCAGCCCCGTGGTGGGGGAACATCCTTGGCTGCTGAGGGTCCTGCAGGGCTGGACACACTTCAGTCACCCCTCAGAGCCTCTGATTTACTGTGAGTGAGACATAAAAGGTCCCATGAGGTTAGGAAATGCTGCCTTTGGGGAGAGAGGAAGGAGCCCACTGCCAGCATAACAAAATTGCTGCCCCTCCTGCCAACCTCTCCTCTCTCCGTGCATCAAGGGTTTCTCTAACATTTCTGGCTGGAGGGTGTGTGTGTTCAGATTTCTTTATTTATTTCATATTCCACGGACACATGAGATGAGACCAAGCTGTATAATTTTCTTCCCACTCCCTGTGTGCAGCCACTGAATTCATCTTAATTTCCTGCACCAGTGCCCATGGACTGGGAGCTGCTTTCTGCCCCCCTGAAGTGAATGATGCTGTTCAGGAGCTCAGGTGATTAAAACAGGCAGACTCCAGCTAGGCACAGAAAAGGGCATTTTCTCATGTATGCTCTTGGTGTAATGCAGCAAAAAGCTGAGGGACTGCGGAGTGGTGCAGAGGGAGGGAGGGTGCCTTCAGGTGCCACCACTCCTCTGCTCTGTCACCACATGGGGTCATGGCAAAGCTGAGCTCCAGAGACCCCCCTACAAACCACAGCCTTCCCCCACCCTTGGCTGTACTTGAGTTTTTTCTTTTGCAAGCCCTTTTTCCATGCTCTGGTGGTGCATTTGTGGGGACTCCAGGGGTGTTTTGTGTAGGAAGTCAGAACAAGGCTCCTGCAACCCTTGCATCCTGTGGAAAGAGGTGCTGGCCCATTGTGGCTCCCGGCAGGGCAGGGATGGAGGGAGGTTGCACATTTTCCATTAAAGCAAATTTTGCTTCCCTCTTCATCTGTGGGCTCCTCCTGCTCAAACAGAGCCCTTGGAATGCCTGGGCTGTGGAAATTGAGATCCTCTCTCCTGTGTAGAGTTAGAACTTCATAGAACCATAAATCATGGAATGGCTTGGTTTGGAAGGACCTCAAAACTCATTTTATTCATGGCAGGGACACCTTCCACTACCCCAGGTTCCTCCAAGCCCTGTGAACCTGGTCTGGAACATTTCCAGGGATGAGGCAGCCACAGCTTCTCTGGGTAACCTGTGCCAGGGCCTCCCCACCCTCACAAGGAGGAATTTCTCCCTAATACCCCATCCAACCCTGCCCTCTCTCAGTGCAAAGCCATGCCCCCTTGTCCTGTCACTTCATTCTCTTGTAAAAAAAAATGAATAGAAATAAATAAAGTAAACAAAGAGTGTTTCATGTGCAGCTGAAAGGTTGGCAGAGGTCACACTGGATCATTGCTGATTCTCAACCATCCTCTTCTGGCTCCTTGTTAATCCCCAGACAGAGAAGCCACAAGTGCAGGAGTTGTGTCAGTGCTGCCCCGGGGCCAGAGCCTGTCCCTGCTGTAACCAGCCAATGCTCCCAGCTGCTGCAGGGGATAATTTTTTGTTTATAGAAAAATCCATAAGGTTTGAGTTATCAAAAGCTGTGTGCACTAGTGAGAAGGACACAAAATCAATGCTGAAATATTGTCTTATTTAATGGCCACTGTAAATAGCTCTGTTGTGATTCTTTAGTAGCAGTGAGTTATGGCAGGGGGTGGGGGGCAGTGGGGTGGGCTGGTCTGCAGCCCAGAGCCCCACGAGGCCTCCCTGGCCCTGGGAAGCTGCCAGAGGCTGTGACAGAACAGGGGGAATGGCTTCACATGGCCAGGGGGCAGGATTGGATGGGATATTGGGATGGAATTGTTCCCTGGGAGGGTGGGCAGGCCCTGGCACAGGGTGCCCAGAGCAGCTGTGGCTGCCCCTCGATCCCTGGCAGTGCCCAAGGCCAGGTTGGATGGGGCTTGGAGCCACCTGGGACAGTGGAAGGTGTCCCTGCCCTGAGGATAGAACAAGACAGGCTCTAAGGTGCCTTCCAACCCAAGCCATTCTGGGATTCTGTGATATCTAAGCTCATGGGTTCATGGGAGTGAATTTAGCAGAATCACAGATGCCACATGCAGGGACACTTTCCACTAAACCAGGCTGTTCTGAGCTCCATCCAACCTGGTCTGGAACAGGGATGCCCAAGGGGTGTGACATCCATTACTTTTCTGGAAAACCTGTGGCATTCTTTCACATATGTCCTCTACCCTTCTCCTTTTGTTTACAGAGACATCATGGGGGCTTATAAATGAGGCTTTTTAAACTGTTTAAATACCTGTCCTATTTATGGTTTGTTTCCATGTCACTGAATGCAATTAGCTGCAGGAGAAGTTCTTTCTAGAATGTATCCAGGTAATTTGGAAAACACTGATATTTTCCCCCTTTCTGGAAAGGTCTGCGGTCTGGGTTGGGCTTTCTGGAGTAACCTAGCTGTGTTTCCAGCAGCAACAGTAATCACTACCAGTGAGAAGAAAATAATATTGCAGGGTTCTTTGCTTGAAAGTCAGGAGGAATTAGGAAATCCTGCTCTGCACCGCTCCTTGAAGGTCAGGCAGGCATTACTCAGTCCAATCACATGTGCAAACTCCAGCATCTGAGGGCTCCCAGAAGCTGATAAAGAGTTTTCCCTGAAGTCCTGCCACAGCCAGTGGGATCGTGCAGGCATCACCTCTGTCAATATTTGACTCTGGGTCAATACAGCTTGATGTTTGGCTTAACAGAACTTAATATCTGCTGAATGTCAGCCAAGTTCTTGCAAGTGCAGGAGCTGCCTGGTTCTGAGGGGAAGGGGCTCTTGGCTGGGGAGTGGTGGGGAAGAAGCCCAGCTCTGCTCACAGGTGAGGGCTGGGAGTGGCTCCTGCTCCTCACCAACCCAACAGCAGGGCTGCTAACCCAGGATGGGTTACTGGGGCTGTGCAGGGGACTGGGAGCTGAATTCCAGGGGATGAGCCTGTCACTGGTGTATGGGGAAGTCACCAGGCAAGGCTGCAGCTCACGGAGCAGCAGCTTCTCAAAGCATCTGTCCCTTTCTGTGTGAGCTGCTGGGGCTCAGGGAGCTCCATCTGGCACAGAAGATGCACAGGAGAGAATCACAGAATGGTTTGGGCTGGAAGGGACCTTAAAGTCCAGCTTGTTCTAATCCCCTTCCTCTAGACCAGTTCCTCCACTCGAGACCTTCTGGTCCCATCAACATCCCCAACACGTTGTGAAAAATCCCCTGGATTTTTGGTTCTCATGAGTTTTTCCATTCACCTGTCTGGCAGTGATGCCCTGAGGCTGCTGGCACCTGCAGTAAGGCCAGGCTGCCCCTCTGCCCTCCCTCAGCCTGGCACTGTCCCCTCCTCCCCACAGCCCAGGTCTTTGGGCAGCAGTTAGCCTGTGCCAGGGGTTTCTTTTTTATCATGGTTTTAATATTCATGCCATATGCAAATGAGGGAAAAAGGTAATTGTCCCAATTAAGACTAAATAGGTTTTTCTCACACATCTTGAATAATTCGATGCTTCTGCTTATCTCATAAAAAGTTTCCTGGTGGAACTGCCTCAGCCTCCGTGTTCCTACAGGAGCCTGCTGAGCCTTGGTAATTAAGCTGTGATTAGCCAGCTATAAATACATGGGGTGGAATTCTACATTGCACTCTTAGGGCACCCGGAGATGCTAATAAAGTGATCAGACCAGTGAGCACCTCAGGTACAGCAGCAGAAAGCTTTTGCTGTTAATGCAGGTCAGCTGCCATGGCTCAGCTCCTCTGGGCTCCCAGCTGTGGCTGAGTGCTGCACCAAGGCTGGGGCTGGTGCATCACCTCCACGGGGAGCACCAGCACTTCTTCACAGACAGGGAGGTCTGTTGCCCTGTTCTTCTAAGTTCTTCTAAGCCTTCTAATGTTTACATTTTTGTAATGGAGTTCTCACACACTTTTCATGTAAGTAATGATTGGTTTGCATTCCTTTCTAGAGGAGGAAAAAAATGATAAACTGTTAGTTTAACCAGTGTGTCAAGGTGAAGAGCAAAAGGGAAGTTTATTTTCTGACTCCAACATTTATAGATTTCCAAAAGTGACAGTGGATTGGAGGGTGACAGTGCCACCTCTCCAATGACACTGGAAAAACCAACAGTCCATCAAATTTGTCCTCCTCCATAAAATAATGCAAAACAATGTGTTATTTACAGAAAGTGTGTGAGAAAGTTCTCTACAAGAATGCCAACATCAGAAGGCTTAGAAAATCTTAAAAAATCAGGGCGACACCGGTGTAACTAAAAAAGTATCAATTTCATCCCCCAATCCAGGGTCACTTTTAAAATTATATATATATTGAAGTAAAAAAATAAACTTTCTTCTTTTTACCTTAAAAATTTCAGTGTGAGTGTCATTCATTTCGTGTCCTCTTGCAACAGAGGTCAGCCATGGGAATGGGCTGCCCAGGCAGGTTTGGAGTCCCCATCCCTGGAGGTGACCAAGGAATGACTGGACATGGCACTCAGTGCTGGTCTGAGTGACAAGGTGGGCATGGGGCACAGGTTGGACTCGATGGTCCTGGAGGTGTTTTCTGACCTCTGGGATTCTGGGATTCCCATGAATGGGAGAATGGTGGTGAGTTGCCTTTTAGAGGAGGTGGCTCATTGTGTTCCTCTGCTCCTCCTGCCCACTGGGGTTTGGGCCCAGAGATGGGATGAGGGGTCCAGTGAGTGAGATCCTCCTCCCACCCAGAGCAGATGACAACTCCTGGGCTTGAAACCAAGGGCCACGAGGTTGTGCTCATTCAGCCAGAGACATGGTGGATCTCATGGCCTCTGGACCCAACTGCAGCTGTTGGTGATGTCAGGGGACTGCTCTCCAGTGAGTTACAGCTGATACTTCATCACACACATTCTTCTGTAAGGAACAAACTGGAGGAAGCCAGGACAGTTTGGAGAAGAAAGCGAACTGACGGTTCCCGAGTAAATGATTCATTATTCACTCAGCTCTGGCTGCTTATTGCTCTTGCCCCGACTCCTGAACAGAGGTTGGCTCCTTTCAAACCCTGCTGCACTCCTATTTTCTCTGCTGTGACATGACCTGGCAGCTGAAATGTTCATGAACACACTTATGAATTAAAACTTCTGTCAAACCTGATTCTGTGAACTGCTCACAGGAAATTCATATCAGCTGCTAATTTCCATCCCTTTACGTCTCAAACACCATTTGTGAGCTTTCTAACTTAATGCTATTTCAGTTTTAAAAGCACTTCAGGAAAACAACGTGGGATTATTTGGCAGGAGGCAGTTGTTTAAAGCACTGTCAGAACAAGCACTTTCTCTTTAGCAGCCTCTTTCCTCACCATTACAGCTCCTGCAGGGGCTGCTACAGACTCAGCCCCTTTGGGCCCGGCACTGGAGGAACAACGTGCACAAAATCCTGATGATTTTGTGGAGTTTGACATCCTGTCGTGGAAGTGTTCCAGTCGTGTGAATGAGCAGGCAAACAGGGAAATCTGAAACTTCAGAACACTGTGCAAGAGCACAGGGTTAGAGGCAAAGGAGTGCAACAGCAGAAAGGGAATGGCAGAGCCCCCATGCCCAGGTGAGACGAGAAACAGAGGTGGAACAGAAAACATTGAACCAGTTTATGTAAAATCAAAACCGAACAAAATATTCACAAATGTCACTGTCATCTTTTCTGAAAAATCCCTTTGCCAGGATTTCTTCTCCTGGGAAGTTGAGAAACCTCACAGAGAAATGAAAACAATAATTTCTGATTGCTTCTCCTGTGTTTTGCTGCTTTGGAATGTGGCCTGGAGATTGTTTATCCAACTGGCCATTGCTTGATTGGTTTAATGAGAATTGTTTTTACGTAATGACCAATCACAACCAGCTGTGTTGGGACTCTGGAAGAGAAAGTCACAAGTTTTCATTATCATTCTTGTTAAGCCTTCTGTCTGAATCTTTTCTCTATTCTTTAGTATAGTTTTTGTATAGCATAATAATATAATATAATATGATATGATATAATATGATATGATATAATATGATATGATATAATATGATATGATATAATACGATATAATATAATATAATATAATACGATATAATATAATATAATACGATATAATATAATATAATGTAATGTAATGTAATGTAATGTAATGTAATGTAATATAATATAATATAATATAATATAATATAATATAATATATATAATCTAATATAATATAATATATATAATATAATATAATATAATATAATATAATATAATATAAGCTTTCTAAGAACATGGAGTCAGATTTATCAATTCCTCCTTTGTCCTGGGGACTCAGCAAATTCAACAAATAAAGAAGATCCCAAGCAAAAATTCAGAAAAAGGACAACAAAGCCTCAGCCAGGGGCCTGCACTCTGGACCATGTCAGGAAAATTCACCTACAAACCCCAGAGGTTTGTGTCCCAAAAGGAGACAGAGGAGTCCTGGAACTTTATTCCAATCAAGGCAGAGGCCATGGGGCATCCCCTGGGGTCTCCCCAGTCTTTGGAGGACACAGCCTCCTTTTTATCCCAATTTCCCAGCTGCATTTCCCTTCTCTCTTTCCCATTTCTGAGAGACTTAAGAGGTTCAGACTCCCTGATACTCCTGATCCCAGAGATTCCCCTCTAATGTACAACCCTCCCTTTTCATTTTGAATTCTTACAGAATTTAGGGATTTTTCTTCCCCATTGATTCTTTCATCTTTCAATGTCTAATTTCATTTATCATCAAACCTAAAGTTTATTTGTAAAATCAAATCTCTTTTTCCATTCATCAATGAGTGGAATCCTTCCCATGGTTTCTTTTCTCTCCCAGTGCTGGTTTTATCTCCCAGCAGACCCACAGCTAGGTTTGGAAAGACAAACCCACCATTCCTCTCAACCCGGATGTGTGGGTGAATGTGGTGTTTTCCACGCCAGACCTGGACCTGAGTGCAGATACCTGCGAGCAGTGAGATCCGAGCTGCCAGCAGGAACCCTCCTGCAGAGGGCTGTGGATGCACCCCACGTCATCCCACACCTCTGCTCGCTGTTCTAGCCCCAGGCACTGTTAGAATAACCACAGAGAGCACTAGCAGGCCTTAGCTTCGGTTTGGGCTCTTTGGCACAAAGCACCGTGTCCCTGTACGTGCTCACTCAGGCTGGGAGGGGAGATGGAAGCGTTCCCTTTCATTGCTGATTTCTCCATCTGTTTTGTGTCTCTGCTTTGTTCGCCTGCAGCGCTGCGTGGGTGCTTGTTGGGGAAGGGCGTTCCGGAGCCCTTGCACAGTGTTCCTGGTAAACACGATTTGATAGTCACTTCAAGTGTGGCTTTTGCAGTGTTCTCACATTTCATTCCTTTATGCTCTGCCAGTCCGAGTCCTGCTGCTGCTTTTGTCCCTCTGCTATTCCAGCCCAGCCCTGCCCCCAGCCATGAATGCAGTGAGAAGGATTTTTTCCAATTTAACGCTGACCAGTTTTTATGTAGAGCTGTAAGTGGGTCCATTAGCGCTGGTCAGAGGAAAGCTGAAGAACATTTGGCAGATAATTGGGCCTGGATCCATCAGAAGGTCCTGATGTGGAGCCTGCATCTCTCTGTGCTGGTGAAACATCTGTGTAAAGAGCTCTGAAGCTGAGGCTTCGTTAGAAGTGCCTGTCACCACAGTCCTCTTAAAGCTCTCAATACACCAGGGACTCCTCTGGGTCTACCCAAAATAGCAACTCTCCACTTAGGCAGCCGTGTGCTGAAACAGGAGTCGTCTCATTTAAATGCTCCTGGCTGTAGGCACGACCTGAGTCTCTTTGTGGGATGTGCTGAGCTATCAAAGCCTCACTCTTCTCAGCTCTGGAGGACGTGGGGCTGGAGATGGCACCCAGCTGTGTCCCTGAGCTGAGTGTATAATTTTCCAGCCACATCTGGAAAGGGGCAGATGTGTAATTGCATGCAAACGGTCATTTGTCATAGTGAAACTGTCTTTTCTAGTGGGATTATCTTTGAAAAGAAGGCAGCACCTTAGGATGAGGAGATAATTGTAGTGTTTATGGAACTGAGTGACAGTCACATAAAATCTGGGCCACTTTCCTCAGCTCTGTTCAAATTCTGCTCATTCTCAGCCTGGCACACTGGTGCTGCTGCTCTGGGCCCCCTTGGCACTGTCTCATGCCTGAACCTTGTTTCCCCATGCATTTTCCAGCTGTACCTGCGCCACCTCTGCTGCTCACCCTCTGCTCTGTGCTGGGACCTGCTGCTGGCTGGGGACCTTCTGCACCATGGCCCTTTTCCATGGCACAATGCTCAGGGTGTGCCTCCAGAACCAACATAAAGTTTATTTAAGTGACTGCCAGGGGATCACAGCGTTCTCTGAACCAACAAAATGAACCTTCCATAAGTGCCTTAAAAACATTCAACACTGAGAGAAGATGCAGAACGGACCTGACACATCTCTGCATCTCTTGCACAGGGCATGATGTGTTCCTCCTGAGTATCCAGTCTGTTACACCCTGATTGATAAAAATGAGACCAGGCTCCTGGTACTAAAGTGATTTCAGCATTTATTACAATAAAAGAAAGGCCCAAAGCAGGGCCTGGGCCGGGCAGGAGCGTTCCTGTCGAGGATGGAACAGCGATGGCCCCGATGATCCAGGGGGGCAGCACAGCTTCCCTGGGTCAGATGCCCCTTTTTATCCTGTTTTTTTCTCTTTGGATTGGTTTCTGTTTGGATCCTTAATTTGCATGAGGTTTTAAGGTGCTTGATTGGCCATGACAGTTCTGTCTGGGCTGGCTCGTGGTGCACTTACTGAGGTGTGTTATGGTACATTGAGTACCTTATTTCTTATAACTCCCCTTTTAACCCCTTTTACAATTTAACAACCAAACTAACAGTACATGCTTAACAATCTATTAACTTTTTAACAACAGTTTCTAACCTATTTTAACACTGATCATCTCAACTGTCCTAGGATCCTCCAAAAGCCCTTCAGAGTCACCCACCAGCCGTGCTGTTCTGCTGCCTGCACCCCTGGCCTCTCCATCAACACAGGGCAGTGTCATGCTGATGGATCCCACCTCCCTGTCCACCACCAAACCCTGCACAGGCTCATGGTGTCAGCCTGGCTTGTGCAGAGGAGGTGTGAGTTCCCAGCCCTGCTGATTAATCCGGAAGAGACATTATTTAAGATTATTGTTGCACCACTGAGATGAAGTCAGAGGATGCTGTTGGCTTGCTGGCATGTGGGATGGCTTCGTGCAGGATGAGCACACACCTAGGGTGATGCTGTGCAGGATGAATGCCAGCGAGCAGGGAGTTTTCAGACATGCAGATTTGTTTTGTGGATCATCATCTGTTCCTTCTGTGTGCTACTTAAACTGGCTGTTGTTATGCAAATCCCGTAATGTATTTAGGAGTGCTCTCCAGAGATTTCAAATGGCATCTAATCTGGTTAGCAGATCTATTCTGCAAGAGACCTGGCTAATGTGCTCAGCTAAAAATGAGATATTGGTATTTTATGCGTGTGACTAGCACAGAGGCTGTTTTATCCCATTCACCAAGCACTTACAGCCCTCTGACTGACCCAAAACACGTGTAACTGCCAGGGAGAAGAATAAACACACCAATAATGTGAACAAGCAAGTACAACATATTTACAGCTTCTGACAGTACCTCGGAGTCGCTGCAAACTGGGAACTTGCCTGTTCTCCTGAGTTAAACGAGACTGGGCTGATTCTGTACCTGGATAGAAATCCAGGAGCTCCAGAGCTCCTAACTCATGCCCTGCCTCTGCCACTGTCATTTCAGGCCCCAGTGCACCTTCCACCTGCTCCCTGGATTTAGTTGTCACCACTTTGATTTGCAAACAACCAGGGAGTCTTTTTGTGCCTCCAGACTGATGAGGGTTCCATGCCCAGTCTTCTTCCTGATGTCCTCCTGTCTGTCCACTATCTCCTTCTTGTGCTGTGGGGTGTCCAACAGTAAACAGATTCCTGTCAAATATGGTTTAAATGCAATTATTTTCATGCAAATAAGTGTTTCTATTTTACTGGTTGAACTTAAAAACTGTGTGTGTATCCTCTTGGAATGTTCCTCTGAAACCACTTATTTCCAGCCCAAATGACAACCCAGACTTTTTGACCAAATGGCACTTTACTTTCTGCTAGTTAAAACAAATGTTTCTGATTTTTCTTTAAATGCTACATTAGAATTGGATCGAGATAAATTAGCTGAAAAGTACCTCATTGGAATAAAAAATGTTAATTGAAAAAGTTTTTACTCTAAATTTAAATTTAAAAGGCAAATGTCTTCAACAAAGCAACACGAGCGATTAAATAATTTTGATGTACATGAAACACTTTATCAAATTAATCTTTCATTTGAAGACTGTAAGTGCATTAACATTCACATTTGTGTATTCTGAACACGCAGGGCTTGGTGGAGTTCTTGTTCCTGGTTCCATGTAGCTCTGGGCTAGCTCCTCATTCCCTTCTCCACCATCTGCTCTGTGTCTCCTACCCCAGAACTGTCCCACGTGCCACTGCAATGTTCCTTGTCAGATGACAGATTTCGGGGAGCTTTAGTAATTAGGAACTCCACTCTCATCAAGGAAAATAATTAGTGTGAATGCTTGTGGTTTACTAAAGCAGCTCAATCAAAGAGAGTAACAAGCTTTTTACAGCAACAAAGGAGGGACTAAGCAGGCCTTGGTGAGTAAATAAAGCTGTAATCAGTGTGATTAATTTAAAGGCTCAGGAAGGCAGGAATTGGATTGATATTCCAAAAGTTTCGCATGTCTCTTGAGATCTCGGAAAGAATCATTCCACATTTCAGGGCTAACATGAGGCCTCACTAATTGTGAACAACAAGAAGTAAAAACCTGACAAATGTAATTTGCTATTAATTTCCTCTGAAGCACAGATTTTCAGGAGTGTTTTCATGGGGCTCCTAAAAAAATCTATGTAGGTTTCCTGGCTAAAATAAATTCAAGAAAGGTTTAGGATTGAACTGGATTTTAACCAGGATCGTTAAAACCTTCCCTCATATACATTTTTCACCCCTGTCCCTCATGGGGACTCCCCTGGGCTGTTTCTGTTGCTCAAGAAATCACTGCTTCTGGTATTCCTTCTCTTCCACCTGAAATTTGGCATTCCTCCCCAGTTTATTTTGGGATACAAAAAACCCTAAATAGCTGGACAGGAACTGGGACTGTAAATCGTAACCAGCTTTAATTTCACTCATTTCCCACTGGTGACTGATGGTTTTATGGTGCTTTACTGCACGTCATAATAATTTAAAGCAGATAGTTAGTATGTCTATAAAAGCTCTTTCACGAGCTTCTGGGGAAGGGAAGGGAAATACTCTGCAGGTTTTTGTTTGAGTTACAAACTGTTGACAAGTCAATCTATAAAATAAGTCATTCCTGGGGGTGGAGGAGTTACTGAATCCCTTTGCTTAAGGGAATCTGTTTATGGGGGATTCTCAGTTTTTTTCTCTTTAAATCCAGACAGGCTTAAAGCTGAAATCAGTCTTTGAGCCTGGGAAACATCCTGATAATGCTTCAGTCTAGAAATGTCATATCAGACAATTCTTGGGTCTGGTTTTGCTACAGAACACAAGGATTGAATAATTTCCTTTGAAAAGTATTTTTCATTCTTTCTCATTTTTCTAGTGTTTCCAGCATTCTCAAATTTTCTCCTCAGCGTTTTTTAGTGGAAAAAGAAAAATCCTTTGAGTGTGTTATAACTGATGATTTCCATGACAATTATCTGAGAATAAGCACCTCTGATTGATGGCTGGGTCGTTCCCTTTGAAAAAGGCAGAGCTCAGGGAGGTTCTGAGCGATTTAGCACAAATCCAGCAGCCCTGACAGTGAAACCCTGGGTGCACCCGGCTGGGTAGTGAGGTGAAATCTCCTTCTCGAATTACAGCTCGGGTGCTGCTCGTTCCCTTGTGTTTCTCTGAGTTTCCTCCTGCTGAATGTGGTGAAATCATGTCTCAGCTGATGGAAATAAACACTCCAGCACTGTGTCAGTCTGCTGTGGCACCCCGAGAGGGACATGGCATTTCCAGCAGACACCTGAGCAGGGAGAAGCAAAACAGATCATAACTGAAACTGCAACTGGATGGGGACAGTCCTGATGTGGTCCTGGCAGCCACTGAAGACTTGGAAATGAAGAGGGTCAGCCCCTGCATGGAGGCAGGAGTGATGGAACGTGACAGGGCTTGGGGGTCCTCTGGAGAGACTCTGGTCAGACCAAGGTCAGCCTCCAGTGGGAAACCAGATAAAAACCTGCAGAAGAAGCATAATTCTTTATTCTAATTCTAAAATTTATTAAGTTGTCATGATGCCTTAAGTTTTAACTTTCGCATTTTTCAGGTTCTGTGCTGCTTTAGTGTGTGGTTCTGAGCGTCATATCAGGGGATGGTGAGCTCTGCACAGAGCAGGGAGACAAAACAATTCCTTCTCTGGCTGGGGACCAAATAATCCAATTTTCAGGCCCAAGAGCACAAACACTGTGGGCTGAGGAGAGAAAAACAAGAAGGATGAGATTTCATAAGTTAAAGCTGTAATTGGATAATTAACAGAACTTATAAAAGTGAGAGACCCCATGACTGGTCATGCATTTTGGGACCATTTTGGTCCATCTTGGGTGCAGCCCTGGCTGGGCTCTTGTGCTGCCCAAGGTGCATCCATTGAGGCCTTTTAATAAATCCCTGCTTGATTTAATTCTGTCTAGCCTCTGTTCTAGGTCAGCCTTCTCAAGGCATCAGTCACTTTGCAGGGTTGCCTGGACTGGCTGTGGCTCCTGAGAGCATCCTGCCCACGCAGTGCCAGCTCATCCTCCAGGGATGGATCCCCACAGTGCCACTTGCCCTCCCTGCCATGCTCCTGAAACCACATCCTCCTTGAGAGGAAATTTCATTTGCCAGTCTCCAGGTTTTGGATTATCCTTCCCAATCCCCTGCAGTATTATGAATTATTTTCGAATTTAACTCGAGTGTTTCTGTGAACCCTGCCTGTGAACTCTGCAGTAATTTGTATTGTAATGGGAAGGGCAGCATGGCATGAAAAGAACCTTTCCATAAATAAGTGCTGAGTGCTGGGGAGCACCTGCAGCAGGAATGAAAAATCAGAGGCGATGGGGCTATTTCAGCAAGTTCAAATTCCAACCAACCTCCTTTCAGCAGAGGAAAATACCATTCCAATACCTGCCCTGGTGTTCATTTGCACTGGAGAAGGATCAGCTTTTGCATTAGGTTCTCCAAATTTTGATAACCTCATTTCCCCTGAGGGAGTTTTTGGGCAGGATAATGTATAGTCCCATGTTGTGTGTTCCGAATTCCATTTGTGAGAGATCAGGATTTTATTGCCAGAGCAGCATTTAAAAATTGCTCTCTCTTTTCTTAGCTTTGTGGGAATTTACAGGCCCAGAGCAGAAAGAAAAGGATTTTTTGATAAGATGTAGGCTTGATTTTTATTTATTACTTTTGATGAGAATCTTTACCCCATGGATGAATTTTGCTAGTTATAAAAAGCAGTTGCTGAAAATGCCCAGCTCCTCCCTGCAGTGGTGCTGGAGCTGCCAGGGCAGGATTCCCCAGCACAGGAAGGGCTGTTCTGGAGCTGAAACACCTGGTGGTCTGAGTGCCCAGGCAGGCAATTCCAAGGGTGAGTGCTCAGCTTTTCCTAAAAATAAGACTTCTTTGAGGTGATTTAAGGTTTTTTCCCCTTTTTCCTGCCTTTATGCCATCACTGAGCAGCTGCTGGGGCAGCTGAGTTCTGTGCTTGGGTACCTCCCTGCAGCTGCTTGGATCCCCTCCTGCTTCTCTGCTCCTGCAGAGGGATGAGTGCCTCAGTGGCTGGAACAATCTCCTCTTCACTCTCCTCCTTTTTACCCTCCTCCTCCTCTTCTTCCTCCTCACCCCAAGTGTTGTCTTGCCTCTGTGCTCCCTGTTCTCTGAGATGCCAGATTTCAGGGAGCAGGTGGGCTCTAGGAATTGTCACCTGTGCCTCAGTGAGGCTGGAGGTGTCACAGACACTGTCCTGTGCTTGCTGAGCTCCTGCTCCAGACCAGATCCATTTTGGGGGTCAGGAGGTGTCACAGACACTGTCCTGTGCTTGCTGAGCTCCTGCTCCTGCCCAGATCCATTTTGGAGGGACAGGAGGTGTCACAGACACTGTCCTGTGCTTGCTGAGCTCCTGCTCCAGACCAGATCCATTTTGGGGGTCAGGAGGTGTCACAGACACTGTCCTGTGCTTGCTGAGCTCCTGCTCCTGCCCAGATCCATTTTGGAGGGACAGGAGGTGTGGCAGACAGTGTCCAGCTCATGCTAAGCTCCTGCTCCGGCCCAGATCCATTTTGGAGGGACAGGAGGTGTCACAGACACTGTCCTGTGCTTGCTGAGCTCCTGCTCCAGACCAGATCCATTTTGGGGTGTCTGGGTGCTCCCACTGCTGGGTCAGCTCCGTGCTGTGCTCTGTCTCCAAGCTTGGAATGTGCACCAACTTTCCCTACTGAGTTTTCCACTTGTTTTTTATTTAATTGAACATCTCTCTGAGTGTCTCCTGCTCCACTGGGCTCCTGAAGGACTGAGGCATTGATGCAGATCATGGGAATTATTCCTGGGACAGTGGTTTGGGCTGTTCCACTCCAACCCAGCTATGGGCTGAGATCCTTTAAATGCACATATTCCTTTCCTGAAGCATTAGCAGAGGAACTCATTAATTCCTAATTGCTGCTAATTAATCCTCTGTATGGTTTCTCATGTTTACGAGCAGATGAAGTAGAACTTTCCCTCATTGACGCCTTGAGAACATTTAAGCTATTTGTGTGGCTTGTTAAATCATCACATTTCAAACTTCCCAGTTCCCAAAGCAGGCAGTAATTAATTGATATCCCCGTGGTATGAAGTAACTGTGTGTTGGTTTGCTAGCCCTGCATTACTTTGTGCATTTTCATGTCATATGGCAAATTAACTCCAGCTTCCAAATTTTTCTGAGCATTTTCAGAGCCATGGTCCCTGTGAGGCTGCTCTCTGAGGTCTCTTTGCCCACACTGGTGACCTTTTAAGAAGTCTTTGTTCCAGCCCTTCTCCTCTCAAAGCTCCATTCTTCTAGCCCAGCCAAAGAACAGCAGCACTGGCTCCACAAATCCCATCAAACTTGTTGCCTCTTGGTAGCAACTGGAGGTAAATGGATATTCCCTTCCCTCTGGGGGTAATGATGGTTTGAAACTCCCTGTCCTGCCTCCACTTCCTTCATTTGGCACATCTTTGGGAGCTTATATAACCTGGCAGTGATCCTCTGTCTAAACCCTGTCCAGCATTTCATGCAATAAACTTAATGAACTTTTCCATCTTGGAACAGCTGAATTCTTTCAGAGCAGCTGCTGTGGTTTATTGATGGGCTCATTAGAGCACTGCCACTGGCCCAGGAGGGGCTTTGTGCATCTCCCAGTGTGGAACATAAACTGGGCATTTCCAGATGATCCTGCTTAAAGGCTGGGAGGGCTGGGATTGATGGCTGGGGTTGCAGGAGCTCAGACAGCTCCTGGGGAGGTGGAACTGGTGAGTGCAGAGGAAGCCAGAGGGCAGAGGCAGCGTGCCCAGCCCTGGCTGGCTGGCAGGATGCTGTGCCATGGTTACCTGTGGGATCTGTGTCTTTTTGGGGTGGGAGATTGCACTGAGAGACTGAGCTGTCCCCACAGCCCTGCCAGGGAAAGTGGAACTTCTCTCACTACTACATTTGGAGAAAATCTAAACAATTTGAGATAGTTTTTACATTTTCTTTGGAGGGTTTGTAATGAAAGTGTTTCCTCCCCAAGCAAGAACATTGCCCTTTCCACACAGCTCTGTTGTTTACTTCATCCATCATCCCTGCTCGGGAGCTCAATTCATAGGAGTGCCCTGACTGCTTGCCTGGGTGTGAAAATTGTAATTTCAGTTCTTGTCCTTGTCCACAGAAGTCACCTGGCCTGTGTCCATTGGTGAGCTGGTCCAGACTGTCTCATCACACCTCAGCTTTCAGGGGAATAAATATTCCAGCTTTATTTTATTTTATTTTTCTGGGAATAAAATTCCACCTTTATTTTCAGAGACTTCTGCAGCACCCACCTCAATCAAGCTGTGGTAGGAAACATTCAGGATTGCATTTGTTTACAGGGCCTTTTTAGTGATCAGCACCTCCTGAGAAAAAAGCCTCAAAGGAGTAAGAATAAACCCAAAAGGTTTCCAAATAATGTATTTAACATTCATGATCATTTTAATCATTCTGTAGGTTCTTTAGACCTGCAGAACAGCCCTGTCTTTGCAGCTGAGCTGGAGGGGATCAGAGTGAGAGGAAAAGCCTCAAGAAGCCAGTCTGGAAGGGACAGGTCCTCTGAGGAGAATTTGGAGTCCAGGCTTTAGGATAATCAGGGCTTGTGTTTGGGTGAGCAGGTGCCAAAGGCTGCTCTGTCCAAAGTGCCCCTAACCCAGAGCACTGTGTGCTGTAAATCCTGTTGGAAATAAATAACTGAGCCCACAAAGTGGTGATTCAGCCCTCAGAACCTCAGACAGCTTTGTTTGTGTTACTTCCATTTGCCTGGGTAATCAAATTTGTTGGAATTAGGGGTTTGTGTAGATAATAAGGTTTTCTCCCCCTCTGGCAGGGGAGGGGGATGTGGTGAATGCTGGATGGGAATAAACTGGCCCTTGATAGCATCAATTACCCACTCCTGATGGATGGCTGAGAGCAGGCTGCCAGCTTTGGATTGCACAGGATCAGCCACATTTCTCTCTGATGGAAATGCTCTGAAAAAAATGCAATTGCAGCATTGGTGGAAACCTGTGCACGTGGCAGGATGTTGGGAAGGATGAAAGTTTGACAAGAAAGTCTCACAGATATGGGTGCTTGGCAGAAAGATTTTTGGATGTAGAATCTGAAGAAGGAATAGAAATGGAAGCAAGTTTTGATAGAGAATAAAAGAATTGCTGAGCTAGTCTTACTGGATAACCAAGGAGGCAAAGGGTGTGTTAGTTAGAAGGGGTTTTTATGGCTTAGAGCAAAGGATAAACCCACCTCTGAGGAGCTGCTGGACTCTGCCAGTGCTGCCACTGGATGTCCAGCCAGGAGAGGAGCAGGGCCTCTCTGCTCCAGAAGCTCCCCACAGCCTTGCTCCATGGCTTGGGGGGCTCTCCCCACCCAGGAACAGCTTCAGGGAGGTTTGGGAGGAGAGTTCTGTGCCCTGGTTCAGCAAGGGGAACTGGAAATTAGGCAGGTGTGTATGGACAGACACAGCCTGAGGCGTGAGCAGGGCTGGAGGGGTGGTTGTGCTGCTGATCATCAGGGTCCAGAATTTCTGCTAAAAGACAAACTATCCCCCTTGGTATCTAACTATCACCTTTGGTAGCTGCATGATCTGCAGGATGGATTGGGATTAGTGCTGTAGTAACCTGCTGAGCAGCCCCTGGCTCCTCCAGCCTCTCTACTGCTGCTGTGAGCCCAAGGAGCTGTGTGTCCCCATGCTCTGCTCCTCTGAGAAGACAAGAGTGGCAAAGCCATTAGCTTGGAGTGCATTCCTTCATGTGGTATAAGCAGCTAAAGAAGATGTATTTATGCTCCTTCATTTGCAATTGATAATCTCAAGAGTGAGAACTGGTAATAAATTCCCTCACTGGGGCTCCTCTCCTTCCAGCCCCGCCACAGAGGGGGAGAGCAGCTCATTTGCATGAGATAATGAAACTGCAGTGAAATAGTAAAATTGCAAAGCAACTTTGTTTTAATAATGACAGATGCTTCTTAAACACTTCAATTATGTCTCCCTGAATTGTTTTAGCGAGGCCACAGAAAGGGAGAGCAGTATTCCTGAAATACTTGGAATAAATCTCATTCCCTTTCCACAACATCTCCAAGTGGAAACTTTCCCCCTTTGCTCCAATGAAAGCATTTGGCTTTTTCTTGGCTGTTTCAGGACCTGAGAGGGGACATGTGAAAAATGCCTGGTTTATGATTGGCTTTTCACAATTATTAAAATGAATATTATATGTGTTGTGCTAGAAAGTGATGCTATATTAATTCTCTTCAGTAGTGTGTTAAATATAGTTTTAGGTTATAAAATAATTGTTAAAATAGAAACTATGCTATGTAGGATACTTTTTCTAAAGAAAGGACTTGCAGTGAGATAGCAGCCACAGGACACCTGAATCTTTCAGAGAAAGAGAATTTATTGCCCCATTATCAGAAGAAAGGAACTTCTTCCCACCTGAAGGTGCTGTTAGGATTAGGAGGAAGAAGTTGACGATGACCAGACAGAATCCTGTGTTTGAATGGAATTTATGCATCATGTATGAAGTGTAGAATATGCAACAGGCTGTTGTTTTTAAGGGTTAATTCTTTGTTAACGGGGGTCTTTTTTTTAGGGCTTATGATGCCCAGAAAAAGGTACCTGGACATCCTTAACTCTTTGTTTTTATTGTCACATATTGTCTTAATTCAAATTGTCTAAATTATTATTACTCTAATTGTATTACTATTTTTATAACTATTTTATTACTATTAAACCTTTAAAATTTTATAAAACAAGTGATTGGTGTTTTTCACAGGACAGGTGAGTGCTGCCAGGCAGGTCACCCTCCCCAGGGTGAGGTGGTGTGGGCTGTAGGCCCTGGGGTGCTGGGAACAACATTTCCTTGTGCTGTCCTTATGGGAAGTGTGAAAATGGTGCAAATTTCCATGGTTCAGGACCCTTCAGTGACACAGCCTCAACTTCCCCCAGCAAAACTGGCTCCCGAGGTGCTGCAGACACTTTGCTATAAAGAAGCAGCAAATAGTGCATCCAACAAAGCACAGGGAGCAAGATAAACACATTAATGGAAAAAAAAGCCATTATGGCAGCACACAGCGTGCATGGAAAACAGGGAGAGAGATTCTGGGCAGCAGGGGAGGGTGATGAAAATAAGACAACTTGTGCTGAAGGGTAAAAAGCCTGAGAGACAGGAATGGGCTGTGCCTGAAATCTTTCTGCAGCACTTTTTGTGTTTTCTGCAGTGATTCTCCATGCCCCCTTCCCTCCTCTAATGGTGCCCTTTTCCCTTCTGCTGGGGGCTGTGCTCTGCTTCCTCCTGCCTCCCTATTAAGCCCATGAAGAGAAACCTCTCCAGACCTGCTCCTCCCCTGAGCCCGAGCAGGCTCCGAGGTGTTACCTGTGTCACATCACTTTGCTAATTTACGACAACCATTTCAAGGCACATTATACCCGGAGCCCATATGTCACCTCAGCGCTGCCAAAAGAGTTCTTGTTTACTAAGCTGATGCTTTCAGCGTGCTCAGAGTGTGCTAAATAGCACCATCGATACTACTTAAAATAAAAGGTGTCAGCACCTTGTCTGCCCCTGCGGATTGCTCGGAGCTCTCAGCTCTGAAATGTCCCTAAGCTCAGCTGCTCCTGCTCTGCTCCTGAGCCCTCCCTGCAGCTCTGCCCTGCCGCAGCTCCCCAGCAGCAGCTCCTGGGACTGTGGCAGGGAGGCAGCTCTTGGTTTGGGGCAGGATTACAAACTTTGAGTGGTTTTAATGTCTGGGGTTCCCCAGGAAAGGCAGGGCCACGTGTGTGCAGCTGCTGGTGGTGTCCAGCTCTGGCAGAGGAGCAGTCCTGGGGTGTGCAAAGCCCACAGAGAGCCTGTCCCCCAGTGCAGCTGCATCCCCGTAGTGCTCCCAGCACAGTCCTGAGCTGATGGAGCCCTTCTGCTGATGGACCAGCCTCATGCTCTCCTCCCTTTCCTGATGGACCAGGCTCCTGCTCTCCTCCCTTTCCTGATGGACCAGGCTCCTGCTCTCCTTCTTTCCCCGATGGACCAGGCTCCTGCTCTCCTTCTTTCCCCGATGGACCAGGCTCCTGCTCTCCTTCTTTCCCCGATGGACCAGGCTCCTGCTCTCCTCTCTTCCCTGATGGACCAGCCTCCTGCTCTCCTCCCTTTCCTTGCCCCTCTGTGTAGGACAAAGTCTTTCACTCTTTTGGTGTTTTCTGCTTTGTCTAAGCCAGAGGCTCTGTGTTTTCTTGTTAAAACCATAAAATTCCAGTCCCATGGTTCAGTTTCTGGTGGAAAATATCAGATGCTGAAGTTGCACAGAAATGCTTGATGGGGAAATGTCACCCAATTCTTCCAAATGTCACAATCCAGTTTGGATCCAGGCTGTGTGTCTGGAGGCTCAGGGCAGGTTTCTTTCTGTGCTGTTCACCTTCCTGCTGGGTTCCACTTCTCACTGGCATCCCCCCCTGGTTCTGCAGGGCCCAGTTGACCCTGATCCCATTCTGGAAGGGGAATAAAGGAGGGGTCTCTGGAGGAGGCTCCACAGCTCCTGGCTGAGAGGAATGAGGGATTTGCCTTTCCAAACCAGCTGTGGGTCTGCTGGGAGATAAAACCAGCACTGAGAGATAAAAGAAACAATGGGAAGGATTCCACTGATTGGTGAATGGAAAAAGTTATTTGCCTTTAGGTTTGCTGAGAAATGAAATTAGACATTGAAAGATGAAAGAAACAGTGTGGAAGAAAAACCCCTAAATTCCATAAGAATTCAAAATGAAAAGGGAGGGTTGTACATTAGAGGGGAATCTTTGGGATAAGGTGTTCTGGGAAGTCTGAACCTCCCAAGTACCTCAGAAATGGGGAAAGAAAGAAAGGAAATGCAGCTGGGAAATTGGGATAAAAAGGAGGCTGGGTCCTCCAAAAATTTGAGATATCCCATGGGAAATGCCCTATGGCCTCTGCCTTGATTGGAATAAAGTTCCAGGGCTCCTCTGTCTCCTTTTGGGACACAAACCTCTGGTGTTTGTGGGTGAATTTTCCTGACATGGTTGTCCTGCAAGTCACTTCAATTTCTCATCTGTGGAGCCAGAGATGGAGGTGGCATGAGCTGGGATCAACCTGTCATGCTCAGCAAGCTGGGCTGGGATGAGATAATGCCACTAGTGAAAATCTCAGGAAGATCCTGGTGCTGGACGGACAAGAGTGCTATTAAATGGAAAGTTATTAGATGCAGGTGCTGCTCCCCATTTCCATGGTTGTTTGGGCCCTGTAATAATGATGCAAACACAGTTTTTATACCATGCAGGGACTGTCCTGCCCAGCCCACTCTGGCAGGCACTAGAGGAGACAATGGATTTCCTGCTGCCATCAGTCCCTCTGTTCCAT
Source organism: Serinus canaria (assembly GCF_022539315.1). Taxonomy (NCBI): domain Eukaryota; kingdom Metazoa; phylum Chordata; class Aves; order Passeriformes; family Fringillidae; genus Serinus; species Serinus canaria. The sequence goes on along the minus strand of NC_066336.1, from coordinate 3,201,152 downwards.
CCCCAAATTTCCATTTAGGCAATCAAGTGTAATTTATCTGTGAAAACATTCAGGTCCAAACTTGCCTGGGTCCTCCATGAATAGCAGAGATTTTTTTTCTGGTTTTGTTTGGGGAAAAAGAAGGAGTTGGTGTTCACAGAGAGCAAGAGGGCACAGAGGGGTTGTGGTGGCCCATGTCAGCTTCCTGTGAGAGGGCACAGGGATGTATCAGAGCACTGACACCCAGGGTCAACAAAACACCTGCTCACAGATGTACAATTACTGCTTTGAAATGGGATTTTGCTGGAAGGAATCCAGGTTAAAAATTATTCTCTGCTGAGCTGAAAATCCCAAATGTCTGAAGGTGCGTTGCTGGGTGGTGGGAGGGTGGGCAGACACCTCTCACCATTTCCTGATTTCCTCCATATTTTGCTCAGAGGGATTAATTGATGCTTAAAGGGAAGGGAGCTGCTGTTTTATGAGTGAAATCTGTTGTCTCATTCATTATTCATTGGGAGGTGATTGGCAGCTTGCAGGCGCTGGGTCACAGGCACTAAAGGGTGAGCTGCTGACTGACAAGGTTAATTGCTGCCTGCCGTTCATGCTGATAACGATTTATGTTGACAATTCCTGGTGTTCCTGGTGCAGCCGGAGGTTTGTCATGCGGGGCCAGCCCCTCCTGCCCCTGCTGTCCCCGCAGCTGGGAGCTCCTGGTCCCTCCACACGAGGGAAGGGATTGTGCTCCCTGGGAAGGAAGGTCTCTCATGCTAAGTGATGCAGAAGCAGCTTTGCAAAGGCATCCGTTGCTTTTACCTTTTTTCCTTCTTCTTCTTTTTTTTTTGCTGTGTTCTTTGCATATTGATCAGGGTTCAGAGCATAAAAGTGAGGCTGGGCTTGGCTCTGCTGATCCCCCTCAGCACCAGCCTCAAAGCTTTCCTTTCCTGGGGGCTCAAGCAAATAGAGATGTGGAAGATTTTTGAGGGTGACCCTTAAAAATACTTAAAATGGGAAGGGGTTGTCTTTATTTCTCAGTGTGCCAGGTGGGCTGTGCCACTGAAGCCCAGAGCCACCCCTGGGGCTGTGCCTCCACTTTTGGGGTTTGTTTTATCTCTGTGGAAAGGGCACAGCTCCAGCTGCACTCACTGCTCCCATCCCAGGAACCTCAGAGTTTTCCTGCCTGCCTGGATATAACAAAGCAGAGCCATGAAGATTTAGACTAATAAACACTGGTCTTTAGGGTGCTCTCAGCTTTTATGGGGCTAATAAGATTTTTGACTTACATGGGAGGGAAGAGGCAAACAGAGCCTTTATGAACCTGGAGGCCTTGCTGGGGCTCCTGCACCTCTCTGTGATGAAAAGCTGAGGCACCCTGCAGGCAAAGCACAACAGAGAGAGCTCCTGTGGATGGCTCTTCATGGAATATCCAGGTTTAATTACCTGTCTGATACCAAGCTGGGAGGGCAGGAAGAACTGCCCTGGCTGAGCCTCATTGTCTCTTCCCTTCCTCTGGACAAAATTGGGATCTTCCCTTCCTCTCCTGAGACCATCACCAGTGCCCCAAATGTGCCACAGCCCCCTTGGTGAGCAGCAGCAGAAGAATTCCCCAGGTGTTTGGGGTCAGCTGGGAATGGTTTTATCATCCCTGGCTTTATGGCTGATAAAGTTGGGATGTTGTTAAGCAGTGGGAGTCTGGAGAGAATCTGAGCAAGAAGGGAGATGTTGAGTATAAACAGGCATAAACTTCATTATTTTCTAGAAATTATTTATTTAAAATTTAAAACCATATTACTTCATACAGCAAACTGTGCACTTTTATATATCACAGTGTCTTAAAAAGGAAAATAATCAGAATTTTTTCTTTTTTTTTTTTTTATTTTTTGGAAATTGTATTTACATCAGCCTAGAATGATCAGCAAGTAACACAGTTACTATGAAACCAAAATTGTTACAAAATGTTTACAAAAAACTATATTCATAGAAATTCTGCATGTCGACAAAGGAAAATCCCCTGAATGTCACGGAGAATATTTTTTCCTTTTTCCCACTCTTTTCTGTTTATTTTGTTTTCTTAATTTTTTTTTTCCTTTTTTTTTTTTTTTTTTTTTTTTTTTTTTGAGAAACATGTCAAAGTAAGGTACAGAGCAGAGGGCTCATGATGCCAATGCCTGGCAATGCCCCTGCCCATCCAGCCCCGAGCACTCTGGGGACTGTTGCCCCCCACAGTCTCTGGGTGCTGGGGTGAGCACTGGCTGAAGCCACTAGGACCCACGGTGTCCCTTTGCTGTCACCTTCCTGGAGAGCCTCTGTGCCGGCACCCAGCCCAGTCCCAGGTGGAGCAGTGGGTGCCCAGAGCTGGCTCCCCTTAGCATATCCATCTCTCTGTGGGTCTGTCCCCTCCACACCAGACTGGACACGTGCTGTTGGTTGACTCCAAACAGAAATTCCACCCCGGGGAAGCTGCTGGCTGTCCCTGCTCTGTCTCACAGGAGAGTTGGAGGGAAAAAAGCAAGTGATAAGGGGACGGTGAGCCGAGGTGACAACAGTTAGATAAAGTTTAATAACCCAAACCTGCTTTTTCTCTTTTTCCTGCTCAGTTCTCCAGTCCCTCTGCCCAAGTGAAGAAAGGAACAGTGTTGCAAGTCAGATGATTTCAGACTGAGCTGTCGCCAGTCCCAGCCAGGTCACAGATGTGCTCACAGAAGGCTTTGTCATCGGCTCTGTCCCTTCCCAAGCCTCCAAGGACGTGGCTGTGAGGACTGGGCTGGCTGCCCCTCCTCTGGCATGAGCACACATGGCTTTGAGCACATGGGGAACTCCGGGAGCTCTCCTGGCCGAGCTGCCCCGGTCCCGCAGGAAGGCTGGGGCTGCCTCCTGCACGTCCCCTCAGGTCACAGTGAGCGGGGCCAGGGGCGAGGGTCTGCACCAGCCTGGGCTGCCTGCAGCTCCTCTGCGTTTTTTGGGTGCTGCAGAACATTCCCTCGTTGGATGTCAGTGATCCACACGAAGCCACGGTGGAGGTGCAGGGATCTGGCCGCAGTTTGTGGCTGATTTAGGGGTGTAGGGATGGAAGGAAAAGGGTTTGTACACCAGTAATGCTCACCTGTTACATTTGTGAGTGAAATCAAAGCAGGCTGGTGTCAATAAATAAATGGGGGTTGTGGTATTAGCAATATTTATTTATTAAAAAAAAAAACAAACCTGCCAAGAAGCAAAACGAATGCTGATTTCTGTGGTGTTTTACTCTCTGGACATTTAAAGCCAGTTTCAGGCTTTGCTTGCATCTCTGCTTTTTTTTTTTTTTAAAGCTTAGAAATCCGCAAGGAAAACATAAAATCTGCTACTCTGACAAGCCTAAGGCTTTGCAAAGGAATACAGAAAGCATGGCATTAGCTTTGGGAAGCTGCCCCACACTTCAGCTCGTCCTCTGCTCAAGGTATTTGTGCAGCAAACTAGTAAGAATCTGATGCCCATTGCATTGGCAACTTTCATCCCTATTTTTTTACTGTTTTTGTGAAAAGGTGAAAATGAATGTAAATTCTTTGCATATCTTTACTTGAGTCAAAGTATGACAAATCACCTGGCTTTGCTTGGGGTCACTCTCTTGTTCTTTTAAATCATGGAAAAAGCAAAATAAGGACAAGCTGTGTTCCATGGTGGGGTGGGGGAGCAGCTCTTCCTTGAGCTAATCTGCTAATCCTGCTCATCTGGACACAACCTTCACAACTGAGCACAGAGAAGAAGAGGTGGGGAAAAAAAATCCAAAATCAGTCAGATTTGTTCCTCTGGGCAAGGAAAAACTTTCCAGAATGGCTGTGCAGCTCAGGAGGGCTGTGGTGGCCTCAGCACCCTCTGACCCATGGCCCAGGGTTGGGCACTGCTCCATCCCTGCCCTCCACACAGGTAGGGTCCTGCAGGGTCACTGTCCCTCTAACCCCTGCAGGGGAAGGCTGTTAGGCTGTTGCTGTTTTCTCCACCACCAGTGGTTAAACCAGAGCTTTTAAGCACCTTTGCATCACATGTGTGATATCCTGGGTTATGGTGGGCAGAGGAATTTCCAGCTGTTTAATTTTGTGAATGAATCTCACCTGGCTGCCTGCGGGTCCCCTGGCAGGGATGGAGCTGAGGGAAGTAACTGGAGTGTTACCTTAGGTCAGCAGAGGGGTCTTTGGTAATTCTGCCTAAATCCATCTGCAGGACCAACCTTCTGGGTTAAGCAACCTGAAAATAAGAAGACAATTCATGGAAGATTTCCTAAAAACATTTTAGTGTGTGTTTGCTTAAATCCCATGGAGAGGCTGCCTGAGGGGTGGCAGTTTGTGGTCAGAGCAGGACGAATCCCAGGCTTGGCTCTGCTTCTCCCAGGTCAGTTGTGGCTGAGATTCATCTTTCAGGTCCTTGATGCCATGGAGAGCATGGCATCCTAAACGAGGCCCACAGTCCCCTCCCAGTGTGGAGCTGCAGTTCAGCACTGCTGAATTTCATGGAAATCGGTACTTTTGGCTCATGGAAGCAGCTCTACTCCTCCTGCTGCTGCTGGAGCTTTTGGCCATGGTTGCTTCTCATGCTTCTCTGCAGGAGAGACTGAGCTTTGCAGGAAGAGCAGAGACAGAGCTGAGGACCTGGAGATCACGGTGTCACCCTGGGCTGGAGCTTGGCTCGGGGAGTGTGGGTGCTGTCACTCGGAGGTGCAGGAGGTCCCGTGCATGCCACGCTGTGCCCTCCCTGGCCCAGAGCTTGGGTACCTTTCAGGCTCACCTTCCCTTTCCCAGTCAGCTGCCCTGGATCTGCTGAGGAACTTGTGTCACCTTCTGCCACCACGCTGCCATGTGGCTGTCCCGCTCCGGGTGGCTGCGGCCAGCACAGCCGCGAGGTGAGGGCCACCACGAGCTGCTCTGGGGCAAGCACAGCCTCCCCCATCCTGGGGCTTCCCAGATGCCTCTCCCATTCCAAGAATGTGCTGTGTGTGTCGGTGTGGATCAGGTGCTCACACCTGACCGAGTGTTCCTGTTTATTGCCGTGCTGATGGAGCCACGCTCGGGGCTCCTCCTCACCCGCTCGGGGTTGGCTCAATTCTGCTTCACCTCCGTGTGTTTGCAGTGTGTAAACATCAGACTCCTGGGTGGTGGTTGGACTCCACGAGGCCTGGAGGATCGAAGCATTAAAAAAAAAGGAATGAAAAGTAACAAAACAAACGCAAAAAGCCCCAAGACCCACATTACTGTCCGTGCTTGGAAGTTCTGGCTCCTCTGCGGTGATGGATGCAGCTGGCTTGCAAAGGCCTTGTTCTCGAAATGAACAAACCAGGCTTTTTTTTTTTTTTTTCTTTTTCTGTTTTTTGATTTTTTCTCTCGTTTTTTAATCCATTCTTCCCTAGTTCAGGGCGCATCCAGCCGTGTCTGCCGCAATTCCTTCCCTCCCTCCCCCCCCAGTGCAATTCCCTAGGGGAACACGGGTGCCAGGCCGGTGTTGCAGGTCATGCTGTCCTTGCCGGGCAGCCGGCGGTCGTTGAAGGTGTGCATGTTGATCACGGCGTCCGTCTTCACCATCACGGGGGGCTGGGGCTTGTGCTTGACCCGGCGCTGGCAGGTCAGAGACAGCCGGATCTCGTCGGCCACGGCGCTGCAGAAGGAGCGCTGGGGACAGTGGGGGTGATGCCTTAGCATTTCAGCTCTTAGATTTTATATTTTTGTAATTCTGCAACTTCGTGTGGAACTGTAAAGCACTTGTTAGACACTCTTTTCCCATTTTATTTGGGACAGTGGGGGTGATGCCTTAGCATTTCAGCTCTTAAATTTTACTTTTATGTAATCCTGCAGTTTGTTAGTGTGGAACTGTAAAGCACCTGTCAGACACTCTTTTCCCATTTTATATGGGACAGTGGGGGTGATGCCTTAGCATTTCAGCTCTTAGATTTTATTTTTTTTGTAATCCTGCAACTTCGTATGCAACTGTAAAGCTCCATAGCCTGACAGCCATTCTTCTCCCATTTTATTTGGGACAGTGGGGGTGATGCCTTAGCATTTCAGCTCTTAGATTTCATTCTTTTGTAATACTGCAGTTTGTTAATGTGGAACTGTAAAGCACCTATCAGCCACTGTTCTCCCATTTTATTTGGGACAGGGAGGGCGGTGCCTTAGCATTTTAGCTGTTATAATTTTCAGGTATTTGTAATCCTGCAGTTTGTTAGTGTGGAACTATTAAGCTCCTGTCAGCCATTCTTCTCCCATTTTATTTGGGACAGTGGGGGTGATGCCTTAGCATTTCAGCTCTTAGATTTTATTTTTTTTGTAATCCTGCAACTTCGTATGCAACTGTAAAGCTCCATAGCCTGACAGCCATTCTTCTCCCATTTTATTTGGGACAGTGGGGGTGATGCCTTAGCATTTCAGCTCTTATATATTTTTTTTTTTTTAATCCTGCAACTTGTTAGTGTGGAACTGTAAAGCTTCATAGCGTGTCAGCCACTGTTGTCCCATTTTATTTGGGACAGTGGAGGTGATGCCTTAGCATTTTAGCTGTTATAATTTTCAGGTATTTGTAATCCTGCAGTTCGTTAGTGTGGAACTGTAAAGCTCCGTAGCCTGTCTGCCACTGTTCTCCCATTCTGGTCAGACACAACAATTCCTCTCTAGGCTTGGGAATCAAGGGCACCTCACTGTCTCAGGCCCCAAAAAGTATAAACAACTAGGGGGGGAGCAAACTTGGAGTAAATGACTTCATTACCTGAAGCTTTAACTGGGGATTAACCCCTGATATGTAAATGGACCAAACTTATAATTGTCTGAAAAACTCACACCCACTGTGCATCTTGGGGACAGCCCCTTGGAGGTTTCTGACTGCCCAAGATGTACCTATTGAAGGCCTTCAATAAATACCCACTTTTATTCTCCTGATCCTTTCTAGCCTGTGCTCTAGGGAGCAACTCCAAGGCATCAGGGACAGAACATCCCTGCAGTATTCTGCTGCAGTGTTCTGCTCCCCTGGTGGGGCAGTGGGGCTGGAAGGGCTCAGCACAGGGTGAGGGTGAGGTTTGGGGCTGTTCAGGCATTGGCTGTGCTCTGTGGGGCTGTGTGGGCACCTGGCTGAGCCCCCTCCCTTGGCAAGGACTGTGCCTGTGCCACGCTCAGTCCTGCACAAAGGCAGAGCTGGAGGTGGTTGCTGGGCTCTGGTGCTGTGTGATCCCTGAGGGGGGCTCAGAGGCTCTGACCCTCCTGCTGCTGGGCAGCTTTCCTTTCTCTGTCTAGCCCATCAGGAGGGCAGCTGGCTTTGATTTCTGGTCATGCACACGAGTGCACGTTCCACTTACTGCACTGGGACACCCAGGGCAGGGCAAGGACATAAAAGCAGTTCCATTGTTTCCTGGACACTGACCAGCAATGATGGGCTGTGTCTGTGAGTGTGGCTGAGTTGTGGGACAGTGTGAGGCTTCATGGTGAGCCATGACTTGTTCCTCTTTGAATGGGACTGTGGAGAATGCATGGGTAGTCACACCTGGAACGTGCAAGGTGATTTCAAGAGGGTGTAAGAGCTGAGAAAGGCCCCTCCTAGGGAGTTCTTAGGCAGAATATTTTTATGATATATTTTTGATATATTTTTATGATTTATTTATGATATATTTTAATGATTTATTTGTCAGCTTGCTCTAAACCACCCTACCAATGTGTCCTGCTCAGGCTGCAGCAGCAGACTCTGATCAGAGCAGACGTGACTTTCCCCCGAGTGGAGACTGTCAGAGGGACAGCCCAGTGAGCCTCTGGGGATGGCATTTTAGGGGTGCCAGGCTGATCCCTCTGCCCTCTCCCTGCCTGTCTCTGGGGTCAGCATGCAAAGCCCTCCCTGGGACCCAGGGAATCAGGGGAATCAGTCGGTACCTGCTCGCGCTCTGCCGTTTTGCGCAGCTTGTAGATGAACTCCACCATGGCCACGAAGACAGACAGCACCAGGCCTGCTGCAAGGACAATGAAGATGCCCCCGATGTTCTGGATGCCCAGAGCACTGGCCTCCTTGTTCTCATCCTCAGGGCAGCCATTCCCCCGCCACCACTTCTCCTTCATGACGTGGAGCTTGTCCTCCTCCTGGAGCTGCAGGATGGCGATGGTGATCTTGTCCCTGTACGGTGACCCTGGGGGTGGGGACACTGTTATACACAGAGGGAAAGGGGGACAGAAATCCCACCCAGCAGGGAAGGTGTCTGTGTTAAGCAGCAAAATTCAGACCTCTCTTCAATGGGCAGACAGTGGTATTTGGAAATTTGCTGCTGGGAGTGGATTATTTTAATCATCTATTGGAATATTTACCAATCTAGCTGGACAGGACGTGCCTGAGCTTGTCTGGCCCTGCTGCTGAACCAAACAGCAGCACTGTGGTGTTTCACCCCACAGACACTTTTGGCCATGGCTGGGTGGTGTTTCACCCCACAGACACTTTTGGCCGTGGCTGGGTGGTGTTTCACCCAGGGACACTTCTGGCCATGGCTGGGTGGTGTTTCACCCCACAGACACTTTTGGCCATGGCTGGGTGGTGTTTCACCCCACAGACACTTTTGGCCATGGCTGGGTGGTGTTTCACCCCACAGACACTTTTCGCCATGGCTGGGTGGTGTTTCACCCCACAGACACTTTTGGCTGGCTGGGGGCTCCAGCTGGCACGTGGGGACAAGTCCAGGCCTGCAGGAGCTCTGGTGGCTGCAGGATGGAGCTTCCCTCCATCACAGGGGCTGCTCCTCGGGTTTCCCTCTGCCAGAGAAGCTTTAAGGCCATGGGGAAGGAAAGGAGTGGGTTCTGATGGAGGGTTTGGATCCAGAGCTTTGTTCTGGCCCACAGCCTCTGAACCCAGCCCCAGCTCCAGCAGAACTCCTGACCCCGTGGGTGCTGCTCCTTTTAACCCCGGGGAGAGGGCAGGAAAGGGGCAGGGAGCCACCAGCCAGGGACAGGAGGGGAGGTCTCAAGGGACAAAGGACACCTGGATGGCCCAGTGCCCCCCAGGGGTGGAGGGCATCCTTTGAACCTGCCAATCACTGGAGCCCTTCTGGAATGCCAGGACTGACAGACAGTGCTGGGAGGGGAAAGGAGAGGTGACTGACACACCTGGGGGGGACTCTTCAGGGGAGGGACCCGAGGTTCTGAGATAAACCCTGAAATCACAGCACAACAATCACCTGTGCTGTGTTTGTGGTGACCAGCCCCCCTTGGGGTAGGTGCAGAGCTGTCACTTACCCATGGGTGTCCCAATGCCATAGCCTTTGGTGTCGATGAGCCCCCCGATCTGGGTGAGGTTGCAGTTCCTCTGGGTGATGTACTCGATGGTGGTGGACTCCATCAGCAGAGCATAATCAGCTGTCAGGGTTCGCTGGATCCCCTCCTCGTTGTTCTTGACCAGCGCTGTGGGTTTGCTGCTCATGAAAGCCCACATTTTTTCAAACGTGGAGATTTTGGATTTCTGGAAAAACGATACCCCACCCCCCCCAGCCCCAAAATAAGAATGAATACTCCATTTGCTGAAAGCTGGTATCTTTTCAGTAAATAGTAATAGTAATAATAATAATAATAATAATAATAATAATAATAATAATAATAATAATAATAATAATATAATGTTATGAATAATATGTAAATAATAATAACAATAACAATAATAATAATAATAATAATAGTAGTAGTAGTAGTAGAAGTAGTAGTAATAATAATAGCAGCTGAGAGTAGATCACACAATGGAGCAACCATGATTTTGATTTTGTCTTAAATGCCTTCACTGCCCAGCCCTGTTTGGATTTATGTTGCCTTAAAGACAGACAAGGGTTGCAGCAAACATCCCACTGTGCACGAGCTTCAGGCCCTGAGGTGGAACTGAACCTGCCCAAAGCCTTCAGGCCCCCTGGACTCCCAGGCCACTGGCAGATCTGCTTAAATGTGCTCACTTCCCAACCAGGATTTGTTTACCCTGTAATGTTTCTGCATGCAGAAAGAACAGAGAGTTTTGTAGGACGTGGTTTTCTCTACACACACTCTGATATTTTTGTCTTTCCTCAAGCATGGCAAGGAAATGAGTCTCCTCTGAGATATGTGCAACTGCCAAACAGATTTAACGTGCCCACATAAACAGAAGCACAGAGATATTCAAGAAGATTGTCTTACGGCTAAAAATAAACATGGATATTCTCTCACTATCAGCAGACATTCTGTTGCAAAGGAAGAAATATGTTTTCTAGCTTGCTATTCATGTGAATGATTTTTTTTTTCTTCCAGAAAATGTGTTGAGTGAGAAGAAATATGGTTATTTTACATCTTGCCATAACATTTGAAAAGTTCCATTTATCTACGAGCACCTTCTGAGTTGTCTCTGTCAGTCATCACAAAAGTCACAGAATCTCAGAATCCCAGAATGGTTTGGGCTGGGAAAGACCTTAAAGCTCATCCTGTTCCCCCCCTGCCATGGGCAGGGACACCTTCCACCAGACCAGACTGCTGGTCAGAACTGCCTTTAGTCCAGGAAGATTTCCCAGACAGGCAGAGCAGTGTCCTCTTGCCCCTTTGGTGGTCCCAGTGCTCCTGTGGATCAGTGCTTCTCCCTCAGACCAGCCCTGCGACAGCACTTGGATATTCAGGCTGGTGTTCCCACTGCTGCCAGCTCCTTTATGCACTGTTCTTCTTTCCTGCCCCATTCCTTGTTTTTCCTAGATCTGTTTTTGCCTTCTCATTTCACAAGAGGCAGCTTAGCCAGGCAAACCTCTTCCTCCCCTGTGCTCCTCGGTGAGCCTGGAGCTGGCTGGTAAGTCAGAGGGCAGGTAAGTGCGTGTGCTGTGTCTGGAGTCAGGGTGGGCTCTCAGCAGCTGCTGCACGAGGAGTGGCTGCTGCAGAGCTGTGATTTCAGCCATCCTTTCTCTCTCCACAGGTCTCTGTCCTTCCATGAGAAAGCAGGAGATGGAGCCCAAGCCCAGCCCAAGTGCTGCTGCCACAGCTCCCCATCGTTTTGTCAGTATCACCTAAAATGTGCCAGCATAGGTTCTTCTGATAAAACCATAATAAACATTGTGAGGTAGCTAAAAGTCTGTTGGAACTCAGGACATCCCTCTGGGAGTCTGGAGTTGCTGGGACCGCTGCCAGGGGGCTCAGAGACCCTGGCACACAGCCCGGAACACCACTGGGTTCCATTATGAACCGTGGAGCAAATTGCCACCTTTACACAAAGAGATAAAAGCCACAGCAGTTTAAATAGCGTAAGATTAAAGTACTCACAGGGTGCAAATATAGGTTTTAAGATTTTTGGTATGGGGTTTTTTGGGGACAAGATGGAGGGATTTGGGTGTGTCTAGCATTTCTTCTTCTTCTCTACCTCCATCTGCACAGGTGATGTTGGCACTTTTGGATTGGTTTAGAGTAGAAGCTCACTGTCTAATACAGGTGATAGGGATTGGAAAATAACTGTAAACATGTTATATGTAGTTTGTAGTATAAAAAGATAACACTGCTCTGGGGGCAGACAGAGTGCCTCTGGCTGTCCTGCTGAATGGACCTCAGCAGGGCAGGGAGAAAATTTTATAGATAAAATACAATAAACAACCTTGAGATTGAAAAACTGAAGAGCTTCGACTCATCCTTTGAATGAGGGGGCTGAAAAAGAGACCTTTAACACAAATGGGGGTCCCAAACCTCCCGGGACCCCCACAAAAGTCCCTTGTAATGCTTCATTTTCCAATGGCTTTGCCCATCCACCTCCTTTATTGCAGCTTGTTTAGCCAAAGTCAAACAAAAGCTCATCACCCCAAAGCTGGGTAGGGCAGTGCTGTTCAAACAAAGGCTGTTCCTCTGCCTTTAACCCTGTGGGCCCCTTCTCCTGATGAAACACCCAGGGATTCATTTCTTCTCCAATAAAGCTCATGCTCGTTATAATCCACTTGATGAATGCTCAGCAGTGGATGTGCTGGAGCAAACTTCATTCAAGAGGCAGGATAATCTCCCTCGCTTGAAAACCTGGACCAGTGCCTGTAAGGTAGATTTGTGGCATCTATCAAACCTCAAAGAGCAGCAAGAAATGTAGCCTGCAAAAGGATTATTAAATATCTGTACATTACAATGGGTAATTGAAATGAATCGTGCGCTCGGCTGGCTGATAAGGGCTTGTTTAACATTTATATAGTTCACATCAGAGGCCTCTGGGTTCCTTGGCTCTCCCTCTCTCTTCTTCTCTCTCTGCATTTAATGCTCCTTGAGTGTTGACACAGAGCTTTTAACATCAGTGTTCTCCCAGTTTAGAGCACAGAGCAAAATAAACTGGCAAAAAATCAATAGGCTGCATTTAGCGAAGCAAATGGGACTTGCATGAGGCACTGGACCTCTTCAGGCCACTGAAATTACACAAGACAGGGCTCCCTGGAAGAGAAAAACCACTTTTCTCTTCTTCTCTTAAATCACTGACCAGCTTGAAAGGACTTGATTGTGTTTGGGATGCCAGGAGGAGCCCAGATTTGTCACTTCTGGCTGTGCTGCTTTGAGCCCAGCTCAGCCCTGCCAGGGGTGGAACACGGCTGCAGCTGGGGCACACCTGGGAAGGGCTGGCAGGGAGGAGGGAGCTGCTGTCCCTGCTGTCCCTGCTGTCCCTGCTGTCACTGCTCACTTGTGCCTACAGAGACCTGGGACAGAGATCTGGGCTCGGGGCTCAGACCCTGCAGGGCAGAGGAGCTTGGGGTCCCTGCAGGAGGGAGGGCAGGCCATTGGTGCTGCCAGGGCAGCTCACACCCAGCCCTGCTCAGGGCAGCCTCAGGCTCTCAAACCTGCTGAGAAAACTGCTTTTCCAGGGGAAAATTCCCCAGCTGTAATTCCCATCACAGCCCTCACAGGCTGATGGTTTGCTACAAACCCAGGAGCAGCTGTGGGAGTGATGTTGGTCATCAATCCCAAATCACAGGAGCAGCGAGGGCAGGAGGGGCCCTGCTCCAGCTCACACACAATTAAGCCACAGAACATGTTTTGTAGTTGAAGGAAAAGTTCATTTCTCCCCTTCCTCCTCTCAAATACTTGGGCCACACTGCAAAGCTGTTGCTTATTGATGGGAATTTGGATGTTGTCAGCCAGGACTGCAGCACAGAAATAAGCAAAACCATCTTAGCAGTAATTTAGTAATAAAGAATGCCTTAATGTGTTTATTTTGCTGATTTTTTTTCTGTGTTCTGTATTTGTGTGTACATTTTATTTTGCTGGACTGCTGATTTGGCCATAGTTTAACTTTAAAAACTGGGGTTAGTTCCTGGTCTGATCTGGTATTTGCTGTGCTGTGGCTGGGTGCTAATTTCTTCTCAAGAGATTCACCATTTGCTTTTTGGGATTCTTAAAAGAAAGATATCTCAGTTGGCTATGGGTAAGGGAGCCTCCTGTGCCCCAACATCCTCTGGAGGGTCCCCAGGTCCCCCTCAGTGACAACTTTGCTGCCAAAAGTAGATGAGGAGGAGCTGCTTGGGTGCTCTGAAGCATTGAGATGAATGATCTGACAGTGGCAGAGAAGTTCTGTGTCAGGAGCCCCGAGATACTGGGAATGATGGAGATATTGCTAATTAGCGAGGGCTGCTGCTGCTGCAGCTGTGGCTCACACGGCGGGCTCGAGTCTCACTCCTGCTCACAAGAGTGGAGCTTCTCCTTGATTTATTCAGGATAAATAACACCAGAATCTGCTCTGTTGTGCTCTGCATCTTAATCAGCCCGTGGTAGTGCTAAATGAGATGTGTGTGTGAAAGCAGAGTGCCAGCCCCTCCGAAGGCAGCGACGCCGAGAACGCCTCCGAGTTCATTCTTCAGAGTCACAGCTCAGAAGGCACCTTTAATAAGCAGTTCTGCAGGGCCAGCCACCCAAATCAATTAATGGAATCGTTTAGAGGAGCCCCTACGAGGCACCTTGCCAAGACATATACGCTTTTTTATCAGCCAAATTGGCAAGAAAGGAACTTGCAGGCTTAAGATTTTCAATTCCAGCCTGTATGAAAAAATAAATTGATTTCCACCAACTGAAGATACTTAGTCTTGAGGATTTAACATTTCTGTCTGAGTATCTGTGTACACACATACACACACTCACAGCCAGACTCCAAACTGCACATGAGATCTGGCCTTCCATTCAGAGAGGCAGCATCCTCTGCAGGATGGGAAGGATTTATGAGTTATAATGAACTCTAGATGCTGCTCCTAAATTAATTGATCTGTGTTTATTCCTGTAACTCAATCTGCATTGCCAGGGAGTAAACAGCTTCTCAAGAGTTCTTTCCATGAAATTAGAGTGTGCCAATATGGTTGGTAAAGCTCTCTCTCCTTCCTCCTCTTGGTTTGCTTGGCTGCACGGGGCCAAATTTTGTGGTTGCAGCATCCCTCGCTGTGGGGCTGTCTCAGAGGGGTCCTGGTTCCACTGGGACCTTCTGCAGTGCCCCTGGTGAGCTCTGCACAAGCTCTCAGGCCTGAGCACAGCTCAGTGCTTGGGGATCCATCTCATGGAACAGCATGCAAGGCGTCTGCCTTCCTCTTCCTCTTCCTCCCATTGTCCATTGTCCCCAGGATCAGGGTGCTGCTCTCCTCCTGCACTCCTGGGGTATCCAGTGTGGAACAGCATGCAAGGCGTCTGCCTTCCTCTTCCTCTTCCTCTTCCTCTTCCTCTGTCCTCGGCCTCTGTCCGCTGTCCTCTGCACTCTTCCTCTTCCTCGTCCGCTCGTCTCGCTTCCTCTTCCTCTTCCTCTTCCTCTTCCTCTTCCTCTTCCCCTTCCCCTTCCCCTTCCCCTTCCTCTTCCTCCTGTTGGCCATCCTCCCCAGGATCAGGGTGCTGCTCTCCTCCTGCACTCCTGGGGGATCCAGTGTGGAACAGCATGCAAGGCTTCTGCCTTCCTCTTCCTCCAATTGTCCATTGTCCCCAAGATCAGGGTTCTGCTCTCCTCCTGCACTCCTGGGGGGATCCAGAATGGACAGGATGGGCCCTGACAGAGGGGCTACAGGACCCAGGGGTGCTCAGGGCTGGTGTGAGCAGCTGATTTCACAGGGAGAAAGGAAGCAGTGAGACCCTGCTGTGAGGGGAATGAATTTGGAGAACAGCCACAGAGAGAGGCAGGCAGAAATTTGGGCCAAGTATAGCTAAATATGTGAAATATATAGTAATTAGCTAATAGTAAATATAATGATATAAAAGGTAATCCATGGAGCAGGAGAGATCCTCATGGGTGTGCTGCCATCAGCCTTTTGTCCCAGCAGAGACAATGTGGTCAGAGCTGCTGGGATGGTGTGCTCAGAGCTGGGATGGTGTGCTCAGAGCTGGGATGGTGTGCCCAGAGTTGGGATGTGTTCTAAGAACTGCTGGGATGGTGTGCCCAGAGCTGGGATGGTGTGTTCAGAGCTGGGATGGTGTGCCCAGAGCTGGGATGTGTTCTAAGAACTGCTGGGATGGTGTGCCCAGAGCTGGGATGGTGTGCTCAGAGCTGGGATGTGTTCTCAGAACTGCTGGGATGGTGTGCCCAGAGCTGGGATGTGTTCTCAGAACTGCTGGGATGGTGTGCCCAGAGCTGGGATGGTGTGTTCAGAGCTGGGATGGTGTGTTCAGAACTGGAATGGTGTGCTCAGAGCTGGGATGGTGTGCCCAGAGCTGGGATGGTGTGCTCAGAGCTGGAATGGTGTGCCCAGAGCTGGGATGGTGTGCTCAGAGCTGGAATGTGTGCTCAGAGCTTGGATGGTGTGCCGAGAGCTGGGATGGTGTGCCCAGAGCTGGGATGGTGTGTTCAGAGCTGGAATGTGTGCTCAGAGCTGGGATGGTGTGCTCAGAGCTGGGATGGTGTGCTCAGAGCTGGAATGTGTGCTCAGAGCTTGGATGGTGTGCCGAGAGCTGGGATGGTGTGCTCAGAGCTGGAATGTGTGCTCAGAGCTGGGATGGTGTGCTCAGAGCTGGGATGGTGTGCTCAGAGCTGGAATGTGTGCTCAGAGCTTGGATGGTGTGCCGAGAGCTGGGATGGTGTGCCCAGAGCTGGAATGGTTTGCTCAGAGCTGGGATGGTGTGCCCAGAGCTGGGATGGAGTGCTCAGAGCTGGGATGGAGTGCTCAGAGCTGGAATGGTGTGCTCAGAGCTGGGATGGTGTGTTCAGAGCTGGGATGGTGTGCTCAGAGCTGGGATGGAGTGCTCAGAGCTGGAATGGTGTGCTCAGAGCTGGAATGGTGTGCTCAGAGCTGGGATGGTGTGCTCAGAGCTGGGGATGGTGTGTTCAGAGCTGGATGGTGTGCTCAGAGCTGGGATGGTTGTGCTCAGAGCTGGGATGGTGTGTTCAGAGCTTGGATGGTGTGCCAGAGCTGGGATGGTGTGTTCAGAGCTGGGATGGTGTGCTCAGAGCTGGATGGTGTGCTCAGAGCTGGGATGGTGTGCCCAGAGCTGGGATGGAGTGCCCAGAGCTGGGATGGTGTGTCTCAGAGCTGGGATGTGTGCCAGTGGGAGTTTCAGAGCTGGGATGGTGTGCCCAGAGCTGGGATGGTGTGTTCAGAGCTGGGATGGTGTGCTCAGAGCTGGGATGGTGTGCTCAGAGCTGGGATGGTGTGCTCAGAGCTGGGATGGTGTGCTCAGAGCTGGGATGGTGTGTTCAGAGCTGGGATGGTGTGCTCAGAGCTGGGATGGTGTGCTCAGAGCTGGGATGGTGTGCTCAGAGCTGGGATGGTGTGCTCAGAGCTGGATGGTGTGCTCAGAGCTGGGATGGTGTGCTCAGAGCTGGGATGGTGTGCCCAGAGCTGGGATGGTGTGTTCAGAGCTGGATGGTGTGCTCAGAGCTGGGATGGTGTGCTCAGAGCTGGGATGGTGTGTCAGAGCTGGGATGGTGTGCTCAGAGCTGGGATGGTGTGCCCAGAGCTGGGATGGTGTGCTCAGAGCTGGGATGGTGTGCTCAGAGCTGGGATGGTGTGCCCAGAGCTGGGATGGTGTGCTCAGAGCTGGGATGGTGTGCCCAGAGCTGGGATGGTGTGCTCAGAGCTGGGATGGTGTGCCAGAGCTGGGATGGTGTGCTCAGAGCTGGGATGGTGTGCCCAGAGCTGGGATGGTGTGCTCAGAGCTGGGATGGTGTGCCAGAGCTGGGATGGTGTGTCAGAGCTGGGATGGGTGTCAGAGCTGGGATGGTGTGCCCAGAGCTGGGATGGTGTGCTCAGAGCTGGGATGGTGTGCTCAGAGCTGGGATGGTGTGCTCAGAGCTGGGATGGTGTGCTCAGAGCTGGGATGGTGTGCTCAGAGCTGGGATGGTGTGCTCAGAGCTGGGATGGTGTGTTCAGAGCTGGGATGGTGTGCTCAGAGCTGGGATGGTGTGCTCAGAGCTGGGATGGTGTGCCCAGAGCTGGGATGGTGTGCCCGAGCTGGGATGGTGTGCTCAGAGCTGGGATGGTGTGTTCAGAGCTGGGATGTGTGTGCTCAGAGCTGGGATGGTGTGCTCAGAGCTGGGATGGTGTGCTCAGAGCTGGGATGGTGTGCTCAGAGCTGGGATGGTGTGCTCAGAGCTGGATGGTGTGCTCAGAGCTGGGATGGTGTGCTCAGAGCTGGGATGGTGTGCCAGAGCTGGGATGGTGTGCCAGAGCTGGGATGGTGTGTCAGAGCTGGGATGGTTTGCCAGAGCTGGGATGGTGTGCTCAGAGCTGGGATGGTGTGCTCAGAGCTGGGATGGTGTGTCAGAGCTGGGATGGTGTGCTCAGAGCTGGGATGGTGTGCCCAGAGTGGGATGGTGTGTTCAGAGCTGGGATGGTGTGCCAGAGCTGGGATGGTGTGCTCAGAGCTGGGATGGTGTGCTCAGAGCTGGGATGGTGTGCTCAGAGCTTGGATGGTGTGCCGAGAGCTGGGATGGTGTGCCCAGAGCTGGGATGGAGTGCTCAGAGCTGGGATGGAGTGCCCAGAGCTGGGATGGAGTGCCCAGAGCTGGGATGGTGTGCCCAGAGCTGGGATGGAGTGCTCAGAGCTGGGATGGTGTGCCCAGAGCTGGGATGGTGTGCTCAGAGCTGGGATGGTGTGCTCAGAGCTGGGATGGTGTGCTCAGAGCTGGGATGGTGTGCCCAGAGCTGGGATGTGTGCTCAGAGCTGGGATGTGTGTTCAGAGCTGGGATGGTGTGCCCAGAGCTGGGATGGTGTGCTCAGAGCTGGGATGGTGTGCCCAGAGCTGGGATGGTGTGTTCAGAGCTGGAATGGTTTGCTCAGAGCTGGGATGGTGTGCCCAGAGCTGGGATGGTGTGTTCAGAGCTGGAATGTGTGCTCAGAGCTGGGATGGTGTGCTCAGAGCTTGGATGGTGTGTTCAGAGCTTGGATGGTGTGCTCAGAGCTGGGATGGTGTGCCCAGAGCTGGGATGGTGTGTTCAGAGCTGGGATGGTGTGCCCAGAGCTGGGATGTGTGCTCAGAGCTGGGATGGTGTGCCCAGAGCTGGGATGGTGTGTTCAGAGCTGGGATGGTGTGCCCAGAGCTGGGATGGTGTGTTCAGAGCTGGGATGGTGTGCCCTGAGCTGGGATGGTGTGCTCAGAGCTGGGATGGTGTGCTCAGAGCTGGGATGGTGTGTTCAGAGCTGGGATGGTGTGCCCAGAGCTAGGATGTTGTGCTCAGAGCTGGAATGTGTGCTCAGAGCTGGGATGGTGTGCCCAGAGCTGGGATGGTGTGTTCAGAGCTGGGATGGTGTGCCCAGAGCTAGGATGTTGTGCTCAGAGCTGGAATGTGTGCTCAGAGCTGGGATGGTGTGCCCAGAGCTGGGATGGTGTGCTCAGAACTGCTGGGATTGTGTTCTTAGAGCTGCCCAGGCACTGACAGTGTGCTCAGAGCTGCCCAGGCACTGACAGTGTGCTCAGAGCTGCTGGGGTGCTCAGGCCCTGGGTCTGCAGGTGCGCTTCAGGAGTGTCCTGGTTTGAAAGGAAGTGGTTTTTTTTTTTTTGGAGACAGTGGTTAGCCCAGTGGGGGCTCAGGTGTGAATATTGGCACCTGTTTGGGCCAATGAGGAGATGGTTCCGCCTCTGAGAACACAGGGTATAAAAAGCAGAACTGGCAGAACCAGACTCTCTTGGCTTTTTGGTGAGCAAAGGGATCAGGTCAGTTTTCTCTCCCCCTCCGGCTGTAGGCTGGGTGGGGGAGGGGAAAAGGCCACGAGGTGGCGTGAGGTAGGCCGGAGGCCTTGGACCTTGGAGAGAGAGAGAGACCGGGGAGGGGAAGTGAAAGGATGGAGGGGTGGAAGTAGTGAGGAGCACCGGGCAATTCCCCCCCCCACCGCCCCGCTTCCTAGTGAGAGAGAGAGAAAGGAGAGAAAAGAGATAAGACGCGCCTCGCAGCTCCTGGGAAGTCGGCCAAAAGTGAGAAGGGAGAGTCCGTCACCTAGAGATGATTTTAACTTTTTTCCTTCACGATGGAAACCTTCCAAACGTTGATCCTCCCGGAGGACAGAGATAAGAACAAGAAGAAATGGACAAGTGAAATGAGAGGTTTGTGTGAGTAGGGAGTAGTGGAGATAATGAGAAGAATTTACTTGGGAGGAGATAAACGGAGGAGCAGGTTTTTTTTCGGCTGTGGACGGACTAACTTTCTATTGTAACACAGAGACTGCGGTTTTGGGGGGAAAGCAATGGCTCGGATCCAAGAAAGACAGTGAAGAGTGGTGATGGGCAGAGATCAGGAATAGGAAGATGGTCTCTGTCGTGAAGCCCTAGCCCCAGGGGAAATGGGGGGGGATTTTGTTATCCCAAAATGGAGAGACTGTCGTTTTGTGGAACTGACCAAAGTATCCTTAAAAAGAGAAACCCCAAAAGCAATCTTCTGGTCCATTTCCATGGTGAGAGCATGGAATATGGAAAGGGGTTAGTCAAGAAATGGTACAAGGAGACGACTCCTTCCTCTTTAATAGAATGAATTGATTGTTTGAAGAAGGATAATGGACTGAGAATTAAAACCTGGGAGATGGGGACTGAAGGAAGATTTGAGTTTGTATTGTATGTTGTAATGTGGGTTGAGAGAGGGAGGAGAAATGTGTTTGAAAGATTTCCATTCTGTTCTTTGTGTGTGTGTGTGTGTGTGTGTGTGTGTGTGTGTGTGTTCATAAAGTCTTCTTTCCTTTATTCCTAAGTTGGAGTTTGCTTGCTCTGTTTCTGGTCACATCTCACAGTAGACACCAGGGTGGATGTGTTTTCATGGAGGCACTGGCATTGTGCCCAGTCTAAAACCATGACAAGGAGCCCTGGCTGGTGGGGGCTGTCTCTGCTGGAGCCCCCTGGAGCAGGGCAGAGAAGGGAGGGAAGCCAGGGGCTTCCAGTGCCACCCATCTGAGGGAGGGTGGATCCTCAGCTGGCACCTGCAGCTCTGTGTGTGACATGTGTCCCCATGGAGGTGGCACTGATAGAGTAGCTGAACCAAACCCACCCCAGGAATGACCCAGGTGAGAACAAAGACCTTGTTGGAGCTGGGAGAAATGCTGTCTGTCCCAAGTCCCTCTGTACAGGAAGGACAAGTGAGCAGAGCTTCCTACGTGGGAGCTCCCACAGCTGCAGTAATGGAAATGCTTGTCAGAAGGGACATTCCTGAGAATTCATCTCCATACAACAGGGATAATAAAAAGGAGAAGGGAAATACTCTGCATCAATAAGGCATGCCAAGGCTGTTAGGAGCCTGAAGTATGATTCTGATGGATAATGATATGAAGCCATAAATATACTGTGTCCTGATGATTGTTAAAAGAGACAGTTTCCTTTTATTCCCATATAAAACTCATATTGGAAAGTGCAGTTAAAGCCCACAGTGACAGCCTGCTTTTCCCTGCTGGCTGTTCCAGGGTTATTTGGCTTTGGAAAACACCACCACACATCTGCCAGTGCCATGGACAGAACTGCACGGAGCAGCTCCATGGCAGGAGGCAAACTGGGCATTCCCAGAACGGTTAGAGATCAAACCACCCTCTCTGTGGCTCTTGATCAACCTCTGCTGCTGCCTGTCAGAGTCAGGACACACATCCAGGGAGGACAGTGGCTCCTCAGTCAGAGCAGAGCCAGGAGAAGTTGCATGGGAACAATGCTCCCTCTATTATTAAAATCCAGCATATTGCCTTCCTTTAATGAGTCTTGCCAATTAAACTGCTGAGGCCTCATCAAGCTGCCATCACCTTGTGCCTGCTCAAATCTTGCAGCACCAGGCACAAACTGCTGGGTAAAGTCTGAACTGTGCTAGTCACATGTATTTCCTTCTGCATTAGGGTGGTGGAGGGGGAAGGAGCCAGAGGTGTGGGGGAGCCAGCTCCCATTCCTGAGCCAAAGCCTGGCATCTTCCTTTGGGCCTCTTTCCTTGCCAGGGTGATAATTCCTTAATCACCCCTCATTTCTATCCTTTTATCCTCTGTCTTTTCAAACTGGGTTTTTACAGGCCAGCAGCGGTTTTAAAGGTCATTTTACATCTCTCACTTTCTTTCTATTTTTGAGGCTGTGGTGGAATCTGACTGACTTCTGAATTTAATTATGCTTTAAATAGACAAAATTAATGCAATTGGATTGTGATGCACTGGTAGTGTTCCCTTGCCCTGGATCTCAGAGGTTAATAAAACTGGATTACATTGATATGAATACCTGAAGGACAAGAAAGACATTTCAGCTGTAAGAAATACAGGTCAGGGAGGGCACTTTGCAATATCTGTCCAGCTGTGGGCTTCGTTTGGGCTCTCCTCTGTCCCTGAAGGCTGGCTGGGTCAGCCTGGGGGCACCATGGGGCAAGGAAGGAGCTGGATGGGTCAGATGTGAAAATTGGGAAGGTTCTTTAGGGAATGTAAGATTTTTCTGCAGGGCTTTAATACAAGCTGCACTTTGAGCCAATATTAGGTAGAGCCTGCAAAAGCGTAAAATCAGTTTAATTTTGTACCTGTGACTTCAGTTAACAACAGGGAGGGGGATTCAGCCTTGGTGGGACTCAGGTGAGCGACAATCTCAGTCTGGGCAAGATGTGAGCCTGAAAGAAGCTGCAAGAAGGAGCAGCAGGGGTGGCTTGGGAGGATTTCTGTCTTTGGATCTTTGTCCTGGCTCCCGTTGGCATCTCTGCCTGGAAGGCAGAAAGCTCTGCCTGGTCTCACCTTGAAGAAGGTCATGGTAGCTCCATCCTTCACTGCTCCATACTCTATTTTTGTCTGCTTTGCCAAGTCATCTGCTGAGTCGATGGGGGACTCCATCCTCTCCACGGTCAGGAAGGCTGCGAGGTTGGCCGTGTAGGACGAGATGATAATGAGGGTGAAGAACCACCATATGCCACCAATGATCCGTGTAGACAGGGCTTTGGGCATCAGCTCTGAGCCTGGGGGGACAGGGGAAGGAGGGCAGAGGAAATAGAGGGAAAAAATCCATCTTATGTATCCATACATACATTTTATGTACATATATATATGTGTGTGGTCAGGTTTTACTGTAAAAGCTGCTACAGCCTTGCAATTAAAGCCAACTTCTGAGGCAAATTATCCAGGAATCTTGCATGGAGGACATCAGTAGTCAGGGCTTTGGGCATCAGCTCTGGGGGGGACAGGGGAAGGAGGGTAGAGGAAATAGAGGGAAAAACCCCATTTTATATATGCATACATACATTTTATATATGTACACACACACACACATATATATATATTATATATATATATATATATATATATATATATATATAAATATATGGTCAGGTTTCACTATCAAAGCTGTTACAGCCCTGCAATTAAAGCCAACTGGTTTTGAGGCAAATTATCCAGACATCTTGCATGGAGGACATCAGTAGACAGGGCTTTGGGCATCAGCTCTGGGCCTGGGACAGGGGAAGGAGGGCAGAGGAAGTAGAGGGAAAAAAATCCATTTTTTGTATCCATGCGTACATTTTGTATACATAAATATATATAAAATCAGGTTTCACTCTCAAAACTGCTACAGCCCTGCAATTAAAGCAAACTGGTTTTGAGGCAAATTATTCAGGCATCTTGCATGCGAGGACATCAGTAGGGTTTTTGTAGCATTTGCAGAAAAACCCTCTTCCTTGATTACTGACCTTGGGTACAGTGCCCAATTTACAGGAAACATCCAAACTGAAATAATTAACTGGGCTGCTTTTATGAGATTTAAATAGCAAGCTATTTATGAACTTTTATGAGTGTTTTGTTCTGCCATTTAAAAAGGGCTTTGCTTTTATACAGATTATTTTCAAAAGACTCACTCTGGGGAGTGTGTTCAAATGTACAAGGTTTGAAAAAAATCAAACACCAAGAGAAAGGAACTATCAGGGTCCAGGGCTTTGAATGCCAGTTAGAAATGGGGAAGCAGGAGATGTTACAGCATAAAAGGTGTAGTGGGTCTGGAATGACTTTTATTGAGCAGACATGAAGGGCTAAATGGGTTGTGCTATTTTTGTAATCACCCAAAACACCTTTCAAAGCCAGGCAAGAGCTTTGGGTTTGAAACAGCTGTGCTCAGAGGGTTTATCAGCCTGGAAAGTGCAACAAGGATTGGGCTTTGCAAAGCAATTTTAGGCAGTGTGGCATCAAAGCAGAGCATGGGGTGTAGTTTTCCTCTCTGCAGAGTGCAGCAAGGAGACACGAGGAAGAGGAGGAGTCCTGGATATTGAGGGTGCTTTGGTTCTCCTCAAGATCCTGCTTCTTCCCTCTTCCATCTCCGGCCCTTTGATGCATTAGATGCTGTGACATCAGCCTGGCTTTGAAATATTTTTGTTCTCAGATGCAGAATTGAGTTAAAAAGAATATAGCTCTTTTCATTTATCAGCATCTGATAAGAGGGATGATTCATGCTGCTAAACCATCTTGCTGGGAGCTGTCACTGTCCATGAGGGCAGCTGAGATCCAGGAGGAATCTCTATTACAGGCAGCAGTGGAGCTCAGAGCAGCTCTGTGCCTGCCACTGAGCCATGGCTGTGCTTCTTTTGCTCTCTGGATGTAACCAGTGGTACATGGTAAATTAAAGTGTGACAAATGTTTGACATTTTCCACTTCTTTCTATTCCTGGATTTTCTGCAATTAGATCGCAGCTGAATTTCGTTCCTTATTCAGAGCTGCTCCCAAGCTCCCCCCCTGCTGCCTTCTGAACAGATTTATTCTGTTCATTGCATCTCTCTGTTCCATTCACACACAGGGGTGTGATCCCATTTCTGGGCTCTCTGTGACCCTGGGGGCTTGAGGGGCTGCTGGGCACAGGCTCCTAGGGCAGCTCCTCCAGGCTGGGGGAGCTTCAGGGCATCTCACACTGCTCAGAGGGACCAGGGGAGGGGAAAAATGGGGATGGAGCAGAGGGCAAGGCAGCCTGTCTGCTGGAAAAGTTGATTTAGAGCAGAGAGAGAGCCAGGTCAGAGATCCTGAAACGGAACAAATGGCTGGAATGAACAGAAACAGGAATTTCCAGAGGCCATAGGAATGAAGCAGCTGAGGGAGATGAAGGCAGGCTCCTCCTTGGAGCTGCAGGAGCCAGGAGGTGCTGGGAGGTTGCATCTAAGACAAATGTTGAATTTAAAGAGCCCTAAGAGCAGGTGGGTGCCCCCTTACCTTGCTGCATCAGCGCTCCCATCCCGAACCAGAAGCTGTTCAGGAGGGTGAAGTTGTTCTCCACGATGTCCGAGCCCGGGTTGCAGGGGTGGGCATCATACCACTCATATGGGCTGAACCTGCAGCACACAGGGAAACAGAGCTCCTGATGGTGCCTGAAGGGGCTCTAGGACAGAGGCTAGTCAGGATTAAGAGAATAAAGTGGGGATTTATTAAAAGCCATCCGTAGATACACCCTGGGCAGCCAAAGCCTTCCAAAATGGTCACAAGTTTTTCAGACAGATGTAAGTCTGGTCCATTTGCATATCAGGGGTTAATCCTTAATTACAGCTTCAGGTAATGAAGTCAAATACCCCCAGTTTGCTCCTCACATCTCACTTAGCTTATACTTTTCAGGGCCTGAGGGTGAAGGGTGTCCTTGGATCTCAGGCCTGGAGGAATTGTTCTGTCTGACCAAAATGTGAAGATAGTTAACAACAGTTCTATATGGAGTTATGGACTCAGGCAGCACAGGATTTGAAAGATATAAAGGCTAAAATTTTATGGCATCAGTTAGTTGGGATATGGCAGGACAAGACCCTAAAGGAACTGGGAAAAAGGAGCCTCAGTGCCTCTGGTGTTGCTGACCCTTTGGTGCTTTATAGAGAAAAGGCAAATTCAGCCCAAGCCACCTACACAGCTGTAAGTCTGTGTCCTGCACTTGGAGAGCAGAAACCTGGGAAGCCAAGTCCTCCTGAGGTGTCTCAGATGGCCTCCCCAGAGCCTTTGGTCACTTTGGATCATCTTTTCACTGCTGTGTCCTACAACTGCACCCAAAGCATGTGATGGTGGGGTGGGATGGGGTCCAGACATGTAATTTCTTGTATGCAATAGTTAAAAAATGTGGGAAAAAAAGTCATTTTTGGTTGACTGAGGAGAAGCCTTGGTCATTCTGCAGTAGTAGCAGGGACAAACTGGTATTTCAGGAGATTCTGCCACCAATGCACATGGGAATCAGGGTGGGATTTAGGTCACTGAGAAGCAGAACCTTCCACCATCCTGACAAGCAGGAGTTTGGCCCAGTCAGGGCACTGGCAGAACACTGGAATGTGGTGGCAGTTTGCTGTGGACAAACTTATTCCCTGTGGGGATGAATTTCCATGGATGGCCCTGCAGTTCTTGAGCAAGACTGAGGGAATTTCCTGGGAATATCTCTGCAAATTCTGCCCAAGATTGACAGGCAAGCACTGCTGGGAATGAGCTCGTTTAGCCAGGATCTGGGGAGGATGCTAAACAGGAGAGATGTTAATATTTTTAGAGCTGTTTATTTACATTTTCTGAGAGTCCCAAATTTTGCAGAGATTAAATTAAAAACATAATTGGTATAATTGCTTTTGAACCAGGCATTAATTATCATCTCCACTTCCTTCTGGAATCCCTGGAGATTCACAACAGCCCCTTCTCAAAGCCCAGCCCACAGCCTCTGTCAGGAGATGCTTCCCTCTGTAATTCTCCAGCAGATGTGCCACCACCAAAGGAGAGGGTTCGTGGCTCCATTCCAGGGTGGCCTCGCTCACACAGTTGGATTCGTTTGGAGAAGGGCCCCAGAGCCCTGCCAGGAACCTCCTGGCACTGAAACCTGCCCTGGGCACAGGGCAGTGCAGAGCTGGGGTTCCTGGCAGTGCCAGGCATGGGAGGGATCTGGGGGAAACCCATCCCTGAGGATGGACAAGGCACAGCCCACTGATGCATTGTTCACAGGGGTCCCAGGATGAGGGAAGAGATGAGAAAGTTGCCTCCATGTTCATAAGGCTTGGTTTATTATTTTGTGATATATATTATATTAAAAACTATACTAAAAGAATAGAAGAAAAAAAATCATCAAAAAGCTTAGCTAAGAATAGAAAAGGAATGAATAACAAAGGTTTGTCTCTGACTGAGACAGTCTGGACAGCTGGACTGGGATTGGCCATTAATTAGAAACAACCAAATGAGACCAATCCTAGATCCACCTGGTGCATCCCACAACAACAAATAAGAATTATTTACAGTTTGTTCCTGAGGCCTCTCAGCAACTCCAGGGGAAAAAATCTTAAAGAAAAGATTTTTCATAGAACATGTCAGTGACAGCCTACAGCTCCTGTGGCTTTGGAAAAGATTACCCTGGGCACAGCTGTGCCACTTTTTGCCTCTGTTTTCCACCTCCAAGGTACAGTGCAATGAGCTCTCCTTTCCTTTCCTTCCTGGTTTATCTCTCCTTCCTGTTCCCTGGCTGGGTTTGGGGTGTGGAACCCCAGGTCCTGCTGAGGCTGCACCCTGGCATTGCTGCTTGTTTGTCCAGGGAATGGTTGGGCTCTCCTTGCTGCTCACCCTCCTCTGCTCTCTAAATCAGAGGAAATCAGCCAGGAAACAAGAACCAGGCTGAACTCAGACCTGGCTTTACATGCTGCTTATTCCTTGGAACTTGCTATAGATTCACACCAGAGGTGGATAAAGGATGGTGTCTTGGTCCTTTCTATCAGATAAAGCCAGAGTTCAGGAATTAGATTAAAACTTTCTTGGGCTGCCCACGAAAGACCGTGAAAAAGAAAGGGAATAGGTAAGCTCAATGAGCCTGGCAAGATGACACGCTGGAGAACTTCAAGGTCTGAGTGAAAACCTACTGGTGCAGCTCAAATGACAGAGAAATATTCAGAAATCTGCAAAGCAGCCACAGCCTCCACAGCAGAGAAACCATTAGTGGAAGCAAGAGGTAACGAAGGAAGGAGGGAGAGGAGCTCGTTGACCCCTGAGCTCAAATCAGTTGGGGAATTCAGGATCCTCTGTGGCTGGCTTCCCTCATCCTTACACACACTCTGGGCTCTGAGAAATATTTCATCAAAACCTAGCATCATTCTCCTGCCTCTTTCAGCTTTTTGGGCGGGAAATTGAAGCATTTGGAAGAAATTTAAAAGATCTAACACAAGATACTTTTGAGTCTAAATTGTGTCTCCAGAGAAATATTCAATGGATGACCCAGACTATTGTATTGGCAGGGATGCCCTGAAGAAGGCAGGAATGATGAATCTGACTCCATGTTCTCAGAAGGCTCATTTATTACTTTATAATGCTATATTATATTAAAGAATGTTATACTAAAGAATAGAGAAAGGATACAGACAAAAGACTAAAAAGATAATTATGAAAATTCCTGACTCTTTCCAGAGTCCTGACAGAGTTTGGCCCTGATTGGCCAAAGAGTGAAAACAACTCCCAGCAGAATGCAATGGAACAATCACCTGTGGGTGAACAATCTCCAAACACATTCCACATGAGCACAGCACAGGAGAAGCAAATGAGATAAAAATTGTTTTCCTTTTCTCTGAGGCTTCTCAGCTTCCCAGGAGAAAAATCCTGGGTGAAGGGATTTTTTAGAGAATGTGAATGCCACACCAGACCTTGCTGCAATTGGGATGAAGATTAAACCCACCCACACACCCTGGCACAGAGCCAGAGGGGTTTGGTGTAATTTGGGGGCTGTGTGAGCCCAAGGACAGGTGCCAGCCTGGCACCAGAGCATCCCAAGGAGCTGTGGGGACAGCCAGGGTTGGTGGCTCTCTGGGGGCTGGGAGCTCCATCAATAGTGAAGAAAAGCTGATTAAAATGACAGATGAACGAAATCCATCCTTGGCTTGCCTCTAAATAGTTCCTGAGTCTGTTTTAAGTGGCATTGACCTATGGTTATGGCATGAGCAGAGGGCTCTGGTGCCTGGTTCAGAAGAGTCATGTCTCTGAATTAAGGCTTTTCTATTTTGATTGTGGTTTTCTGCTGAGAATTGGATTTCAGAGGCCTTGCTGGGGTCAAAAGCAGATATTGTTTCCATTACTTCTGAATGCAACAAATATTTTCCCTGTGAAATCTCTTGCCTTCCATCTCTATGTGTTAAAAGACCATTCCAGCAGAATTTTAATTACTCTGAATACTTGGTGTTATTTGAAAAATAGAAGAAATGTCAGGAGCAAAATGTGAAAAAGAAACTGTAATTGCAATATTTTATGTGTTGAATTTAGTCCAAAAAATAGCCTGAGAGGGAAAAAATTGTTCTACAACATCATAATTGATGTGATGGAGCGAGATGCTGAGGTTCTTGTCAGAATAAAAGCTGAGACAAAGCCACAGTTCTTCAGGTTTTCATCCCTCAACATCAGCCAAAAGCCAGGCAATGCTGGACAGACATCCCTGTTTGTGCAAAGTGGAGACTGAGGGGCTTCACATCAGGGCCTGCCCCAGCATTTCCTTCAGCCTTTCTGCAGCATTCCTCGTGCAGATACAACTGGCACATTTAACACGCTTTGAAAGTGGGATCTGGACGATTTGGGCTGGATTTGGTCATTATGAGCTGGGAAAAATGAGCTCCAAAATGTAAAATTGTATTTGGATTGTGACTGCAGGCCACAGGAGCAGGCTGGTGCCATCAGCTGTGCCCTGCCTGGATGACAGAGACAGACAGACAAGGGCTGTCTGTCGGCCACCACAGGGTTTTCCTTCCCATGGTTACCTTGGGTGCACATCCCCAGAGGAGAGTCCTGTGCTGCTGAGGGCACCAGGTTATCCCTGACAGGCTGGGTGGGGAGGGAAGGCAAAAACAAGGCAGGAGGGGGATTGCAGCTGCAGTCTGGGTCAGGGAGGGCCTTCCACATCCTCTGAGAGGAAAACTGTGGATGCTGACAGTCTGGGCAGGGAGAAAGTCAGATAAACTTTCCCAGGCATTGCTCTGGGGGAGCTTTGAGAAAGCTCAGAGAAAGAATTAAAATAATTTTTAGTCTTTGCAGCTGGTGTTTTGAACCTGTTGTTCACTTGTAAGATGTGCACAAGAAGGTGTTCCCAATTAGCCAGTGAGGGGAGGGGTGTTGATTGAGGACCAGTCAGGTCCAGCTTTCTCAGAACAGTCTGTAAAAGAATGTGATGTCTAACAAACTTCACTTCTGAGAAGACCTTGGAGACTGTGTTGCTTCATTCAGCTGTCCCTAATACAACAGTGACAGAAAACAAATGTCACCTCTGTCCCCATGCAGAGAGGGGCCAGAGGATGTACCTGCCTCACCATGCATGTTTAACATGCTTTGAAAGTGGGCTCTGCACAATGTGGGCTGGATCTGGCCACTATGAGCTGGAAAAAACAAGCTCCTAATGTGAGCACTGCAGGTGCTCACAGCCCTCATGCCCAGCTCACTCTGCTGCTCTGTGTAATTAGGATGTGACAGAGTGAATGCTGGAAATCTGCTCTAAATGCCCCCCTGGACTGAGGGATGCTGAAAATTGCAGATTTGTTGTAGCATCAGGGTTAATGGAGTCT
The DNA here is from genome assembly GCF_022539315.1 of Serinus canaria. NCBI lineage: Eukaryota > Metazoa > Chordata > Aves > Passeriformes > Fringillidae > Serinus > Serinus canaria. Next base: position 3,171,361 of record NC_066336.1, on the reverse strand, counting down.
GCTCTTCGAGCTCTGTGTCTGATCTTTCCTTTGGCTCTCTAATGCCAGTGGATGAGGGAGGAATGTTTCTGATGGTGCAGCACAGCAGGCCTTGGGGAAAAGGGTCTGCACAGACCCCCAGACCAAACCAGGGAGGGTTCTGAAATCCCCCCTGGTATAAATTCAACTGGAAGTAATGAGAAATGAGCATCAAACTGCAGAGTGGGCTGAGGAATCTTTCCTGGACGAGGTGTTTAGGCAAAATATTCCATTGAGGGCTGTGTGTGGTCATGGAGGGCACCTGCCTGCAGGAGGGGGAAAGTGCTTTGTTTGGATTTGAAAAGGTGGGATCATGGATTGAGAGAAAACCTGGGCTGTGTCTCATCAAAGGCCCTGTGGAATTAACAAGACATGCAAATGTATGCAAATTCTGCCTTTAAACATAGAGGATTTAAACATGCTAATTAGATGCATATTAATTTTGTAAACAGACACAATGTCTGATCCGTAGCAAAGGCATCTTCATTCTTTTGGTGTAGGGAAAGGTTTGTGTGAGGGACAGAAGTGGGAAATGGTGGGGGAGATGGGAGCTCAGGACCCAGCAGAGGCTGGGAAGGCTGTGAGCAGAGAGCATGAAAGGACAATGACACAGAAATCCATCCCTTCATACACCAGGAGGTGCTGACAGAAAAGCTGCAAAACTTCTGAAATCTTCAAATCCTTCCATGCTGGGAGTGTGTAAAAGTGAGCAGGCAGCCCATGGGGATGGACCAGGGGGGATCTCAGGGGTGACCAGGCTTTGGTGCTGCAGCTGCCAGCAGGGACCCCTTACCTGGCAATGACAAAGAGCACACAGCTGACCCCCAGGTAGGCGAGCAGGATGTACATCCAGATGTCAGGAGAGAGAGGGTTGAGGAAGGAGAAGACGCTGGGGTTGGTCCCGTTGGGCTTCCTGTAGAGGATGCTGACCCCCAGGGTCATGAAGGGCTTGGAGAAGTCGATGGCTTTCTCCCGGACATGAGTGATGGTCAGAGGAGCCACGGCCAGGTCAGCTTTCTGCAAAGAGGGAGGGACACAGGGAGAAAGGAGGAGTTACAAACAGAGGTGTTTCCATGGCCTTGGAGACACCACAGATCTCACACAGCAGAAACAGGACAAAAACCCCCAAAGTGCAGCCCTGGGATTCCAAAAAGTCCCAAAGGGCAGCCCTGGGGTTCCAAAAAACCCCAAAGTGCAGCCCTGGCGTTCCAAAATCCCCCAAAGTGCAGCCCTGGGGTTCCAAAAAACTCCCAAAGTGCAGGCCTAGGGTTCCAAAATCCCCTGAAGTGCAGCCCTGGGGTTCCAAAAAGCCCCAAAGTGCAGCCCTGGGGTTCCAAAATCCCCACCAAAGTGCAGCCCTGGGGTTCCAAAAACCCCAAAAGTGCAGCCCTGGGGTTCCTCCCTGCTGTTGCACGTGTGGTACACATTTGGTATGAAATACAGATGTTGTGGGCACAGTGTTTGCAGTGAAATAGAGATGTTGGGGGTACAATGGTCACTGTAAAATACAGATGTCGGGGTACAATGGTCACTGTAAAATACAGATGTTGTGGGCACAGTGGTTGCAGTGAAATGCACATGTTGGGGGTACAATGCTCACAGTAAAATACAGATGTTGGGGTACAATATTCACAGTAAAATACAGATGTTGGAGGTACAATGGTCACTGTAAAATGCAGCACAACCAAATGGAGGCGTTACAGCCTCTGCAGCTTCTGCTCCAATGTGACGAGCTCTTCTGAAACAGTCAGAAAAATTAGATTTTACAGAGTTCTAAAGTGTCAGTGGCCCTTGTCTTTGCTTGCTCCTCAGCACAAGACTCTACACCAGTGAGCAAACTGTGTGCAGAGCCCGCTGTTGGCAGCAGTGGTTTGTTGTTGTTGTTGTTGTTCCTCCTTTCATTTGCTGCTGTCTTGCCTTTCACACTGATTCAAGAGAGGAGGGTGTGGATGGAGCTGCAGGGAGCCATGCTGTGGCAGTGTGAGCTAAAAGGTTCAATCTCTTTTCCCTCAGTCATTTTGTGATACAGCTTGAGGGGCTCAGTCTCAGGCAGGAATGCTTGGTGCCTGTGGGTGGGAGGGAGGGAGGGAGGTGTGCAGGTGAGCCCCTCTGAGGAAACTCTGTTTAGTGATGGACTCCTCAGCCCATCCTGCTGAAGGGCTCTGAGCTTCATGAAGAATTTCAGCCAAGCATATTTTTTATCCTGACAGCTTGTGTGAATTGTGTTTGTTTCTATTATTTCTTTTACTTACTGATTTGTGTGTTAATTCAGTGAGCAGCCACATTCACTCCCTTTCTGTTGGCTAAGAGCTGCATTCATTCCTCTCACAAAACATTCATCCAGGTTCTCAAAAGCCACAAGTAAACACGTCCAAGGTTTCCTCAATATCACCCTCCTTGCCTGAGCTTTGCAAATCATTCTTTGGGATTGTGAACTTCTGAGGAAACACAGACACATAAATTACAGCTCTGAAGTTGAGCAGAACCTCCCCCCGTGCCAGGAGCCTGGGTGAGATTTATTTAACATCTGGTTCTGAAAATTAAAATTCTAAGTTACCCATGAGTGATAATTACCTAGAGATACAGTAGGTTTGTCATTATTCATGGACTTTAAAGCAATATTGGCTGGAACATACTTTGCTTCAGCAGGAACTGGGGGTTCACTGTAGGAACCAGAGCAGATCCCTGGCCTGTGCTGGGGGTAAATTTGTACTAAAGGTTACACTTGACCTTTCCAACCTGTGATCAAGTCAGTGCAATGTTTATAAATAGAGGAATCTGGGTCTTTTACTGTAGGAAGAGTCTCTACATGAGCTTTTGTTCATTTATACATGTGTGTGTGTGTGCGTGTGTGTGTGTGTGTGTGCAAGGGACCCCCTCCAACAAGTGCAGCCTTAGAGCTCCTGAACAGAGACCTTCAGGAATGATGTAACAAGGGTAAAAATGATGTGGTTTTGTTCTAACATGGCTCTCCAGCTGCTCCCTGGTTTCCTTTCCTTCTCACTTTCCAGATGGGAATTCATTTTTACATCAGAGCTCCTTTTAGCCTCTGCCATTTGTCAAAACCTGTGGAAAATGGGGACAATATTTTCCCAGTGAGCCCATTGTGCCAGCTGTGGTTGTGGTGACATGGACAGAAGCTGAAGGGTGTTGGAGGTGGCATTGGTGGCTGCCCAGCCTGAGCTGGGGATGTTCTGCATTCTGGAGACCATCCTGGCAGGTTTGGAGCTTGGCTGCTCCCACCACCTTACAGCACACCTGGAAATTTTGGCTTTGCGCTCTGCACAGTCACAAGGCAGAAATGGCAAAAGAAATGCAGCATTTTCCCTCCTCCCTCACTTCTGTGTGGGTGTCCTGACTCACCAGGGAAAGGCAAAGAAGATGTTGAAGGATTTGGCAACGGGTTTTTCTGAAGGAGGCAGCAAAAGTTGTGTGGTCAGAGCTCGCTGGCGATGGCCAGGCTGAGGAAGCCTCGGCCGAATTTGTCAGAACAATGCAGTGAGCTAAAGAACAGCCTGGAGTTTGTGCTTTGCACAGAAAATGAAGAGAGAGAACTCTGCATGGATGCCCAGGGATTCAACTGCTTTTAGCACAGAAATAAAATTTTACTGTGTGGCTCCAGAAGCTCCTGTGATGTGCTCCCAGCCCTGTGTCCTTGCAGGGAATGTCACATTCAGGCAGGACAGAGCAGGGATTCTGGAGCCTGGCTGGGGTGTGTCCTGAGCAATTAGAGGCAGAACAGGGCTGCACTTCCATATCCTTTTTATCAATGCAGATTTTTCTGAAGGTGGCCTCTAATTAGGGCTTTGCTGACAGAGAGGATCTAAATCAAACCCACCAAGGGTGAAGCTTTGATTTGTTGTGCTCTGACATTCCAAACTGGGCAGTCAATTACCAGACTCTGGCTGCTTCCTTTACTCAGCCCTGGCTCTTGTGCTGCTGCACAGTCAGGTGGGTTTTATTAAAGATGAGGAATTAGAGCAAGTGCCAGGGGCTTTAAGACCTTTGTCCAGCAAAACCTCTTCAGCCTGCACCTCTGCTTTACTGGAGCTCACACGTCTTCCAAGCCTTGTGCCTGTTCTTAAGTGTTCTGCTGAATTGAGGCCAAAAAGATGAATTCTGCCAAGGCACATCAAACACAGACACTTCTCCAACACACCTCCAAGGGTTTGGATCTCCTCATTCACCCAGTTCCAGCGTTTCACTTGGCTGGAACAGCTGTGAGTTCACCGGGTGTTCAGCACAGGGATGATTCTTTTTGCTGCAGAGATATTTGGTTTTCATCAGAAAATGCCAGATCTTATCTCCAAGTTCTCAGTTATCAGGGAGATGTGGCCTGTGGGTCAGGACAGCTCTAGTGCAGCCGTGGTCACTGTGGGAATCCTGCAGTGCCTGACCTCAGCCAGAGCCAACCTACAGGCAGTGGCAGAGCCCACCAACAGCATAAGCACCAAGATAAATATTTATTCAGGAAAAGAAGCTGCCTCTGTGCTTATTTTGCCAATCTGCGTTAGGTATTTACATAAACTAATCATGTGTGTGTTGCCTGAGAGACAGAAATAGTGTGTGTGTGTGTGTGTTTTACTGATTTAATTGTTACAGGTCTGGCACTGTCATCCCTCGGTGTCTCTTGCCACTGCCAGCACTGGGGCTTCTGCCTTGGGTCCTGTCTCTGCTCCCTACTCTCCTTGCCTGGCTGCTGTGCCCTGCTCCTGCTCCATTCTCAGGTTTCTGTGGTTGAGATGACCCTGAGGTATCAGAAATTCTCTTTTTTCCCAGCCCCATGACCAAAGAAGAAGTTGAGATTCTTCTGTTCTGCTTTTCAAGGTTGGTTATTTTTCCTTATCTATGACATACTATCTCTGACCTGCTGAGGTCTGTCCAGCAGGTTGGGCTGTGGCACAGTCCCTGCCCTTGGTGTGCTTGGGGTGCCCTTGCCTGCCCTTAGTTCTTTATACTAAGAACTACCTGTACTTTATTTACAATAATTTCCCAATCCCTATCCCTTATGTTAGACAGTCTCTACTCTAAACCAATCCAGAAGTGTCACCATCACAGCAGAAGATGGAGGACAAGAAGGAGAAGGAGAAGAAGAAGAAGGAGGAGAAGGAGGAGGAGAAGGAGGAGGAGAAGGAGAAGGAGAAGGAGAAGGAGAAGGAGAAGGAGAAGGAGAAGGAGAAGGAGAAGGAGAAGGAGAAGGAGAAGGAGAAGGAGAAGGAGAAGGAGAAGGAGAAGGAGAAGGAGAGAACACACCCAGATTCTGCCATCTTGCCTCTTGAACCCCCATTCTAATTCCCCAAAATTCTACATTTCCACCCTGTGACAAATTCACTGTCATTCTACTCAAACCCTTGTGGCCTGTAAATCTTCACACAAAGTTGGGAATTGTTTCCATGGGCTAAAATCAAAGGCACAGGTGTCTTTGACTCTGTGCAAAGTCTCTGAGCCTCCTGCCAGGGTCTGGAGTCACCCAGGGCAGCCAGAGGAATGTCCTGGGTCCCAACACTCCCTGTCCCCAGGGTGTGCTGGGCTCACAGCTGCAGCTCCCTGCACTTCTCCCTGCAGCAGAGCAGCCCCTGAGGTGTGCTGGGCTCATAGCTGCAGCTCCCTGCACCTTTCCCTGCAGCAGAGCAGCCCTGGCTGGGCTGTCCTGGGCGTGGGGGATGAGGCACAGCTGAGGCAGCTGGGCTCTGCTGCAGCCCATGGCTCAGAGAGGAGGGGCTGCTGCTGCTGGGGCAGGTGTGGGGGTCTCTGTGAAGGCCCTGTGCCTGCCCTGGGGCAGGGAAGCACTCTCAGGGAGCAGGGAGGCTCAAGGAGAGCAGGATCAGTGCCAAGTGTCTGATTCTAGCTCTTCTTAATGGCTGCTCTTCAAGTCTCAGTCCTTAGGCATCATTTTTGTCAATGGATTTATTCAATATCAGGGTGAATTAAGAATAGAGGTTGGCAGGAAAAGCCCAGCTGTGAGCTGAAGGGGAGGAATGAGGGCCATGAGGTCCTGTGGGGTTTTTATAATCTTCACTTTGAGGAAGATCTCCCGAGTTGGAACTGCCATTAATTGTACCTGAGGGATGTGAAGGCTGGAGGACTCAGGTGAGAATGGCCTTGCTGTGAGAAACAAGCCCTGTCCTAGGGATTCCTGCCAGGTAAACCAGCCAGCAAGGGGCAGGGACACCTGCTGAGCACACAGAGAGCCTGAACTCCCAACACACAGATCCTTCACCTGGATCCCTGGGTATGACCCAGTCATGAATCCACCCAACAGTGATCTGAGCACGAAAAGAAAAGTTCTTCTGGTTTATTTCCATCCTGTCCCTAACACAGAGGTCCTGCAGTGTCTAAAAGCTGGAGGACACTTCTTCCAATTAAATTAAACAATTAAATTGTTTGCTCCTTGTTCTTGTCCCAGTGACATCCACAGGAAGCCCCAGCTCATGACAAGTGAGATAAAACATCCACCAGTGCAGGAGCATTAATGGGGAGCTGGCAGTGTGGTGCCAAATGTATTTCTGCCAGAATTTACTGTCAGAAAATGCCCACTTATTGTGGAATTGTTAAATCAACTGTCAGGAACAGTCCCTAAGGATGGTTATTGCAAGTCCTCCACAGTTCCCACTGGCAGGGATTTCCATCAGCAGCCCCAGTATTTGCCACATCTCTTTTATTCCCACCTGAAGTCTCAGATTGAATGGCAATGTGATGTGCACTGTTGCAGCAGAAGACAAGTTTTATTTGTGAACAAGTTTGTGCAAAATGTCCAGAACAACTCATTCTGCTGCTTTTATGGGATTCTGCCCACAAACAATAGGGAAGATTTGCAGGCATTGCTTTGCCAGACAACTGGAATTTATAAATCAGAACGGATGGGCCACGGTGTGCAGTGGAGCTTTGCTTGTATCAGTAATAATTTCTATGAATAAACATCAATAGCAGTTCACTGTTGCTGAAAGGAGGAGATTTGGCACTTGTCAGGCTCCCTGTTTGTTATGAATAAAGGGCTCAGGAGCTTCTCTGCACTGCCTGGGCTCCCCAGGCCTCCCTGAATACCTGAGTTCAGCTCTCATGGCCCTTCTGATCAAGGCTCCTCTGCGGGAATGGCCAGAGGGGTGACAATAATCAGTGGGCTGAGGTTACTTCTCCAGGGAATGAACTGAACTCCTCAAAACAGGGACTTTTTGCGCTGAGGATGAGCAGCAGATGAAAGGCAGCAGGGCAGGGCTGCTGCATGAGGCTGCAGGAGGCTGTTGTCTCTGGATCTGCTACTGGGGACCCTGTCAGAGGCAGGGTCGTGCTGTGGCTGCTCTGATTGCTGTTGCTTTTCCTGTTTATGCTTAAGGCCAGACTAGAAACACAGGGATTTTACAAAGGATCACAGCCCGAGGCATCCCTGCCTGTGGCCAGGCACGTCTGGATCAGAGGGAGAGGAGGGGGAGGATTCGTGACTGCAGCAAGCCCTGAGTGCTCACTGTGTAAACACCTGTCCCAGCACGTGATTCACCTCTGGGATGCCAGCTTTTGGGCATTTACCTCTTTGCTGACAGCACCTTTGTCCCCCAGACACTGCTGTCATGCACCTCCCCAGCTCCTGTGAGGCCCATCTCCACCCCAGGGGACAGTGGCCCTTGCTTTGCCCATCTCCTCCTCTCCAAATTTCAGCCTCAGCTGAGCTGCCTGATTCCTGGTATGCAGAATCCGCTGATTCCTGGTATGCAGAATCCAGAACTTCCACATCTCCCAGGCCCTCTGAGCAACAATCATCACCATTTGAGCCTCTCACCTCACCCCAGGAGCACCCCCTGCTCTGCCCAGGTCATTCAGGGAGCCCACACCAGCTCAGCCCACAGCAGCCCATGGGGCTGAGTGGATCTTCAGCAGTGCAATGGCTTTGTGCACTGAATTAATCCTGACCTGGGTACTTGGAGCTCACAGAATCCTGCCTGCTTTATGCTCCCACCTGAATGATTCCAGCTTGTTTATGAGAAGGAGATACTGAAGACAGAGGAAAGCCAGCTCAGATATCAAACTCTGATGTGGGCAGCCCTGTTTTCATCACCACCACTTGACTGGAATGCTGTCTCTAGCACTTTTCCTACTGGGTGTGAAATGGGCTTGATCTGGCCTGCTGCAGTGTCCATGGGCTGTGCCTTTCCCCACACCAGGGGAAGAGGCTGCTGAGGAAGGGCCCATCTGGCTGCAATTTCACTTCCGAAGGCTTTACATAAACACTGCCATAAAAAGCAATGGCATGCAGATAAAGGAGCTGGTGGCTTCATGGGGGGCCTGGGCAGGCACAAGCTCAGCCATGCAGGACAGAGCACAGAGCTGCATCTCACAGCTAAGAAGAGGAAGAAGAGGAAGAAGAAGAAGAAGAAGGAGAAGAAGAAGAAGAGGTTTCTTGCAAGAAGAGGAGATTTGGCCCTTTCCTGCTGCTGTGTGTTGATTTGCCTTTTAGATAGTTACCCAAGAAATGCTATAATGCAGGTTCGACCATGAATTTTGTGTTATTTAATGACATTGCTCTTCAAATCTCCTTCTTGTCTGTCTAAGGTAGCTGACCACAGCTTTGGAAATGGCTGAAACCTCCTGAAAGCCCTGTCGTGTTTTGCAGGACACTGGAAGGGACATGGTTTGGGCTGAATAACTGTCTGGCTTCTATTCCCTTGGGAGGGATTTGCTCCTTGTGAGCCCTGCAGTGCAGGGAGAGCTCCAGAGCCCAATCTGAGCAGTTAGAGAGCTCCAGAGGCTGCACCCAGCACTGAGAGAGCTCCAGAGGCTGCACCCAGCACTGAGAGAGCTCCAGAGGCTGCTCCCAGCCCTGGGAGAGCTCCAGAGGCTGCTCCCAGCCCTGGGAGAGCTCCAGAACCCAATCCCAGCACCGAGAGAGTCAGAGGTGCTCCCAGCCTGAGAGCTCCAGAGGCTGCTCCCAGCCCTGGGAGAGCTCCAGAGGCTGCTCCCAGCCCTGGGAGAGCTCCAGAACCCAATCCCAGCACCGAGAGAGCTCCAGAGCCCAATCCCAGCACCGAGAGAGGTCCAGAGGCTGCTCCCAGCCCTGGGAGAACTCCAGAGGCTGCTCCCAGCAGGGCTGAGCAGAGGAGCCGTGTCCCAGGGGGTTCTGCTAAGGGGCACAGCTGCCACTCGGTGTCAGCTCTGATCTGTGTCACTCACATCACTCAGAGCAGCAGAGCTTCCACTGGGACACTGCCTCTCATCTAACTTGGCAGGGCTGTTGTGTAAGAGGCTCTAAAATCTGTGGGTTGAGCTGCACGGAGTGTTCCAGAAGGAAAAGCACCAGGGCAGGTTTGCAGAGCTCTCCCATGAGATGAAGTCCTGCTCCCCAGGGCTGTCCTTGCCTGCCCTTGCTGCTCTCCTGCTCCCTGGGCCAGGCCAGCCCAGGGCTGCAGTGCTTGTCACAAACTGATTAAGTGTCACTCTGTCCCTATAAAGGGACATAATCATCATCATCTGCATTTTACAGATGGAGGAAGCAGGACACAGAAGCAACTTGTCCAATGTCATTTAGGGCAGAGAAGGCAGATCTGGAAGCCCAGCCCAGCTCCTGAGCCACTCATCAGTCCCAGCCAGTGCTTGAGTCTCCACACACCACAGTGACTCACCCAGCAAATTCATTCTTCTCCCATGAATGGTAAGAACATCACAGCTCTAGAGGGGATTATTTTTGTGTCTTTGCTACTTAGGCTGTGGACTCAGAATGCAGCCAGGACCTGGAGGTGGTCATGGGCTGTCCCACTTCAGCAGGATGCTCAGGAGGAGAGTGCTCTGCACTGCCTGCACTGCCTGCAATGCTGCAGAGAGCAGGCATTCTTTTTGTCCTTAGCGTTTCTTCCAGAGGCCTTCTCTGGGAATCAGATATTCATAAAAACACCAGCTTTCCTCACCTCCATAACTGGGCCCTTGGGATCACAGGATGTGCTGGAGGCAAGATATCTAATTAGCAAACTGAGCAAGCTCTGGCCACGAGTGGCGGTTTCAGAGGCTTTGGTGGCTGTGGGAGCAAAGCTGCTGCTCCAACTGCTTCCCTGGGGCTGAAAGGGCTCCTGGAGGTGGCCATGGAAGGAGAAGCACAGCTGCCGTGTGGCAGAGGGAGCTCTGTGTCCCAGGAGATTTTAGTAAATAAGTTGCTCTTATAGAAAATAAAAAATGAAACTGTCTAGGGCACACCTGCTCCCACAGCATTGATATCTGCTCTGGGCTGGGCTGTGTCTGGGACATGCCTGGGCTCCCCAGGCTGCATTGGTGCTGTGCCCTTGCCTGTGTTTGTTTTGGGGGTGAGAGCAGCTCATGCTGCCAGCCCAGGACAGCCAGTGTGCCCCAGACCCAGGGGAAGCCTCTGCCCTCTCCACACACCCAGCCTGTGTCCCACTGTGGGACTGGCTGTGCCTGGAGCCACTGAGCCCATTTCTGTGCTGGGAGAATGGCCCTTTTCAGGAATTTCATTTTAATATTTGGAAGAGCCAGACACAGGAATATTCTGGCAACCAGTGTGACAAGGAGCCAAGCAGGGTCAGGAGCTTGCTGTGGGTATTCTGGGCCAGCGAGAAATGGCACCTGTCCCACCCCAGAGAGCCAGCCGAGGGATGTTGGGAAGGATGAAATTTTGACAAGAAAGTCTCACAGATATGTGTGCTTGGCAGAAAGATTTTTGGATGTAGGATCTGAAGAAGGAATAGAAATGAAAGCAAGTTTTGATATAGAAGAAAAGAATTGCTGAACCAGTCTTACTGGATAACCAAGGAGGCAAAGGGTGTGTTAGTTAGAAGAGGTTTTTATGGCTTAGAGAAAAGAATAAACCCACCTCAAAGAAAAAGATGTTTTCACCAAGCAGAAAGAGAGCACAGGCAAACAAGTCAACAGATGTTGCAAGTAAAAAAAAAAAAGGTCTCAGAATTTTCCACTGCAAAAAAACTGAAAAACAACTTCTAGCTGAAACTGTAATGTACTGACTGTGAGTGACTGGAGAACAGTAACATGAATATGGTAATTACAGTGGTTATGAGAGGCTATAGATAATAGTTAAGGTATAGATTGGTTCTACTGTATCAAGATGCTCAGCAAAGGAAAGTATAGAATGCAATGTAACCAAAAGAAAAGTATAGAATGCATTTGTAACCAAAACCAAAGGGTCTCCAGGCCTGCCTGCAGCTGGAGCTGACAGCTGTGGGCACAGCTCTGTCACCCACAACCCTGGACTGCTGTGACACCTTGGATGTAACAAACTGCATTTTGAGGAGCTGCTGGAGTCCCACATCTCTCCTTCAGGTGGGCACAGCCTGGCACAGCCAACCCTCGGCAGCCACCCACGGGCTCACTCACGTGGTCGATGAGCTCCTTGATCATGCCATTCCACTGGCCCTTCTCATCCTGTGCCCCGTATTTGCCATCCTCCACCAGGCGGATCTCGTAGGAGAAGCCCAGGATGATGGCCAGCTCCTTCAGCAGGTCAATGCAGTAGCCCTCGAAGCGGTCGTTCCCGAACAGAGCCGTGTCAGACTTACGGAACATCACAAAGGGCTCCTCCTGCACAGGGAAAGCAAAAATTCCCAGTTCAGGGACAGCTGGAGGCAAGGCCACCTCTGCAGGTCAGCGCGAGCCACCAGGCACCGGCTCTCCAGCAGGGCTGGCACTGTGACATGTTGGGAATAAATTAACTTTGCACAGCGCATCAGCTAATTAGCAACCTTGTTTACCCCACAAAATTTAATTTTGTCTCTTCTGAGCAACCAACTGTTTTCCATTTGGTAGGATTTCAGGGAGAAAAATAACCATTTCATGCTCTGAAAATGAAGTGTTAGAAACAGCAAAAGAGGGGGAGGACAAACTCACCATCACACCCTACACACGGTACCTGCCTTTCACCACAGTCTGGTGGGTGAAATTCAGGGTGAGGGAGCTGTGCATGGCTGGGGCCACCCCAAAACCTCCCCACTGAGCTCACTGGCACTCCTCTGTGCTGGCCCTGCCTGATGGACACTGCCCTGCTAGTGCCCAGGGAAACTTTGTGCTTTGTGCTGCTCTCCTGGCTGCCTGGGAGAGCTGGGGGTGTGTGACCCTTAGCAGAGCTGAGCTCCAGCACAGGGGACAGGAGCTAAAGCAGTGACCTGTGGATCCCTCCCCTCGAGCAGGGGCTGGCAGGTGAAGTCACACAGAAATCCAGAATCCTTTGGTGCCTCAGGCTTGGGAAGCCACCGAGGACGAGGAGCACTGGGGAGCCTGAGGGAAAAACGTGTGGAGGACAGATGGAAATGGAAAAGGTGATGGGCAGCAGGCAAGAATTGGAAGGCAAGAGGAGGGTGAGGCACCTACAGTGAGTGTCTGGCTCAAATTGGGGGTGTCTGCAGGGCTCCTGTCCTTGCTGTGGGGTGGCCAACGAGGGAGGGTGAGTGGAGGGCTAGGCTTTGTGCTGGAAAATGCCCTCCGTGATTTTACCCAGGCATGGGGGGGCTTGAAGAGGTGGGAGGGCAGGTCTGGAGCCCTCCTTAGAGCCCTGTCACAGTGCCTGGTTTGGGGTGGGGTGCTCTGAGGAGGGGACTCAGGTGGTGCTGGTCTCTGCTCACCTGGCAGCCCCCAGCTCTGCCCTGGGGCTCTGTGCTCCCACGGAGGGGCAGGGGGTGCCCCTTTGGCCCAGCAGCAGGGTCAGGAGGGGCCGTGGCAGCACACAGAGCCCCGTTTGCAGAGTTCTAAAGGTCAGCTGATCACATCACACCCATGGAGTTCAGCTTGGCACACCCAGCTCGGCTCAATCCCGCGCTCCCCCGCCGCCTCCTCGGCGCTCTGCTCTGGAATTAGTGCTTTGTTTGTGAATCAGCTGAATCTATGGATCTCGATAGAAATCCATGGCTCCAGAGCAGCCATAAAGCACTATTAATTTTGGGAAGAGCTGTAGGGATTACATACATATTTAACAGCCGAAGCACTGAACATTAGGACGCCACTCGCTTCAGTAATGTATCTCCAGGTCTCAAACATTTCCTAGGGGGTAATTCTGAACTCTGTGAACCACTTATTCACGGACTATTTCACAATTTATTACTGAAAATAGCCAGACATCCAATTCACAAGCTCTCTCAGTTTGCTAATCGATTTCTCAGTGAAGGTGCCCTCAATTTCATAACTTCACAGTTCCCATATTGCTTGGGGAGAGCGGCACTGGCTGCTGGGGTAATATTTCTCTTCCAACAAGTCACTGCAATATGAGCAGAAGGGGAAAAAATAGCCTTTCATGCCTTTTCTTTTAAAGGCTCCTCCTATGGCTCTTCTCTCGTCATTTACAACAGTGCAGAACTACAAAGGGGTGTTGCAAATGCAAATAACATTCAGGGCTCTATTTTATGTCTCAGACTCTGGCATACGCAGTGCAATCACTGCAGAACTCAGGTCTGAGCACATTCCCTCCTCCCCTGAGCACAGGGATCCAGGACAGCCCTGGTTCAAGGTGGAAGCCCTGTGGCACATGGGCAGGCCCGTGGAGTGGCACAATTAATGGGAGCTGATATCAGCCCGTGCCTTATGTAATTCCTACATGCTCGCAGAGCTCGAGATGGAAATGTTGCCTGAAAAAAGCCTGTCATAGGCACATGGCTGACAGTCCCCTCCTGGCTCCATCATTTTGCATTATGCTGTGGCCTTTGAGGTATGGTGGGTACCATTGCCTGGACCCAGACAATTCCACAGCCATGGAAATGTTTAATGGGAAAAAAATGTCATGTGGTGGATGGGAAGTTCATTGGGAGGAGTGGCTGATTCGCAAGGAAAGCTGCTGCAGCATCTGTCTTTGGCTTGTGTTCAGCTTCCACCCTGCTAACCCCTTGGGAGGGATACAAGACCTCTGGTTCCAGCCCTTCTGCCCCAGACCAAGTGTCCCCTGTCTCTGTTACCCTCTGGGCACCTTGGTCCCATTCCTTTTATGATACAAATCCACGCCATATCAAGTCCCATCCTTTTAAAAGGCACTGGGGGGCTGTGAGCTTTCAGGGACATTGGAGGTCCCTGGGATATCCCTGGGGCTGTGGGGAAGGACAGTGACAGGCTGGCAGTCCCCTACCAGCACCGTGGTGACAATCAGAGATCTGTTGCTCAGCGAGTCCGTGACGTTGGGCCCTCGTCCTTTGGAGATTTCTGTGATGTTCAAACCATCTGAAGGGCTCCATGCTCCAACCTGAGAAGAAGCAAAGCACCACAGTGAACCCCCATCTGCGATTCCTCCATCCCTGTCTGCATTCCTTAATCCCTACCTTGCATTCCTCACTTGTTCCCAGCATCCTACTGACCTGGAAAAGGGAACTTTCTTCTTTTGTCTGCAGCAAAACTAGAATTACCATGAATTAACCCTTCAGCTGCAGGTCAGTCCATGTTCCAAACGTGGCACATGTTCCACAGTCCCTGTGCTGCTGCAATGGATGAAGACTGTGGGGGCTGGAATTTAGGGGCTGAATAAATGAACAATTTGCAAAGGCATTGCACAGAGCAACAATCAAACCACACTAAAGAGTCAAATCTGGGCAAGGATAAAGCACAAAAAAAGAAAAATAACCACAAATAGGAGTCCATTTTCTTTCTTTTCCATTTCCCCACTGATTTGCTTTGGTGGGAAGGATTAAAAAGGGCTCGACCAGCTCTGCAGATCCCTAATAGGGACCATTCCTGCTCTCTGTGCCGTGGTAAATCAGCTGGAGGTTTCTAACACATCCCTAGGCAGGGCCCTGGGCCCCCTTTGGGAAATCCCTGCAGTGGGGGGGACTCAATCCTGGCTGCAAACCTGGAGGAGGGGGTGGCACAGGCACATCAGCTCTACTTCAGGTGCTCTGTTTTCTCAGGTTGTCAAATGTAATAAATTATTATACTTCAATGAAGTCTATTGATCCAGAAATGGCAAAGCATGTCTCTGTTTAAGGAAATCATCAGGGCGAGGCTAAGCCTGTTAACCTGATCTCCACGGTGCAGGGGAGGCTTTGGGACAAACTTTGAAGGCAGGAGTAGCTAAAGGACTGTGACAGCGAGAGAAAATGTCAGGAAAGCTGCAGGAATATAGGAGTGCTGCCAGCAAATGGAGCAGAGTGGCCACAGAGCCAGCCTGGCAGTGAGAAAAACACAAACCCCACCTGGAAACGGGAACAGAACGATCCATCTGTAGGGTCAAACTGCAAGGTGGGACTCGGAGAGAAGCCAAAGGCAGGCAGCTCAATCCACCAGGGAGCCAGCAGCTTCCCATCTTTTATTTATTGCTGTTTTTAAGATTCTTCAGCCTCTTCAGCAGTCCAAGGGGAGAACTTGGTTTTACTGCATCCCCAAAAAGAGACTTTGTAATGAGCAATGCTGCCTGGCAAAAAAAATTGTCATAAATTCTAGAAGAGTTTCCATGAACTTTGTGAAAGATTTTAAATATTTCAGGTAAAACTGAAGCGATCCCCCATCTCTGCCTTGGATCACACAACAGCTGCAATGTCAAAAATTATTATTGTTGTGGATGGGAAAAAAGCATGAGAGGCCCCAGTTTGCTGCACTGCAGCCCCTATCACTTCTGCCTTGCTACGTTTTCTTTAAGAAAATTAAATGCATGGCACTTAAGACTGAATTAATCAGTTTAAAATATTAAAAAAGGAAGAAAAAGAAAGAAGTGCTTTAAGAGAACTGTGTGAGTCAGATAGTCAAACTCTATGTAATTAGGATTTGGTAATACTCCTGTAATCCCTGGAACATCCAGGAGGTATGAGGATCAGGGGTTCAATCCTAAAGCTCAACAAACATAAGCTGTGATACATAAAGCACAATCCAGCTGGGATTTGTTTGTAGTTTGGTGTTTTGTTAGTTCAGATTAACTATTGACAGAATTCTGGCTTCAACAGAGATTTGACATCGATACTTTAAAACCCCTCTGGAGCTGACACGAGGCTTTCAGGAGAATAATGGTGGGAACTGTGAAATCTCTGAGTTATTGGAGACAAAAGTTGATGGGTTGTGCAGGGGACATGTCGAGGTTTGGCAGCTTCCA
This sequence comes from Serinus canaria, assembly GCF_022539315.1. Taxonomy (NCBI): domain Eukaryota; kingdom Metazoa; phylum Chordata; class Aves; order Passeriformes; family Fringillidae; genus Serinus; species Serinus canaria. The sequence continues at coordinate 3,155,340 of NC_066336.1, read as the reverse complement.
GTGGGCTTGATGTGACAGAGAGCTGCAATAACTCCAGCTGGTGCCAGCTCTGCTCAGCCCACCTGAGAGGTGCTGGTTTGACAGGTGATTCTGTGGCTGTGCTTAAACATTTGGATTCAAGTGGTACAAAAGGCTGGAGTGTTTTCTATTGTCTGCCCAACACAGCTTTCCAGCAGCACCTCAGTGCTGCTGCACTTCAAAAAGATGTGTTGTTATTTTGGGTTAGGCTCTATAAACAAAATATTTTGTAAGGAAATAAGGCTACAAAGGTCAGCTGCTGCTCAGTTCTTGTGAAGCACCAGCACCTTCCCCAGCTCTGTCCTGCTTCCTTTCTCAGCCAGAGAGACTGAAGGTCACTGGGTTGATTTGAAACGTTTCCTTTATTCCTTATTTGACACCAAAATCTCCCCAGCAGGAGAGATCTGTGACCTTGAGCTGTGTTACCTGAGGCACAGAGCTGCTGCTGTGGTGGGGAAGTGTGGCTGCCATTCATTTCAAATCCCAGGAAAACCAAACGGCGAGGAAGGAGGATGTGGCACGGGAGCCTCCCCTCCAAACAGAGCACGGATCCATGGCTGCCTCCAGCCCTGGGGCTGCCTCCCTGTGCTGAGTGATTAATTCCCTGGACAAGTCCCCTGTGCTCTCAAGCCATGCACAGGTAATTGAAATCCCTCCCTGCTGCCAGCCAGGTGTCCCATGTGTTCAGAACCTGTCCCCCTGCCTAGAGGGACAGAGCCAACAGGCTCAGAACCTGTCCCCCTTCCCAGAGGGCAGAGCCAGCACCGTGCCCAGCCACCACGGGCACCTGGTATCTGTCTCAAAGCAGACTCTGCTCTAGAAAGAGCCTTGCTGCCCTGCCAAATTCCTCCTGTACAGGTGATAGACACCTGTAGCAGGACAGGGACATAAAGTTGCTCACAAAATAGTCAGAATTGTGGGATTCCCTGGAAATCACAGCTCCCTGTGCTCTGGCTGCTCACTGCTCTGTTTGTCATCAGCTGATCTCACCTTGAAACCTGCATTCTAAGGGCTTTAAGGCTCTGTGTGTTGCCTTTTTATTTTAAGTTTGGTTTTTTGAAGTAATTGAAGAAAAGGAAATTAAGTCCCCAGGCACACCTGGGATCAGATTTGCACATCAGCATGGTTTTACTGTGCCCAGAGGAGATCTGCACTAATTTGGAGGACCTAAAGCTGCAGCCTTCATGCTCTTGACCCTCATGACACCCCCAGCCAGGCAGGCAAGGCCACACTTCTCTTTTTTCCTTATTTTCCCTTAGATAATAAACAGAATACCCAGTCCATCATCCTGCAAATTCCAGGCTATAATAAACTGGGGCTGTTCCCAGCCTTGGGCAATTTCATAGTGGGAAATAACTGCAGAGAAGAACTGAGGGTTCGTGAGCCAGGCCAGCAAGAGGGAGTGGGACAGGCATCATTCCTGCCTGCTTAGGGCAGGGAGGGGTTAATGGATGCTCAGAAAGTTTCTTTTGCCTCCAATATCCCAGGAAAATGCCACAAGCACTTCTGCAATCTGCAATCCCACGCACTGGCTTCAGGGCGAGTGAGTCATGGTTGAGCATGGAAAAGGATCTGAGAAATCCCACAAAGTGAATATTCTTTTATATAAACCCCAGAAACCTGGAATCAATACAGCACCAACCATCTCTCTGTTGCTGAGCACCAGCGTTTTCCTCAGCCACATGCAGATAAAACAAACCCTGCCTACCTTTTCAAGGCCGTCTTCTTTGAGGCTGATGATATCCAAATCAAAATCTGTCCGTAAACCACTGGTTTTATTAAAGACAATGCGTCCCGTTAATCCTTCCCATTGGGCCTGTGGAAGGGAGAAAAAGTAGCAGGGCTGTTACTCAGTATCATAAATAATCTTTTGCCCTCCACTGTATGTTCTTTTAATTAGTCCTTATGCTGGTTCTTTCTCCCTAAAGAGCCTGATTAATTAATAATCCCTCCGCTGCTGCTCAGACTGCAGACGGAGCTGGAGATTTCCTTCCCTCTCTTGCAGTCCTTGCTACAATTTCTGTTTGCACCTTTTGTGCTCACCAGCTGTTGCAGGACGTGATGACTCAGTAGAAAAGGACTTGAATTTATCACGGCATCCTTGTGAGCTGCCTTCATCCTTGTGGTGCTGATAAACACCGGCTCTGGGGCAGCTCCAGCCAGGAGAAATCCCTTTGTGGACCAGTTTGCTGCTGCTTCCAAGGTGTGTGGAAGCTTTAATGATGGGAATGCCTCCCTCTGTCCTTTTAGGGGGAGAGTGGAGCAGAAGAAGCCAACAATGTGGTCATGCAAGCAAGCTCTGAGGTTTGGAAACAGGCACAGGAATCTGGGGCCACGTGCTGCTGGTGCCCTGCTTGTTTCTGGCAGCAGAAGGATGGGAAGGTGCTCACTGGGATTGGGGACATCCCATTCCCAGAGATTTTGCAGTGCTTGGCTGACTGAGGTCCTGAACAGCCTGGTCTGACAGGGACCAGGAGCAGGAGCAAAGATGCCTCAGTTCAATTCCACAAAAATACCCCTATGTAATTCGATTTCTTTCCCATTGTTCACTTTGCAGCACCTCTAGAATGAATCTCTCTGATTTAGGAGGTGACAGAACACCCAGTGCCAGGTGCTCTGTGCCAGCAGAGCAGGAGCTGGGGGACAGCAAGGTGTCCAATGCCTGGGGACAGTGCTGGATGTGCTGTGGCTTTGTCCTGAGGATGCTTCTCCTGCAGGAATACCAGGCTGCTTCTCAGCAATCCCATCCCAGCAGTGGGCAGCTGAGCCTGGGGATCTCTCCCCTGAGCAGCCCCGTGCAAGCTGCTCACTGAGAAACGTGTTTCCTTTATGGGTGGGGGAGCTTGAAATATTCCAGTGTGATCAAGGTGACATAATGTATTCTCAGGGGGAATAACTGGCGTTTCTCCCAGTAAACATGCTCCTCTGGCTCTCCCTCACTAATTCCTGAGGAGCAGTGACAGCCTGCTCCCAGCCTTGCCACCCTGGAGTCCTGGGGAGGCTGGTGTTTGCTCATTTGGGCATGCAGGTGGTTTGCCTGTGGGATGCACAGCCCCTGGAGCCCCCTGGGAGCCGGGGAAAACACGGAATGTTTGACAAGCCCAGCTGGAGCAGACACAGCTGCGTGCTGAGCCCTGCAGCTCCCATGGGGCTGATGCCTTTTTGGGCTACCTAAAAACAGAGGCCAGACAACATTAAGAGAATAAAAAGTGTTATATTTGTTGAAGGGTCTTCAGGTACATTTTGGGCAGATGAAGGGGCTACACCCAAAAAATGGATGATAATTTTTCACACTTTTATAAGTTTGGGCCATTTGCATATTGGGGATTAATCTGCCAATTACAGCTTCAGCTAATGAAGTCATTTACCCCAAGTTTGCTCCCCCCACAACTCACTTTTGTTTCCATCTCTCAGGGTCTGAGGCAGTGAGGTGTCCTTGTTGTGTCTGCCCAAAATGAGAAAGCAGAAGCTCACACTGGGTATGGAGTTTAGAGTTATAGATTAAAGAATTGCAGGATTACAAATCCATGGAAAATATAAAAGCTGAAATCCTGGTGCACCAGTGGAAGCACCGAGGGGCTGCACAGCTCCTGGTGCAGGGAGTTTTCTAATGCTGCACCTGCCAAGCCTCCACCCCCTAGTCCTCCCAGGGAATGTTTATAGTCCAACAAACCCTGTCAGGACCCAGGACGTCCCTCTGGCTGTCCTGAGCAACCAAGGCCCCTGCCAGGGGTCTCAGAGACCCTGGGACAGAGCCCAAAATGCCTGTGGTTTTGATTATGGCTTGTGGAGCAAGTCACCAACCATAGATGAAGATCTGCTAGCCATGACAAATTAAGTAGAATGACAGTGAATTTATCATGAGGTGAAAAAGTAGATTTTGGGGTTTTAGAATGGGGATTCAGTGGGGCAAGATGGAGGAATCTGGATGTGTCCAGCCTTTCTCCTTCTTTGTCTTGGCCTCCATCTTCTGCTGTGATGGTGGCACTTTTAGATTGGTTTAGAGTAGAACCTCACTGTCTAACATAGGTGATAGGGATTGGAAAGTTATTGTAAATAATGCACATGTAGTTTTTAGTATAAAAAGATAACAACACTGCCCCGGGGGTGGCCAGAGTGCCTCTGTCTATCCTGCTGAGCAGACCTCAGCAGGCCAGGAGAAAGAATTTTATAGATAAGAAACAATAAACAACCTTGAGACTGAGAAATGAAGAGCCCTGACTCCTTCAAGCGCCAGGCTGGGAAAAGAGACTTTACAACATTTCTCGGGGTCACTCTGACCAGCCAGAGACCCCAACAAAACCCTTTTACCTCTTTTATGAAGTTCATGAAGCGGCCGCCGAAGCGCCAGGCCTTGTGGCGGTGGCACTGCAGGGAGTTGACGGTCATCTGGGGCGCGCGCTGGTAGCACACGGACACCACGTGCACCGCGTCATACAGCAGGGCAGCGTCTGTCTAAAGGGAAGGGGGACAGTGTTGGTGGCTCGTGGTGTGAGCAGAAAAGTTGTCCATTTTTTTAAAGGTGAGTTAACAAGTTAAACTAATTGCTGCCAAGTTGGATTTCTAACTGTTTGTTGTTAATAATTTCCTGTTGTCATCACCTGTTGGTAATAGTTTTTCTTTAATTAGCTGCTGATGATGGTTAGGAATCCCCCTTGTTGAGTACCACCCTGCTGCTTCCTGGAGGATGGCACCCAGGACTGTGAGAAGGAGGTGACATTGGGGCTGGTAAGCAAATGAGGAAACCCCTCACCAAACCTCGCAGGAAAAACCCCTAAAAACAACGAGCCAACACAGAATTAAGATTGAAGTGATGTCTAGATGTGAGGAACAGAATCCAGTGTCCACTGAGACCCTTTTTACCTTTCACCCTAACCTAAAAAGACGTCAGCTAGAAAGTCCCAGGATGGCACCTGGGACTGTGAGGAGGAGGTGACATCGGGCTGGTAAGCAAATGAGGAAACACCTCACCAAACCTAGGAGGAAAAACCCCTAAAAACAACGAGTCAACACAGAATTAAGATTGAAGTGATGTCTAGATGTGAGGAACAGAATCCAGTGTCCACTGAGATCCTTTTTACCTTTCACCCTAACCTTAAAAGACGTCGGCTAGAAAGAGGACCCTGAATGTCAAACTGAAAAACTGGGAATCTCCTGGTGCTCTCGTGAGGACAGAAGCCCCAGCTCTGCCTGCAGACCAGTGGACAAAGCTGCACTTTTCCTCCTCCTCTGTGCCACTCCTGGGAGCAGCAGTGGCGCTTGCGCGACCTGTCGGCTCTTCCCACACAAGCTGATTTTTAATAAAGGTATTAAAAAGGAGAACGATCTCCCGCCCTAATTATTTCAGCTTGTAGTGTGAAAAATATGTATTTTGTGACTGGCTTTTTGCAAATATTCAAATGAATACGATATGATTTGTGTTAGAAATTGATGCTGTATCAATTCTCTTAAGTGGTGTGTTAAATATAGTTTTAGGTTATAACATAATGTTAAAATAGAAACTGTGCTATGTTGCTTTTTTTCCTAAAGAAAGGACTCGCACCAGATAGCAGCCACAGGACATCTAAATCTTTCAGAGAAAGAGAATTTATTGCTCCATTTTCAGGAGAAACGAACTTCTTCCCACCTCGCTCGGGCAGGATAACACTGTCAGAATTATGAGGAAGAGGCTGATGATGACCAGACAGAATCCTGTATTTGAATGGATTTTATGCTTCATGTATGAGGTGTATGAATATGCAACAGGTTATTGTTTTTAAGGGTTAATCTTCTGTTAACGTGGGACCTTTTTTGGGCTTATGCTGTCCGTAAAAAGGTACCCGGACATCAGTAACTCTTTGTTTCTATTGTCTCATACTGTCCTAATCCAAATTGTCCAAATTATTATTCCTCTAATTGTATTACTATTTTTATAACCATTTTATTACTATTAAACTTTTAAAATTTTAAAAACAAGTGATTGGCGTTTCTCACAGTACAAAAAGGTGGAACCCGATCTGAGTTACCCCTGCCAGCCCCAGGGTTTCTCTTTCTGTGTTCCCTGGTGGTTCCTTGCTTGTTTAGATCAAAAGCTCGGGGTTTTGTCTAAAATCAGCGATTCTGGAAATGCCGTTTGTCTGTTCGGGTTGTTTCTTGCACATTTCCTGCTGTGGTGTCAAAGAGGAAGGCAACTGCTTCTAAATGTGGAAGGTAGTAACAGAGTTTTCTTATTGAGTCTGTTTTGTCTGAGTGTAAAAAAAAAAAAAAAACTATATGAGAACATATTTTCTACACTATTTTATACATGGGAAAATAAGAAACAGAGATGTTTGTGGGCACACAGTTTTCCAAAAATGACACAAGCTGTCACCCAAATCAGGACCTCACAGCTTTGTAACATATTCTAGCGTTTCAGTGATCTGAACTAGGGAGAACTTTTTTCCCCCCATATAGTGTGATGATTTTAGATTCAATTTGAGATGCCCCATCTTACACCTAAACACTGATCAAGAGAACTGGATTTATTTTTCACTCTGATGTGGTAAGACCTCCTAGTGAAAATACATTATTTGCTGGCTTCACGAAGCCACGAAACAGATGTGAGTGTAGCAGCAGCGTAATAAACCACAATAAAACAAAATAATACAGCAAATAACTGAGCAAACATCTCACAGGACGTAGCCATGGAGAAAATCCTAGAGCCTGGGCAGCCATCCCTGTGACCTTCCCTTCCCTCAGCAACCAAGCATGAAGAGCAGGAGCCCCACCTGCATCCGTGGGCGAGTATGGACCACAGCAGGGACAGGTCTGTGAGTTTGGGACTGGAGGAAAGGGGGAAAAGGATGTGTCCATGCAATTTCATGGTGAATTACAGACTGTAATGTCCAGCTGAGTCCAGGGCCCCAGTGGATAGAACCCTGGCAAGCAGGAATCAAAGGCAGGATCCCTCTGAGAGAGCAAAGAGGGGCTGGGAGGAGAGGCAGCATTGGGCACAGGGGGGCTCAGCCCTGGGCAGCCTGGGGAGAGGCAGGAGCCTGCAGGAGACTGGGGGTCTCTCCCCAAACAACAAACACAGCAGCAGGGATCTGAGGAGCCACTTCAAGGTGAAAGTCTGGGAGGCTTTGCCACTTTGGCTCTGGCAGATCTAAAGGGAAGGGAAGGAGGGAGCCAGTCAGCAGTTCTGGGGGTCGGAGACAGCCTGGCAGGGAAGACAGATGGGCGAGCAGGTGCTGTACCTTCCCAGCAGTAACTCAGCACAGCAGAGCTGCCATCAGGCCCTAAAAGGAGTCATCAAAGCTGCAGCTCAGCCCATCTCTGGCCATTGCTTTAGTGCTTTCCCCCATCTCAATCTTGGCAAAATGCCTGGTTCAGCCTGGCCGTGTGCTGTGCTCCCAGCCCTGGGAGTTGGTGTCGCTCTGCTCTCGGGGACAGCTAGACCCCTCTGGGACATGTCCTGGCTACCTGCCTTGTCTGGTGACAATCTGTTGGCAGCTGGGCCCGAGCAGGAGCCTTAGCACAGCAATGGGGTGTGGGCTTCACCCCAGACTTTGAGGGAAAGTTGTCAAAGAATCTGTGTCCCTCTGCTCTCGGGGACAGCTAGACCCTTTTGGGACACGTCCTGGCTACCTGCCTTGTCTGGTGGCAATCTGTTGGCAGCTGGGCCCGAGCAGGAGCATTGCCACAGCAGTGTGGTGTGGGCTTCACCCCAGACTTTGAGGGACAGTTGTCAAAGAATTCATGTCCCTCTGCTCTCAGGGGCAGCTGGACCCCTTTGGGACATGTCCTGGCTACCTGCCTTGTCTGGTGACAATCTGTTGGCAGCTGGGCCTGAGCAGGAGCATTGCCACAGCAATGGGGTGTGGGCTTCACCCCAGACTTTGAGGGACAGCTGTTAAAGAACGCAAGAAAGCACCTCAGGGCAGACACCTGGGATGAGTTTTTAGTGGTACAAGAACCCATAAAAGTGACATTTAGGCCTCAGTGACTGTTCCTGCCTCCCTCAGCACCCTGCCCTGTTCCCAGACCCCTGTGCTCTGTTTGAACTGCCCGTACCATCATCACACCATCCAGGAGCCCCAGCTCTGCCTTGGGTGCTGACTGCAGCCTCTCCATGGACCACTTCTCGATGATGGAGGACACGTGGGGGTTCTCCACGTTGAGGATCCGGAAGCCGGTCAGGTTCACCCCAGAGTAGCGATATGGTTCTAGGTCTAATGCATAAAGATCCTTAAAAGAGAGAAACCAGTTTAAACATTTTGCTTAGCTTTGTTTTGTTTGAGTTTTCTGCGTCGGTCGGAGTGTCTGTGTTTGGAGCAGAGCCCACAGGAGGTGGGAAGGAGCACAGATCCCTCAGGAATTCAGAGGATTGTCAGAGGATTGTGCTGCCTGCTGCAGAGGCCTGGAGGTGTTGGTGGAATTTGGTATGTGCAGGTTCCCCCACATGCAGCAGAAGGGAACTCCTACCAAAGAACCTGCTCTCAGCATGAAAGGGAGTGGATTGTGGGGAGATAAACTGCCTGTGACCCTGAGGAAAGAGACTTGTGACCCAGGGAGGGAGGACAAGGCAGAATTTCCCATGGGCCTTCCCACGGAGGATCTGCTGGCAGTGCTGAGGCCCACAGGGTGCTGTGGATGACAGAGTCACTCTGAATGCCAAACACCAATTTGCAGACTATCAAAGAGGAACTAAGATGCATTTCTTGACATTCTGACCAGCCTACACAGTCTGCAGATGAATGAGGGTGCCCTTTATAGGATGTGAAAAGCAGAGCCAGGCAGTGCTCAGCTCTGCTGGCTGCCAGCCTGCCAGCATCACTAGGCAAGGGGCACTGGGGCTCCTGGGGGGCACTGTGGGAGCACTGCTGTGGGGCAGCTCTTGGCTCTCCACAGCTCTGAAAACCAGCTTCGGTGCTCAGGAAAGAGTTTGGGGTTAGCACCTCAGGAGCAGGTGGCAGCTGATCTGCTCCCCAAAGCCAAGCTCACCCGAGGGAGGAGTGAGGGAGTGTGGTGGGGTGGCAGTCAGGGCTGAGCCATTTGTTGGATGGGATGTATTTCATCAGTGTTTATCCTGAACGATTTCTGCAAGGGTTTCATGGCAGTTTAAATGTGGGGAGGCGGGAAGGCAACACCACGAGTCTGCAACGGGGCGTGGGGGTGAATATGTGACAGCCCCTGCTCTGACAAGGGCCTCTCAAAAATGAGCTTCATTATGGGAGGAGATGCTGGGGCTGTGTTGGGGCTGGTCTGTGCTCTGTCCTGGGGCTGTTCTGTGCTGGGGCTGTTCTGTCCTCTGTCCTGGGGCTGTGCTGGGGCTGGTCTGTGCTCTGTCCTGGGGCTGTTCTGTGCTGGGGCTGTTCTGTGCTCTGTGCTGGGCTGTTCTGGGACTGTTCTGTGCTGTGACTGTGCCTGTTCTGTGCTGTGACTGTGCCTGTTATGTGCTGCGGCTGTGCCTGTTCTGTGCTCTGTGCTGGGGCTGTGCTGGAACTGTTCTGTGTTCTGTGCTGTGTCCTGGGGCTGTTCTGTGCTCTGTCCTGGGGCTGTTCTGTGCTCTGGCTGTTCCTGTTCTGTGCTGTGTGCTGGGGCTGTCCTGGGGCTGTTCTGTGTTCTGTGCTCTGGCTGTGCCTGTTCTGTGCTGTGTGCTGGGGCTGTGCTGGTGGGACACAGCCACACTGCAGGGCCACCCAACTGCAGCACCCATAGGGGGCTGGCAAAGTCCCCCATGTGCTGCCCTAAGCAAAGCAGAGCAGCAGCAGCACTTGCCAGCAACTGAGACATCATTCTCCATGGGGGAGTGAGGGCTCTTATGGCTGTTTTGCTTTAATAAGCTTTGGGGGTTTGATCTTTTCTGTAAGCCTGGCCCCAGCCTCTGCAGCCCCAGGACTCACTGCTGATGGATGCAGTGCTCAAACCTGCAGGTGCAGCAGGGACCAAATCATTAATCACCCTACAATGGCAGTTGGGACTTGGGGTTTTGGGCTGTTTTCTAACCCTGAAAAATTGCAAGTGCAAACCTGCACGTTCTGTTAAAGGGCACTGTGAAGAACAGGTCACAATGTTGACTTTTAAATGACTTAAGGGAGCTAAGGGCAAATACAGTGGTTTGTCCTCAGACAGGTGCTCATGTCTCTGGCTGGGAGGGGGACAGCAGTTCTGTGCCTGACCTGCTGGAATGGGTTTGTTTTTTCAAGATTCATTTTTAATCAGACACTTCAGTTTGTATTCCAGAAATTGTTGTGAGGAAATAATTTTTGCTTGCAAAAGCTGATGATTTCCTCCTCGGATTGTGACTGGGTGTGACAAATCAGATCCCTGAGCTCCAGACCCCGTGGTCTCTGCTGCCTATCTGTCAAACCACCAGCCCTGGCCACCTCTCAGATCCCACTGGTATTTTGGGTGCTGTCCCTGCCCTGCTGCTCCCAGCTGACCCTTCCTTTCACCAAGTTCCTAGAGAAACCAACCTGCCATCAGATCCCTCCTTGGTTTCAGTTTAAATCTCAGCTGCAGCCTGATTTATCACCTCGTGGGATCAGAAGATAATTCAGAATACCAGCTGAGTGTCAGGACGTGGGGAGGTGTGGATGGGAATCATCAGATCAGTTTCTTCTGGATTTTCTGCTCCTGCACAGCCACAAATTGAAACATCTGGTTCTATTTTCCACCTCATCTACATTCCCTTTCACTCATTATTTTCTGTACTGCAGATTAATTCCCCCCTGCACCCTTAATTTTGCTCTCAGTGCTTCTGTGATGATCTCCCCCTTCCCCAGTTTGCCCAGTTAGGGCTCTTTGCTGGTGGCAGCAGTGCTGGGGACTGATCCTCAGTGATCCCACATCCTCAGAGGGAGGCTGGAAAAGTGGTCCAGGAAGGGCATCCCGTGGGTGAGGTGTCCCCACAGCCCTGCCCTGGCATCTGGCAGGGCTTGGCTGTGGCTGCAAAGCCCCATTTTACAGACTGCTGAGCCTTTATTTATTTTTTCTCACTGCAATTTTGCATTATCCCACTTCATAAATGTCAAAGAATTAGCAGAGTCAAATATTGAACAAAACAGGAAAAAGTGTTCAGATATAACTAAGTCTATGTGTAGGAATGTCAGGGTACAAGAGTTTCACCAGGGCTTTGAAAAGTGGTGATAAAGGTGTAGTTCCATCTCCAGAAAAAGGCTTTATTTTCTACCAAAAAATTGAAAAATATAGAAATTGCAAAAATACTTTCTGTAATATTGGCTTAAAACATGGAGCATTAAAAGAATTCTTCCTGAAAGAAGAGGGACAGAGAACTGCAAGGTTTGGATGGTACCAAACACAAATTTTTTTAAAAAAAAGCTTACTTTTTGATTCCCATTAGGATTTTAACACCTGGTTTTCCATGTTCCTCACAAAAATGCCCCACGGCCTATTTGAGTACCAGCACCTCCCATGTGTTCTGAGACTAAACCTGCAATGCAGCTTCTAGATCTGCATAGCTCATCCAAAGCCCTCCAAGGGTGGAGTTTTGGGGTGCTCCCTGCAGGGCTCTGGATGTAAAATCTGCATGTGACAGGGACCAGTGCACATCACAGATCCTCCTCCTGCTCCTCCTCCTCCTCCTGTGGTGGAAAAGGCTGATGGGGCTCTTCTTGCTGGATTCAGTGAACTGTAGTCATGCTGCCTAGCAAAATGTTGAAGCATTTCATGCCAAGTGTTGATACACTGTGCTCAGTATTGACTGGGGACCTTTTAGAAACATTCAGTATAACATAATAGACTAATTCATTAGCACCCCATGGGTCTCGTACTGGGAAAGCTGAAGCACAGGCATTGCAAGCTAAGAAAACATTGCCTTAAGGAATGACAGATTAAAATATCTTTCCCATGATATAACTGTTATTTCAGGAAAGTGGCATTAATTGTGATTGCTTATCTATTAATTTATTATAATTCCTCTTTTCCCACCTTCAGGCTGTACCTACACATGAAATGTACTCCAGGCTCAGCTGGGGCTGATTAATAGGAGGTTATCTGGGAAATGCTTAAAGCTGCCTGGAATAGATAATGGCAGCAGGGGTAATTAAAATGTCTTTTGCATTTGAAAAATAAATTTTGTAGTTTTTAAGGGTTAGTTTTGTCTGTTTCTTTCCTAAAGGCAAAAAGATAAATTGGATTTTCAAAATCGCACAAAATTCAACAGTAAAGCAGACAATAGAATCTTAAATGGAGACAAAAGTGACCCTGCCAGGAAAGGCAAATGCCTCCCAGAGTCAGAGAGGACTGGCCTATGTTTAACAGAGGGGAGTTAATGTCAGGCTGAGCTCCCCTCTTGCAAAATAAACCTGCAGAGCTGAAGTTTGGGCCACAGTAGGGCTGCTCCTGGCTCCAGAGGAGCCCTGGGTGCTCACCCCCAGCTCCTGCTGAATCCACCAAATCCTGGGAGGGAGCTGCAACCTTGCCCTTTTCCTGTGCTCACTGGCACTGTGTGGGGAGTTACACTGAAATCAAAGTGACTGGGAGGGAAAACAAAACCAGAACCCCCATCTGTGCACTCCAGAGGAGGGACTGACCAAAGGCAGGGCAAGGAGAGACTGACAGCTCTCAGGCAGTGCTGCAGAGCACAGGAGTTAGAGCCAGGTCACTGGGCTCTGACCCTAAACTGCAGCCAGCTCCAGCCCTGCCCTCTCCTCCTGGCAGGGTCCCAGGTCTCCCCTTTCCTTGCATTTCCCACCCCATGGCAGTGCAGCGCACACCAGGATCAGACACCCATCCCACCCTCCCCCTCCAGCTGCTCCCCACATCCCACCCCCATCAGTGTGCCCAGGTTGTTTTCTGTGCTCACATCCCAACCCCATCAGTGTTCACAGGTTGTTTTCTGTGTTTCCTCACATCCCACCCCCACCAGTGTGCACAGGTTGTTTTCTGTGCTCACATCCCACCCCCATCAGTGTGCCCAGGTTGTTTTCTGTGCTCACATCCCAACCCCATCAGTGTTCACAGGTTGTTTTCTGTGTTTCCTCACATCCCACCCCCACCAGTGTGCACAGGTTGTTTTCTGTGCTCACATCCCACCCCCATCAGTGTGCACAGGTTGTTTTCTGTGCTCACATCCCACCCCCATCAGTGTGCACAGGTTGTTTTCTGTGCTCATATCCCACCCCCTTCAGTGTTCACAGGTTGTTTTCTGTGTTTCCTCACATCCCACCGCTATCAGTGTGCTCAGGTGTGTACAAGGTGTGTGCACAGCCAGATACTTTACCAGAGTGGTGAAGATGAAGTGGTAATATTCTGTCATCATCCCCATTGCCATAGCCTTGAGGAGAGGAGGAAAAAGGGGTTAGTAAAGGGATACAAGAACATAACAACAGCCATGCAACATAAAACTCAGAGCTCGTAGGTAAATGTGGCAGGAGAGATGCAGAAACACCAGGTTTGGATTCAGGATTGAGACCATGGAGTGGTTAAGGAACTGGAAACACCAGGTTTGGATTCAGGATTGAGGCCATGGAGCAGTTAAGCCAGGTTCATCAGCAAGAGGGACACGCTCAAGTGCTGAGCTGAGCAGGGCTGTGGTCCTCAAATCATTCAGAAACTGTGGCAAAGCCTCAGTGTGCAGCTCCCATGAGGGCTGGTGGCATTTCTGGTGACAGTGGGTGTCCCTGGAATGTGGAATGTGGTTGGAGGTTGTTTACCCACAGGTGATTGTTTCATTGGTTTTGTGTGAATTGTTCTGACTTAATGACCAATCATGGTCAGGCTGTGTCAGACTCTGGAAAGAGTCACGAGTTTTTAGTTATTATCTTTTTAGCCTTCTGTAAATATCCTTTCTGTATTCTTTAGTATAGTTTAATATTCTTTAATATAATACAGTATCATAAAATAATGAATTAGCCTTCTGAGAACATGGAATCAGATTCATCACTCCTGCCTTCATTGGGGCACCCCACAAATACAATATGGGTCAGTGGAGGTGTAGGCACAAGGATAGGCAGTGGGAATATCCCCTGTCCCTCAGCTTTTGGGGATCAGGGTCCTGAGGGCCCTTGGCCAGCACAGCTTGAGATTCCCAGCCAGCCTCTACATGCAGGATGGCTCCTGCAGATTGCTGGGATTTGCATAACTGAGCACTGGAGAGAAGAGGCTGTCCTGGAAGCTCTTTCAGAGGACAGCCATGGGCTGAAGGAGACTTGGATGGGTGACCATGTCCAGGCCCTTCACAACATGGGGGGAGCACATTTCAGTCTATGTGAAAGGTCACCTTGAAGCTGCTGGCTGGTGACAGGAAGATTCCTGTGGGTTTGGCTGGGATGCTGACTGTGTGAGCATGTTTTCTGGAGAAAACACATGCAAGAGCACTTTAAAATCCCCACTGATGCTAAAGTGACTTCAAGTCCCCCCAGGAAATGTTTGCTTCCCTTGGTTTTCTGCTAAAATTACTAGGGCGGAATTTACCTCCGAGGAAGGAAGTGACAGTCTGAAAAGAAGTGAGATGTCAAAAAACAAGGGAAAAGGAAAGGATCTGGATTGGAAGCCTAGATATTGTCACTCTAGAGTGTGATTTCACCCCAGGTTTCCTGCTCTGGAAGTAGCTTTTAGACAGGCTGGGGGGACTGTCCCTGTGGCCATTCCTGACCCCCAAATGCCTGGTCAGTGCATCCAGGGGCTGCAGTGGAGCTCTCTGCCTACTGCACACCCTGGTTCAAAGAGCTGAAACAGAGAATGGCACCTCCAGACTGGCTCCCCAACACCAGCTGGTGATGGGGAGCCAGTCTGGAGCAAATAATGAGATCCCAGTTCATGTTCTAAGCTGGATCACTCTGGCCATAGCTGAGGAGCCCAGACCTGCTGTCAGAAGGAAGCTCCAGCTCCCTAACCCTGGCAGCCTGGGGCAGGATGCATCTGGGTTTGTGGGGAAATGAATAAATGATCATCCTGGTGGATAAGCCACAGGCAGTGGCTGGGATGAGAGCAGGAGCTCTGTCAGAGCTGACAGGCACAGCTGTGCCCTGTGGAGCACAGAGGCTGCTCAGGACAGCCTGGGAACAGACCTGCAGTGACAACAAGGGACCAAAACCAAGGAAGGATGGAGAATCTGGGGTAGGTAGAACAAGAAAGCCTCACAAGCAGGACTCACTTTGTGATAGGTTTCTACAATTATTTGTTTCCCAAGAGGGCAAAATAATGGATGGTTTGATGTCTGGTCACTCCAAGGGACGCAGGCTGGAGCAGTAGGTGACAGTCTCATCTGTACAGTTGGCTGGCTCGTGTGCTGTTACTCATGGATTACTAATCCTTGGTGGTTTTTACTGCTCCAGTTTAAAAACTGCCCAGATGATCAGTGCTGTGCTGTGGGAGCAGGGAACCATGAATCCCTGGGGAGGAAGATCCTGAGTGGCACCATGGTGTGTGCACTGCTCAGTCAGAGCTGCTCTGCCAGCACAGGCTGTAGGTGCTCAAACCTTCTGTGTTTTTTGAAGATGTGCAATGAAATTCAATGTCAAGGAGTGGAAATTTTAGCAAGGTTTTTGTGAGAACCTTGCTGCCACCTATGGGGGTGGCAGCAGGGCCAAGAGACTCCAGGGACTCTGTCCAGCCAAATATCTGCAGAGCTGACTGGTGTAGTGACCAAAATGTTACAAAAGGCACACAATGGCAATAAAATATGAATATTACTGATTCTGCCATAAACAGAATGCTGGGCCTTCCTCCCAGTGTTGTTTTTTTTTTTTTGGTTGTTTTTTTTTTATTTTTGCAGTCCAATATTTGTTCTGTGCATTGTTGTTCTGCTGTTGCAAGGGAAGCAGACTCCCCTCCTCCAGGAGATGGCTTTGCCTAGCTCGTACTTTCAGTGGAAAAGAGCTGTTTCACAAATGAAAGTGGCACCTCTAGGCATACATTTTTTGCTACAGGTAGAAAAGTGAGGAAAATATGAGGCTTTTACACCTCCTAGTCTTCAGCAAATGCAGGTGACCTGCAGGTCGTGGTGCACTGCTCTGAACCTGCCTGATGTTACACACCAGAGTGGCCAGGCATGCAGAGAGCAGTCAGGCTGTGCTTTGGGTTTGTGCAGCTTCCCAGACTCTGAAAATACATCAGTATTTCCCTGAGTAAAAATACACTGTCTTTTATTGCTAAGCTGAAATCCATGGCTTCAGGTGCTGACAAAACCCTGACACACACACAAACCCAGCCAGAAGGACTTAGAAAGATTTGTCTCCCCTAGTCTCCCCTCTCCTCCATCTTCCTCACTCTGCACCAGCGGTGATGAGCTGAGCAGATGGCACAATAAACTATAATAAACTACATAATAAGTGAGCAGCACCAAACACAACCAGCACTGGAAAATAACTAGCAGGAGACAATGAGTCCCTTCTATTGCTTCCCATAATAATCCCTCCCAGGCTTTCCAAGTTCTCTGAGCACTTCCCTTCATTTTGTATCAAGCAGGCTGCAAGAGAAGGCTCTTGCCTTGTTCTTGCTTTCTCATCCCTTCAGGGATTTATTTAATCTGTGTGGTGGTGTTGTGCTGGGCTGATAGGAGCAACACTTTCACCAGCTGGTTTTTAGCATCTCTGTGAGAGCCTTTTTCTCTGCCTCATAGTGACCCTGAAACCCAAAGGCACTCGGGAATGAGGAGGAGCTGGGGTGAGCAGGAAGAATTCCAGGGGAGGAACTTGTGGAGGAAGAAAGGAGGGAGCCCAAATGAATGGAAAATCACTGACATCTGGCTTAAAGTCCAAGAATTGCAGACGCTGCTGGGGAAGGGACAGGGGATGTAGTCCCTCCTGGCTGGGCCTAGCAGGATTAGCCTGTCTGGATGGAGGGAGAAGGGGGAAGAGGGAAGGAGGCTGGGGCTGTGCAGCTGCAGGGAGAGCCACAGAACTGTCCAGCACCAGCCTGGGCCTGGCGCTGCATTCAGCACCGCCCCTTCTCCTCCTGTAACATTTGCTTGTTCTCACCCACAGCCACTTATTGGTACTTCCAGCTTTTCAGTGAAAACACCATTTTCTGTAGAAATCCAGCAGTGTCCTTGAAGGATGGACATGCTGTAGCTGTTTGTGTGGCTGTGGATTGTGGCCCAAGGGAAAGCTGCACCCAGGGAGGTGCCACTCTTCATCAGGGCCATCCCTCACCCATGGGCTCCTGGGCAGCCACTTTGCTGTCCTGCTGGCCCCCTTCTCACCTGCTTGAGGATCTGAGCTGCCATCAGGTGGCTGCAGTCGAAGATGATGCGGAATTCCCGGCCCCTCTTCATCTCCTTGAGCAGCGGCCGGGCATCATCGGTGTCCAGCGGGAGCTGGCGGATCTTCAGGCGGATGTTGTAGCGGGATGGGGCCATGATGAGCTCCTGCAGCCGTATCAGGCCTTCAGGTGTCACACAGAGACAAACCCACAGCGTTACAGGGCTGCCTTCCACACTGCTGGGCCACAGCGGCTCAGTGCTTCTCCTGTTCTCCATGGAATAGGATCAGGACTGACATCCATGGATCCATGGATCCATGGATCCATGGATCCATGGATCCATCCATCCATCCATCCATCCATCCATCCATCCATCCATCCATCCATCCATCCATCCATCCCTCCCTCCTTCAGATCTCCATTGCCAAATCAAAGCCAAGGTGCCACATGCCAACCATGGACTCCAGAGGAGCTGTTCTAGGACAGAATGGCTTTTCCTGGTGGTTCCCTGCCACCACTGCAGCCAGTAGAGCTGAATGGGTCCCTGCATTGGGTAGGAAGGGGAGAACAGCAGGTTTGTCCTAACCTCACAACCTCTGGGATCACAAAAAATTTCCTTAAGCAGATGTGCCCTTGAGAAAGGGCAGGATGTGGTAATCAGCTGCACAACAAATTAAAATCTGCATATTTACCACGCACAGCAGCAAAAGGCAAAAATGAATATGCGCTTGGATTTATGAGTCGCATAGATCGCAACGGTCACTCAATCAGAACTCGTAACTTCCTACCACCCTCAGAATTCATTTCTGTTTCCTGCACAAGGCAAAGAGCCATGGTGGACGCAGCTGAGCAGGAATTATTGGAATCTGAGGTTTCAAGGAGGATTTCAGCAATGCCTATTGCAAGGGAGAAGAGAGAAGTATGTCCCTCTGCACAGAAGAAGCACATTAGAATGTGCCACAAAGGGAACATACTGTGACCCACATTTGCAAAACAGGAATGTCAAACTGTGTTCTCATCAGCCCTCCCCTAAAGAAACCATTTGGTTTAGTGAAATTAGGTTGGACAGGCTATCCAATGTGGCTTTTGTTTTTTTGGGGGGGTCTATATCTACAGCTGTGCAGCACTTTGCTTTGTTTAACCATCAACAGCTTTCCTTATACAAAGTACTTTGCCAGCTCTGTGTTACAGAGTTATCCAGAAAACAAAAAAAAATTCCCAAACTGCTTTTGGTTTTAGCTGGGAACTGCTCCCTCCATGCAGCTTTTCTGTTGCAGAGGGGCACCACAGTGCCAAAAGAGCCAGGCTGAGATGGTCACCCCATGCCAATGAACCCCCCCATGACCCTGTGCCAGCTCACAGCCCCACTTGCTGAGAGTTTTGTGAATGAAATGCTTAGAAAGCTCCCAGGGCCTCCCTCAGCACTGTCTAGAACTCCTGGGAACCCAATACTGCACGGGGCATCATTTGGCTCTTGAGAGGATCCATTGGAAAAGCTCCCAAAGAGACCCAGGACAGAAATTCTCCAGGATTCCTTCTCTGAGCCCCTCCTTTACCCACCTGTGCTGTCATCGTACACCACAGTGGCTGACCTCCACTTCAGGTACTGCACCAGGTCCAGGATGGCGTGGCTCAGGGAAGCATAGTCAGGATACAGGTTGACATAGAAAGTGTCCTTGTTATCCAAAGGGTGATGCTTCCATCGGAGCTGGATGTGGGGCACCTCCAGGGCGTTGCAGATAGACTGGACAGCATTGGTGCAGGAGCCTTGGGAAGGTCCAAATATTGCAACGACCCCCAGAGCAAGCTGGTCACAGGCTGGAGGGGGAAGGCAGGGATGTCAGCAAAGCTTGGGGGGGGCTAAGCATGGAGCAGCCATGGGCACAGCCCACTTGTGGGCACTGACCAAGCACTGATATTGGGTAATTACAGCAGTGGTTGGGCACAGAGAGAACAATTTGTGCCAGGTAGGTAGAGGCACAGAGGAGTGCCAAGCTCCTCTGAGAGAGCCTCCTCCACAAAACCATCTGAAAATGGACTGGGTAGAGGCACAGAGGAGTGCCAAGCTCCTCTGAGGGAGCCTCCACCACAAAACCATCTGAAAAGGGACAGGGGGTCACTGGGCTGGCTGGGAGCAGATAGCTCCCTCCTGCTGATGTCCCTCCTATAGCTGCTATGTCAGACAGCAGGTTTCCTTTCTCCCCAGCCAGATTCAAACTCCACAAGCCCTCAGGTCACCAGCTTGCAGCCTTTGCTGTGCAGTCCCTCCCCTTCAGCAATTCAAGTGTGCTGCTGTTATCCAGTAATCAAAAGTGACTGTTATGAAGAGAACAGAACAGCCACGCAATGGTGTGAACGCTGCCAGGGATGCAGCCACACAAACACAGGCATGGCCTCCAGACCTTTGCTCAGGATTAGAGCAAAAGCTGAAAGGAGTTTTCTGAGGTTTCAGAGGCAAAAAAAGGTAGTTGTTCCCCTTGTATTAAAATGCCTCTGGAAGGTCAGCTCCAGCAGGAGCTCTCATCCAGATCACTCGTGAGAGCAGGACAGAACAAGCTGCTGGTCTGGAAACCAGACCTTTCTTCTGCTGAATAAATGGCCACAAAGCTGCTCAGAAGTTTGCTCTGCTCTTACCTTTCTTAGTGGCTTCAAAGCTGTCGTGGAAGTGTATCCTCTGGATGTCATAGGTGAGGGTTGTATTGGGCAGCAAAGTTCTGTTCCTGTTAATGATGTTGGCGGAGAATCTGAAGGCTTGTTCCTCAGCACTCATCACCTGCGTGTTGGGGCCATCTGCATACTCAAAGATTCCTCCTGCAAGACAAAAAAATAAATCCATCTCTGAGCCACAGCTTGTTGCACAAACTCATACAGCAAGGATGAGAAAACTTTTGGAATGTTTGCAGGTGGAGCTGGGCTTGCTTGTGGACCTGTCCTGCACTGAAATGAAGATGTGAAGACTTGGGTTTTTCTTATATCCTGGGCTATGAGAATGTTCAGGGTGGCAGCTTTGTGGGGCAGTAACAGGTGGTTTAAAGTCTTGGAATATTTTTATGAGCTAGATAAGTGGCTTCCCATAAAACTTTAGGACCAGACCGTGGGAAGTGGACAGGCTTATTGCCATGGTCTGTGCTCTGAGGAGTTATTGGGTACAAAACTGGCACTGCCCTCCTCTTGAAATCCTCCTGCCTCATCCCCCATCTGGTCCTTGCATGGGAGACCGGCAGGGCAGTGCTGCTGCTGGCTATTGTCAGTGCCATTTTCAGTCCCCTTCTCCTTTTTTATTGTTCCTCATTTTTAGTCCTCCAAGTTTTTAATTCAGACCAGCAGAGACTTCTGGATTTGCCTACCCTACGGCTCCTCTGCTCAGTAATGCACATCTCAGATGCAGCTTTCCTGTGTTCAGAAGTTGTTAATGCCATTACACCTCCCCAGGGGCAACAAGCTCATGTCACAGCATGGCTGGGATTCTTGGCTCTGTGTCTGTGAGTCTTGTCCTCAGTTCCCACCGACAGCCACTCTAATTGGAGTGACTTGGTGCAGGCATGGGTTATGTAATGATGTGTCCTTGTCTCTGAGATGCAGGAGCCACCCTGAGCCCCTCACAGAACCACAGAAAGACACAAACCTTGCTCGTATTTTATTCAAAAGTAAACCAAAATAATTAATGGATGAGCGAAATAAGCAAGTACAATTGGTAACAGATGGTCTCAGGGTTCATTAGCAGAAGGAAAAAACCTTCCTCTTCAATTTAAGATAGTCCTCAAATGTTTTCTTGTAGACAACAGATGTCTGCTCAGCCCTGCTGGCTTTCAGGCAATGCCATGAATCCTCCTCCAGCAGCCTGAGCACATTTTCTATAGTTTTGTGGCAGTTTGGTGCTAGCCAGGAGCTCCAGTTTGGCCAGAGCCAAGTTGACAACTTGGCTGATGGTCAAGTGTCCTCCCAGCAATGTGACCAGAGCCATGGACTGGGTGAAGCACAGGAGTGATGGTTGGGGGTGCTCTGAGCAAGGAAGCAGAAGGACTTGCAAAAAGCCTCTGACTTTCTGCTCCCCTTGATCGTGACAAGTCCCTTTCCTCCACTTCCTCTGCAGGCTTTGTGCATCCTGTCCCCAGTTGTGAAGCGAGTGTGGGAATTAATTTACATTCATAGACATAAAATAAGTTTGAGCTGTTTCCTGCATGTCTCTGCTAGGAAAAAAACCACTGAACTCAGTGCTAATTTTGGTAATAGGCAGAAGAATAGAGAAGAAAGAGGCTGAATGCTCATTCTGGAGTGTCATTTCAATCTCACGTGATTTTTAGCCAGTCACTCATGGGCAGGTTTTCAATCCAGAGCTCTGAGCAGCATAGGCAGGAGTGTAACAGAATTGTCCACGTGCCTCGTTCTCACTGGATTGTGCCAAAACATTTGGGTTTTGACTGGTGCAAAGAAAATTATTCATCCACATCAAAGTTTGTACATGCTGGCAGCTCAACTTAGTTTCTAAAGGCAGAAGAAAGTTTATCTACAATATCAAATCAGGCACAATAAACAAAACTGAAGTGAGTGTGAGATTCACCCCATCTCTCTGTTCAAAGCTTCACTGTCCAGACTGTTTAGCCAGTTTTTTTTTTTTTTTGTTGTTTTCTAGCATTGTCCTGAAGTGATAACTGGTAAATGTTACATTGATTATCCACTAGCTGGCATTAGCCCTTCTCCCAGCCCAGCACTTTCAAAGTTGCTTTGGAGCATGTCTTATTATGAGAGAATACAGAAGGGCTGGGAATGTGGATTACTGGTGTTTGATCCTAAATAAATTCCCATTCCAGACATCCAGCTGGATAAAACAGGCTTTTTGGCAGGAAAGAATTTCCTGTGCAGGTCCCTTGAGCTCAGGCACGGGTGATGAGAGAGCTGACAGGCAGCAGGGATGTGTTTCTGTGTGTTTCCCACTGCTGGGAACACACCAGGAATACTCTGGGACATTGGGAATCTCTCTGAGGTGCTGGGGGCAGCCAGGGCATGCCCAGCCTGGCGTTTGCTCAGAAATTGTGAGACTGGGAGCACCTGATGGTGCTGGGAGTACTCTGGGAATGCTGGGAATACTCTGGTGTCACTGTGATACTATCTGAAAAATCCCTTCACCAGGATTCTTCTCTTGGGAAGCTGAGAAGCTTCAGCTTCTCCCTGTTTTGTGCTTTGGAATGTGATTTGGAGATTGCTTATCTAAACATGTGAATTGTTTTTACTTAATGACCAATCACCATCTAGCTGTGTCGAGACTCTAGAAAGAGTCACAGGTTTTTATTTTTCATTCTTGTTCAACCTTCTGATCTATCCTTTTCTCTAATATTTACTATAGTTTTAGTATAGCACTCTTTTAATATAATATACATCATAAAATAATAAATCAACCTTCTGAGAACACAGAGTCAAATTCATCTCTTCCCTCATCCTAGAAACCTCACAAAAACCACACTCTGGGAATACTGGGAGTACTCTGGCACATTGGGAATCTCCCTGAGGTGCTGAGGGCAGCCAGGGCATGCCCAGCCTGGTGTTTGCTCAGAAATTGTGGCACTCGGTGCACCTGATGGTGCTGGGAGTACTCTGGGAATACTGGGAGTACTCTGGGAATACTGGGAGTACTCTGGCACATTGGGAATTCTCCCTGAGGTGCTGAGGGCAGCCATGGCATGCCCAGTCTGGTGTTTGCTCAGAAACTGGGGAGACTGGGAGCACCTGATGTCAGATCTGTGCCTGGCACACCCCACTGGATCCTCACATCCCTCTTGGCTGTGCGCTGCTCCTTCAGAGATGTTCACTACCATCATTATTTAAAGAGTCTAATAACTGGCTTGGAACAGCTGATTAATGCATAATCTTCATCATGATTACACAGCATAACTGGCATTAATTTGCAAAGCCAGCTAATTATGAAAATAATTGTTGCAGTTCTTCCATTTGAGCAAAATGGAGAGGCTCAGCTCGCGGCATTGAGAGCACGAGGGGTGTGACATCAGCTGGCTGATGGCCAGGCTGGGGGACCCCAGGGGTCCCCTGAAAGCCTCAGCAGGAGAGATGAAGGAGCAGGGCTGGGCAATCTGCTGCTGAGGGCTGGACAGCTGTGGGCAGCTCAGGCTGATCCCACAGGGGCCTTGGGCAGAAACCTCACCCGGCTTCGCTCTCAGAGAGGAGAGTCAATGGGTGAGAAAAGCTCACAACAAAAGTCTCCACTTTTATGCACCTCATACCCACAAATCCCACCCAAGAGAGTAGAACTGGAGCTCCCTTAGTGTTGCTGTCCCTCTCTAAACCTATTTTGGCAGCTAGTTCCCATGTCCTGGAGATCACTGGAAGCTCTGTGGTGCTCGTGGCCTTTCCCACTCTTTCCTGTCTGTGCAGGTCTCAGCTCCTCATTCCTTCTTTCTTCCCCTCCCGTGGCTCGGCAGAGAGATCAAAGATGGCTGGGACAAGGTCTGTCATGCTTTGTGACACCCTCCTGAAGTTCAAGAGAGGATTTGCTGCCTGATTTATGAGTGCTGCTCCTTGACCAGTCAATAGAGCCCGAGGTCTCCCCAGTGCAGCAGCAGGTGCTGTTCAACACACACTCAAGTTTATCAATTCAGGATGACTTTGTTTGCATAGATATTTTCCTCTGGAATCCTTTTTATGCCATGTTTTGGGGGGCCTTTGGTGCAGTGGGATCTGGGACTGCGAGTCAGCCTTGTAGGAGATGCTTCACAGGAGCTGTTGATGAAGGCTTTCAACACTTATCACTTATTTTACATATTTTTTGATGAAGTAATCCATTATAGCATCTGACTTCTTGGATTTTAAAATCAATCCCAGGCAGGTTAAATAATTATTCAGTTGTCTTTTACTCTTAAAGCAGACTAATTGCTCCCTGGAGAATGTCAGCTAGTGAATGGGAAAACACACTAATTACAATCAGCTTCATGTCTGACTGTTTCATGTTATTTTATTTGATGACCTCGACATCACTCCTAAGGTGAGGAGTTTTCAAAATCTGAAATGAGATCCAGAGCAGATGCCTGAAACTCCCTTTGGGTCTAGACCAGAGGATCAATAGTGGGGCTGGGCAGGCAGAAGGAGCCTGGCCTGGCACGAGGGGAAGTTTGGCTGAAAACCACAGAGGCTCTCACTCAGAGCAGCAGAACTTGAGCCTCACTTCAGGGTAAAACCTGAATCCCACAGAACACGTAAAATCCAATTGATGGCAATCAGAACAGGCCCAGGGCTGTCAGCATCCAGCAAAACTACACTGTATCTTCCTGTCCCCAGGGATGGTGCTGGGAAACCTTGGGAATGGTCAAGGAGCCCTGGACAATGTGCTGGGAACCCTCCTCCATTGCTCCAGTGATCCCAGGACACGGCTGCATGGGCACAGCGCCAGTGCAGTTATTTTTAGCTTTGTCAAGAGCTAAGTCAAGAAAGTCAAAGTATTTTAGGTTTTCATTCCTCCTCTCTTTTGCTTTTTACCAAAACAAACAGCTTTCATTCTCAGAAAGAAAATTCCAGCAGCCCTCAGCATGTGGTGTAATCTCTTATCTTCTACTCCTTATAAATCACAGTGTTATTTAGCTTTGAAGAACAACTATTTCTGATAACACTTTTCTCTCCCCCGCTGACAGTGTTGTTCACACATTTAGACAGCTCTGACAGCCTCTTTCCATGTGACATCCAGGGAGAAATACCTGGTTTGAGACAGCTCTCACCAAGGATGGAGCTAGCAGAGCTCCTCAGGGACACGGGAGCTCCCCTTCCCTCTCACAGCCCTTCCATGCCCAGAGCTGTGGTTTTAGTCCTTTATTTTCTCTGAGGTTATAAAATATTTTTGCTGTTGCCTTCTGAGGTATGGGATTTGCCCTCTTTTGAGGACAAATCTGTTTTGGGGCCAGCATTGGCAAATGGGCCAATGAGGACAGGTACACAGAATTTAGTGCCTTTTCCAGCAGGATGCTGCTCCCTGAGGCAGAGTGTGGAGAATCTATGGAGAGACTTCCTCACAGAGCTGCCTCCCTGGGAAGGCTTGGAGAATCTGACACTGCTGCTTGGCTGACAAATCCAGAGGGGAGAATCTCACTGTCACGGCCCAGGTCCCCTGAGAGCTGCTGTTTATTCAGCAGCATTATAAAGAGAAATGAGATAACACTGCTGGGAAGTGAAAGGAAGTTCCCTAGAGCACGAGGTTGTGCCTGGGAGTGGAACTTCAACTCCCACAGCCTGCCCATGCTGGGGGACTGTGGCAGTCTCAGGTGCAATAATAAGGATGCAGAGAGAGCAGGGAAATCCAGAAGGCAATAAATATCAGCCAAACAAAAAGGGAAAGCAATGACAGACTTATTCACAAGAACACTCTCCTTGCACCTTCCCCTGTGGAGCTGCTGCAGTGAGATCCTCCAGGAGTGTGCCCCAAGGAGCTGATAGAGGAAATGCTCCAGGAGTGTGCCCCAAGGAGCTGCTGCAGTGAAATGCTCCAGGAGTGTACCCAAGGAGCTGCTGCAGTGAAATCCTCCAGGAGTGTGCCCCAAGGTGCTGATCCTGTGCTCAGCCCAGCACCCAGCAGAGCCCCCAGGTCTGGTGTTGATGCCAGCTGGTCCCCAAACAGAAACAACCCCACCCTATAAACTGATGAGGGAGGAAAGAAGTGCCCGGAGCACTGGGGGCTCCCACCCTTCCAGAACCCTTATTACTCTGGGCAGCCCTTGCTGCCAGAGAGGGGCAGTAGATCCCTGCCCCAGCCCTGCCCAGGCTCCCATCCAGCCCTGTGTGGCAGAGGCAGCATCCTGGGATGTGCCCTGCAGCAGGACCACGGAGTTGCTCCACGCCAAGGCAGCGAGCACAACTTGTGAACTGATTGAGACAAACCTTCTGGGAAGGAGCTGAAAATAATTCCCGTGGCCTGTCAGTGGGTTCTGGGTTTTGACAGAGTGGCAGGATCTGAGTCCCTGTCCCCTTCAACTGCTGCTGATCATGCACTGGCCCTGTCACTTCAGCGTGGCACTGCTTAATGTGATGCAGCACAGCCACGGATCCAAAGCAATTTCAGGCTTCATCAACACGCATCACGCAAGAGAGCCCCGGCCCGGGGCTGAGCTGGCCCTGCCCACGGGAGCTCCTCGCTCTGGATGCTGATTGCTAAAAACTCGGGAGCAGGATCTGCCTGGGATGTGGGGAGGGGATTAACCTCAGAGCCGGTGTGTCTGCAGCGCTGACACGCTGCTTGCCTTCGCTCTGCGTCTCTTTTGTGTGATTTTAAAAGGCACCAGCCTGTCCCTGAGCTGCTCCCACCCTGGCAGCTTCCCTGGCTCTCAGGTCTGAGGCATTTCCACCTGCTTTTGCTGAGGAGCCCAGTTTCATGGGGCTGATGGAGCCCATGATGGTACCTGCCCACCCAGGAGCTTCCCCTGTGCCCACGACGCCCTACTGGGAAATGGAGCCAAGCAGGGGCTGAGCACAGCCCCCCTCGGCTTGGGTCTGGGTGTTCCTGAGCTCCCCAGCACACCTGGCTGGATTTGCTGCCCGATACCCTTGGGAAGAGGCAGGACATGGAGCTTGAATCCCCTGTGAGCTCAGAGGAGAGACAGGCACAGAGGGGTGGGCAGGACACTCCCCCAGTGTCCAGGAGGTCACTGTCCCCAAACCCCTCAAATGTGACCAGAAACGTTTCTATTTCAGCTGCTGTGACCCTGCATCATGCAGCCAAACCTGAATGGGAGCAGTCCTGCTGTCACCTCCCTGCCCCAGCCCCCCACCCTGGTCACTCTGGGGTGTCCCCGGGACCCCATGGTGGCTGGTGGAGGAGCTGATGGACAGAGATGCATTCCCAGTGCCTCTGATTCCACCACCTGGTGCAGCAGGAGGCAGAGCCAGGTACTTGCTGAGTAATGCCAAGGAAATGAATTCAACCAGAAAATCAGATACACAAAGTGTGAGTGCGTCCCACGAGGAGGGATTTCCCACCTGCCAGGACAGAAATCCCATCACAGCAGGCTGAGCCATTCCCAGGAGACGGTGTCTCCTTCTTTTCTGACAATTTTTGTAGTGAATATGCAAAATCCTATTTCATTTGCTCTGAATTAGGCACTTCATGTCACAGGGGATGACATTCTTCTATGTATAAGCTGCTTAACAGATGAGCAGTCAAGTGGTAAAGCAATACATTATTAATGTTTCTGGTTAAATTAACTGATTAAAACCACTGGAGCTAAAATGTATGTATCAGCACTTTACTCTCACTAAATGAGGATTTAATGGAACATGGCAGGTTGTGCTTTTAATGAACAGTAGATAGGGAAGGGCTGGAAAGGTTTGTCACTGCTCCTGGGGATGACCTGTTGCATCCTTGGTGCTGCTCGTCCCCATGGGCCGGGGTGTCACCCTGATTTTTAAAGTTTTTTTGAGCCTTCTGATGTTGACATACTTGTAAGGAACTTTCTCACACACCCTCTGTAAATAACTCATTGTTTTGCATTCTTTTATGGAGGAGAAATCTGATGGACTGTTGGTTTGTCCAGTGCCATTAGAGAGGTGGCATTGTCACCCTCCAACCTCACCCTCCAACCTCACCCTCCAACCCACTGCCACTTTTGGAAATCTATAAATGTTGGAGTCAGAAATTAAACTTCCCTTTTTTCACCTTGAGAACAGCAGTGTGTGCACTCGTGTTTTGTGTCCTATAGTGACACCAGGGCATGGCCAGCACATGACAGAACAGGCTGTGGTGTCACCGTGGTATTTTCTGAAAAATCCCTTGGCCAGGATTTCTTCTCCTGGGAAGCTGAGAAGCCCCAGAGAAAAATATAAATAATAATTATCTGATCCTCTTCTCCTGTGTTTGCTGCTTTAGAATGTGGTCTAGAAGTTGTTTACCAAAAGCTGCATCTTTGATTGGTTCCATATAAATAGTTTTTCCTTAATGACCAATCAAAGCCAGCTGTAAGTGACTCTGAGGAGCCACAAGTTTTTATTATGAATTTCCTTTTTAGCCTTCGGATATATCCGTTCTCTTTCTTTAGTATGGTTTTAGTATATGATTTCTTATGATGTGATTGATATGATATGATATGATATGATATGATATGATATGATATGATATGATATGATATGATATGATATGATATGATATAATATGATATGGCATGATATAATATATAATGTTGTATGATATGCTATGGTATGGTATGATATGATATAGTATGATATGATGTGATATGATATATAAAATGATATATTATATAATATGATATATAGTATGGTATGATATGGTATGATATGGTATGGCATGATATGATAAGATGTAATGTAATGTAATGTAATGTAATAGAATAGAATAGAATAGAATAGAATAGAATATATAATTTATATGATATGATACAAATTATATCTAATATGATGATATGATATTACATAATATAACATAACAAAACAAACATAACATAAGATAACATCACAACAAATCAGTCTTCTAAGAATATAGAGTTAGATTCATCTCTTCCCTCGTCCTCAAACCCCACACTGAGGGTGCTGGGTGCAGTCTCTGAGAGTCCCCTCACCAACACCACACTGTGGCTCCCAGAAACAAACTGCTCATTGCAAACCCTCTTGGTTTGGCCTAATTGGCAGCATTTCCTGTGCCATGCTTTGAACAAGCTGTTGTGGTGTTGCACGTTTGACATCTGAGCAAGAGCGTTCGCTGCAGCGTGACCCCGGCCACGGGAGCGGATCAAAGCGCTAATCTCAGATCAAAAGCCTTCCGTGCTGCTACAGCAGAAATAAATTAAGTTAGCAACAGATTTCTTAATGATATTTAAATTTCTAATTTGCATAACACATGATTAAAATGAAATGGGCTTGCTCGCTTTTTTTTTTTTTTTAAGCGGCTCAATTAATTGAAAAAAAAAAAAAAAGAAAGCGGCATCATAATCTCAGAGGAACAGATTCCCATCAAGATAAAGGCAAGGGAAATGCCACGAGTCTTTTAATTTACACAATGTTCAGCTCACAGGAAATGCAAATCTCTTCCAAAGTGGCTGTGGAGTTGCAGCCTGAGGACTCCCCTAAGGGCTGATGTCCCAGTGACACCAGGTCCCACCATTGTGATGGTGTTCACAGGGGTCCCAGGATGAGGGAAGAGATGAGAATCTTGACTCTGGATGAGGGAAGATATGAGAATCTTGACTCCATGTTTAGAAGGCTGATTTATTATTTTGTGATATATAATATGTCAAAACTATACTAAAAGAATAGAAGGAAGGATTTCAGCAGAAGGCTAGCTAAGAATAGAAAAGGAATGAATAACAAAGTTTTATTTCTGACCCAGACAGTCTGGACAGCTGGGCTGGGATTGGCCATTAATGAGAAACAACCAGATGAGACCAATCCCAGATCCAACTGGTGCATCCCACAACAGCAGATAAGAATGGTTTACAGTTTGTTCCTGAGGCCTCTCAGCTCCTCAGGAGGAAAAAATCCTAAGAAAAGGATTTTTCACAAAACATGTTGGTGACACCACCATTGCCCTCCTGGCTGGGAAAGGCTCCCACAGGCTCTAAGTGGTTTATTTCTCTGCAAAAGGGAGATCTGGCAGCTTTGGGCTACTTGGGCTTGTCTTGTTCTCACTATGGGACTCCTCACCAGCTATCTGGGCTCCCTGGCATGATTTACCTGCTCAGATTTGTGTGTGAGCTGCCCAGAATTTAACCATGGTGTCAATCCCAGCCTCTACTCTCTGCCACCCCACTGCCAGGGAGGGGCAGCTGGACTGGACTGTGCCACCAGTCTCCCCATGTCCATCCCTGCCCCCTTCCCCAAAACATCACTGGAACAGCCTAAACTCAGCAGATGTGTCCTGGCAATAACTGAGGCTGGATAAATCAGGCACACTCAAATGTCACTTTTATGGCAGCGCTTTGAGCTGAGAGAACGTGTTACACTGCAATATATGGGGGGGAAAACAGGGTTTGAAAGCTTCAAATTATTGTAGATGTGTAGAACAAGGTTGAGGTGGCAGGCTGGGAGCGTATTTTCTGTGGGGTTTTATTGCCCTGTGGAAGGGTCTGGGGTGTCCATCGGGGTGAGGTACAGAGCAGGAGTGAGGCCACACTGAAACACAAATCCCGCCTTGTACCAGGCTTCTAACAAAGCTGCAGGGTGATAAAAGATCTGGATTTCTCTTTGCTATGTGCTGGAGAGCTGAGGGCAGGCCCCATGTCCCCCTGCACACACTCCCCAGTTTGGGGAGCAGAGCCTCCTCTGAGCTGGTGACTTTCTTCCCATTTATCCCAGTGCAAACTGGGTCCAACTGGTTCATTGGTGAAAATTCACTTTAAACAGAACATAGGGTGCTGGAAACCAAACCCTCTTCTTTTCGGGAAAAACTGTCTTCCCAGGTAAACTGGATTTTGCAAATCTTTGAGCTCTGCACTGGGAGACCCCATTGGCTGCACACAGACCTGCCAAGCTAAATTAAAATGCCAATTATTGCATGTTAATTAAATTCTTCTCCAATATTCATTGCTAAAACACAGCTAATAAATGTTAATACCCACCTGGTATGTAGCATATATTAGACATAAGAAACCTGCATTAAATCCTGTTTTCCATTCACAGTGTAGCCAAACACCAACAGCCAACTTGTTTCTCACTCTTGCATTGATGCTTCCAAAAATTGGGGCCTTGACTAAGACAAGGCATTGAATGGCAAATGCAGTTCTGCAAATATTGTGACACATTGTTTGTCATCTGCCCTAAATATTTAACAGTTCCATTTTGCAAGATTTTTTTGCCACATGATGAGTATTTGCTCCTGATAGATGCTAAATTTGACTGGTGGAATTGATTCCATTCAGGAGCTGACAGTCCCAAAACCTTGTGAGGATCTTGCTGTTGGCAGCTTCTGTTTAAAAGAAAACAGAGAAGGGGGGAAATAAAACCCCACAGAGTGCCCTGGGAAAATTGTTCCTGCTTAATCCCTTCTCCTCTCCTCAGAAAAATCCTTTTGGTAGGAAGAGATCAAAGGTCTGGAATAGATTTCAACAGGTCTCCAGGAAGTGTGGGATGCAGAGGGAGTGTGGAGCTCTGCAGGACTGACCTGCCCCTGCTGCTGGTGCTCGGGGCAGCCAAAGGTGTAATTGGGAGATTCAGAGACCGATTTTGCCTTTTCCTCTTCCTATTTTAATGTTTTAGTGTTGTTAAACAGTGGGAAAAACCAGACTTTGCCAGGATGTGGCACTTGCTGGGCACGGGAGGTGGGAGCAGCACAGGGGCTCACACTGGGACCTGTGAGAATAAAAGCTCACCATTTTTAACAAACTCCTTCCCAATCTGTCTTGACTGAAATCTTTTATGGTGGGAAAGATCTGCCTGGGGAGGGCATTTTTGAAACCTACAATCTTCAATATATTTTATGAATGGCTATTTTCCCTCTCTTTGTTTTAACCCTCTCCTCCCATTTCTTAATTTTCAGTTCTGAATGCCCAGGCTAATTACAGCTGAATGATTGGCTGGCTTAAAAGCAGCACTTTATTCCAGGGAATGAAAGGAAAAAAAAGGGGAATGACAAAAGGATCTGCTGTGAAAAATGCTTTCATTATTTTTCTGTCATCTGTACTCTTGGTTTACAAACAGCCACACACAGAACAGGGGGTGTGAGAGGACGTGCTGGACCTGCCTGGCAGCAGGGCTCCAAAGGGATTCCACATCCCCTAAATGATCCAAACTGTTGGGGAAGGTGAAACAGGAAAGCCTTATAAATGTGATTGCCTGGCAAAAGGTTTTGAATATGGAAACTATAAGTGAGATTGAAATGAAAGCAGCTCTGGAATCCCTCAGTTACTGAAAACCTGGAAAACAATGGCATGGCCAGCTGAAGGGAATCCCCTTGTAATCAAACAACACCCTCTGCTTGCAGGCAGCTCCAAGGGGCAGAGCAGACCCTGCTGGCTTGGCAGGAGGGCCCAGAGAGGAGTTTTTAGGGTTTAAAATGGAACACAGGGTGGTGATGTAATGATTCTGATAGGCTGTATGTAAATGCTGAAGGATTTGTATCTTGTACTGGATTGGTCAGTGAGAATTAGAATTAGAATAGGATGGTGGGGATGGACAGAGACCAGAGATCTCTGAAGCCAGGGCTTGGAACTTGTGGTTCATTGCAAAGGGCCTGGGGGCAGGGCCCTGCTGGGAGCTGCCAGACACAGCCCAGAGCAGGGCCCAGAGAGGGAGAGAGGGACAAAGAGGGAGAAGGCAAGAACATGGTAAAGAATATTCAGCACAGAAGAAGATTTATGGTATTGGAATAGGAACTTTGCTCTCTCATCCTCGCTTTTACTCTCTCATCCTCTTTACCATGTTCTTGCCTTCTCCCTCTTTGTCCCTCTCTCCCTCTCTGGGCCCTGCTCTGAGCTGTGTCTGGCAGCTCCCAGCAGGGCCCTGCCCCCAGGCCCTTTGCAATGAACCACAAGTTCCAAGCCCTGGCTTCAGAGATCTCTGGTCTCTGTCCATCCCCACCATCCTATCCCCATCTCTCCTACACAAAACCAGCTTTTAAAAACCTCATGGACGAGCAGCTGGCATGGGGCTGTGCTGGTGCTGTGCTCTGAGCACGTCACTTATTATTATGACTAAACACAATGAATCACAAATTAAAATGGGTAAATTATTAGTTGGTAGATCAGAAAAGGGGGAATTAGAAAAGCGTTCCAATTCTAGAGGAGGTGGAAGAGGAAAGCTTTATTAAGAGATCCAAATCCAGTTAAAACTGAGTGTTAGTCACCGTGCAGTGCTTCACACAGCCCTTTGTCACTCAAGACTGAGGATGTCACTGTGCCACTGGCAGCTCAGCACTGACCTGACCCTGGAACTGCTCACACCAACCCTGCAGCCCTGATGGTTTGTGGAATACTGAGATTCATCATCATGATCCCTGTTTATTTAATGCTGGGGGACAGTGTTTCCTCTGCTCCAGAGTTATGAATTACCAAGGATTATGTGTTCAGTGGCTTCCATTGATTCATGCAGAGCTAATTAATGGGATACATCAACCTATCATAAACATGAGCAATAACTCATGCCTCGTTAGCACCAATGAGCAAACTGCTCCAGGGGGCAGGCAGGTCTCTGGAAGGGTTAATGGATCTACTGATTGAAGTGAATCTTCTTTTTTTTTTCTGGAATAGGTTTTTTTTCCTGCCATTTCTTACATTTTAGGTGTGTCAGTATCTCCTTTGTAATGGTATAAACTGGGAGCTGTAAACTGGGAGTAGCATGAACTCAATGGAAAAGTGGTTTGGAGAAGCTTGAGAAAAAGGGATACTGGTGAGTGGGAGCTGCAAAAGGAGCTGAGCATGCAGTTGAGCTGAATTTGACTTTAATTAAAAAGCATATTGAAGGGAGAGATTTCTGACAGGAAAGCTGAGGAGTGAAGGGTTCCTATTTCCCACCCTATTTATAAATCAGTGAACACGAGCTGGCATCCTCCTCTCACAGGGGCTGTACAGTAAGCAGATTGTCTGGGGGGAAACCACATGAAGTTGGGCAAAACAATCCTCCTCCTCTTCCTCCTGTGTGTGGGATGAGCAGCAGGGAACAGCCCCATGGGGGTCACTGCTCCGTGCCTGGACCATGGAATGAAATGGGGACAGCATCCCTGAATTTCCTCTCCTTTACAGATAACTACTGCAGAACTGGAGTGATATCTTCAGTTTCAGAGTTAAGTGACAAAAAGCAAGATTAATAAGTGGAGCTGTCCATGTGAAAGCAAATGCAGAGAGGATGCTGCAGACACCCCCTGCTGCAGCACCCAGCGAGTTCCTGCAGCACTTTCTTCTTGAGGCGTGTAATAGATTTGAAAGCTATTTGGAAAAGATGCTTCTAGCATCTTCTGGCCCAGCAGAAAGTGGGACTGTGCTGGGCAGCAGCACGTGAATCTGATTAGATGAATGTCAGGTCACTGCCACTTGTCCTCTGCAATATTCAGAATTAAGCTGCTGCATGTCAGAACCCAGGACATCCCTCTGGCTGTCCTGGATGGCTCAAGCCCCTGCCAGGGGGCTCAGAGACCCTGGCACAGAGCCCAAGGCCCCTGTGCCTTTGACTTTGACCCATGGAAAAAATTACCAGCCTTATATGAGGAATTACAAGCCACAAAACTTTAAGTAGAGTGATAGTGAATTTATCACAGGGTGAGAATGTAGAATTTTGGGGATTTAGAATGGGGGTTTAGGGGGCAAGATGGAGGAATCTGGGTGTGTCCAGCCTTTCTCCTTCTTTTTTCTTGTTCTCCATCTTCTGCTGTGATGGTGGCACTTCTGGACTGGTTTAGAGACAGACTGTCTAACACAGGTGATAGGGATTGGGAAGTTATGGTAAATAAAGTACACATAGTTCTTAGTATAAAAAGCCAACACCAGCCCAAGGGCAGGGACTGTGTCACAACCTGACCTGCCAGAGAGACCTCAGCAGGTCAGAGACAGAATGTCATAGATTACAAAAAATAAACAACCTTGAAAAGCAGAACAGAAGAATCCTGACTCCTTCTTCAGCTGCCAGGCTGGGAAAAGAGACTCTCAAACCCACCTCGTGGTCAGCCAGGACCACAGAGACTCTGAGACTGCAAACAAGTGAGTCCCAGTAAAATCCCAGCAAGGGGCTGGGCAGGGGGCACAGGGCTTTCAGATTGCATCCTCTTGCCCTGATCTGTGCTCTCCCACAGCTGCTGTTGACCTTGGCTCCTCTGCCAGGGTGAGTGTGTGAATTCCCCTGCTTTGTGGGTCTCCCTTAGCTAAAATCCACCAGTAACATCTTGGGGCTGCAATGATGCCTTAGGATTTTAGTTTTTATATATTTCAAAACCTGTACTCCATTAGTGTGGAACTCTACACTCCACACAGAGTGTTAGCTGCTGTCTTCACGTTGTGGTCAGACAATGCAATGCTTCTAGGCCTGAGATCCAGGGACACCCTCTGCCTCAGGCCCTGAAAAGTATAAACAAAATGAATTGTGGGGGGAGAAATTTAGGGGTATCTGACTTCATTACCACTGTAATTGGAGGATTAACCCCTGATATGTAAATGGACCAAACTTATATCTGTCTGAAAAACTTGTGACCATCATCCATTTTGGGTGTAACACCTGGGGGGGGCTTTGTCTGCCTAAATGTACCTGAAGGCCCTTCATTAAATATATCTGCTTTTATTCTCTTAATTCTGTCTGGCCTCTGTTTCTAGGTGAGCCCAGAAAATGATGAGGATAAATGAGACAGCACTGGGAATCAGTGGTGGTGTTCCAGCTCCTGTGGTGGGCCTTGCTGCTGAAATGCAGCAACAGTGCAGAAAAGATCTGAAACTAAACCATGAAGTGAGGTGGGGTCTGTCCTTGCCCCCCTCCCTGCTGCCCTAGGGGTGCCCCAGCCATGGAGGTGACCTTGCCTTGCCCAGAGCAGGGAGCTCTGTGCATCTCCAGCCTTTCCTCAGGTCCCTCTTGGGCAAATACTCACAAGAAACGTGCTGTGAATGATTTCACTTCCTAAGCAGAGTTTATGGAAATGCTGCAAGGCCTGACCTAAGTCAGGTCTCACCAGACAACGAGTGGGATAACCCAGCTCAGTGCTTGGCTCAGCTTTGTAGTAGAAAGAGAATCCTCCAGCTTTATAGTGCAAGGAGAACAGACAGACACCAGCTATAAGGCAAGGGGAGGAGGGATGGGGCTTTTGGAACTTGCAGGTGGTGGGATAAAGGCCCAGGAAGATAATTCTCTGCTCAGGATCAGCAGTGACCCTGGCTCAGTGTGGATCCTCTCCCTCCTGGAAGGTGTGAGGGAGCCAGAACTGGCTGGAGCTCCAGGTGTGATCCTTGCCCATCAGTGGTGAAATGCTTCTACCCCAAAACCAGGAGTTCATTTCAGTGCATTCGAGCTCTTTGTACAGTTTTGTGGATTTGGGAGGTTCTTCCCAAAGCATTCATGCTGAACTAACAAATTTTTATTAATGCTTTCAAATGGAGATGAAAATTATGTGTTATCTCAGAGATGTCAGGCTTGATGAAACCAAAAATCCTACAGCTACAACTTCTGTTCCTCCTGCTTTGTTTGGCTGAGCCTTAATGCAGTGATGATCCTGCAGTCCCCTTGGAGATGAAGACCGAAACCCTGACTGGATTAGAATGTGGAACTGTTTATTCCAGCTGGGTTTCTTTTGCTTGCAGGAGCTGCTCTGAACTTCATTCATTAACATGCTGCTAAAACACCTGAATGGGTTCCAGACATGAGTTTCATCTTCCCCTTCTCCCCTCACCTAATGAAACCCCCAACTCCTCATTTCCTCCAGTAGAGCAATGCAGACACAAGGCTGTCCCAGCTTCATCTCTCTGGCAGCTGCAGCTGGTCAGTAGAATCCCCTGGCAGTGTGAATATTGGAGATGGTCAGAGAGAACCCCACCCTCATTCCCTTGTCCCTGGCAGCACTCCCAGCTCATCCTGGCAGCACAGGGCGCTGGGGACAGGTGGCTTTGACTGCCAAGGGTGCCACAGCTCCTGTGTCACACACCTGGCTTTGGCTGCTGAGGATGTTGTGGCTCTTCTGGGGACACCAAGACCTGTCCCCATGGGCTGGTGGCTCTGCTCAGTCACAGTGATGGGCCATGAGCTGAGGGAGGGCCCTGGTCATCAGTGCAGCCATGTGTGCTGCTTTGTCCTTCACAGATTTTACTGTTAATAATGTTATTTTTAGCTTTCCCTCCCAGAACTCATCCAAGCAGGGATCGTTCTTCTTGCTCAAGTGTATTTTGAAATATATTCTTACAGGGTATATTGCATGAATATTAGAAACTTATTTTTTCCTTGGGTGTTCTTCAAATAATCCCTGCTTTGAAATGCTGAAACAAAGATACACAAAGGTCTGGCTCTGCAGGACGAGTGCAACTGAAAGATCACAGAGGAACAAGGGGGTTGTCTGAGGAGCTAAAGGGATAAACAAAAATGCCTTTCTGAACTTTCCTCCTCCTCCTGCTGCTCACCCGCCCCCACTGGAAACACTTCTCCAAAGGAAGGGGGGAGACTTTTCTCTCTTCTGAATCTTTCTGCAAATTTTCATTTTTAAAGTAGAATCAGAGACTAATAACTGTGCCTTTTCCTGGATTAATACAAGGAATCTTCCCAATGTCAAAGCAGTATTAGAACCAATGGGGCCAATTCACTCCCTGGGTTTTCCTGTGACCTTTCAAGTCTGCACAGAGCTACACTTTGTATAAATAGACAGAAATAATAGTGAAGGATGTGGGTTGGTTCTTTAGTTTAGAAGCAAAAAAGGCTTTGCTTAGATAAACACAGCAATCGTGTGCAGAAAGGTCAGAAACTGAGCCCCATGGGCAGTGCAGGGCTTGGAATTAAAACCTGGATTGTCCCTTGGAGTCACCTCCCCACACCAGAGCAGCCCTGGGCTGCGTTTTGGCTGCAGCAGGGCCAGCACCCAACATCTTGAAGGTTGAAACCTGATGCCTTTACACTGGTGGGGCACAGGGTGGAGGCTCGTACCTGGTGCTGTCATAGGAGCCAGGAGCAGCCCTACGGATCTGATCCCCTGGGAAATGCTGGGCCAGAGCATTATCCTGCCTACAAACCCATTGGAACAGCCTGGCTGGGGCTTGCTGTGGCTCTTGGGGGCCAGGCAGGGCTGTGCCCAGGGCAGTTCAGCTCTCCAGGTGTGCAGGGCAGGTACTTGAGCTCTCCAGGTGTGCAGGGCAGTGCCCAGGTCAGTTCTGTTCTCCAGGTGCCCAGGGCAGTTCTGTTCTCCAGGTGTGCAGGACAGTTCAGCTCTCTAGGTATGCAGGGCAGGTACTCGAGCTCTCCAGGTGCCCAGGGCAGTGCCCAGGTCAGTTCAGCTCCCCAGGTGCCCAGGGCAGTTCTGTTCTCCAGGTGTGCAGGGCAGTGCCCAGGTCAGTTCTG
This sequence comes from Serinus canaria, assembly GCF_022539315.1. Classification (NCBI taxonomy): domain Eukaryota; kingdom Metazoa; phylum Chordata; class Aves; order Passeriformes; family Fringillidae; genus Serinus; species Serinus canaria. The sequence goes on along the minus strand of NC_066336.1, from coordinate 3,117,252 downwards.
TTCTCCAGGTGTGCAGGACAGTTCAGCTCTCAGGTGCCCAGGGCAGGCACTCAAGGTCTCCAAGTGCCCAGGGCAGGTACTCAAGGTCTCCATGCCCACCCCACGCTGGGCTGGCAGTGCCAAGCCAGGAGAGCCCTCTGCCAGGGCACAGCTGTGTCCTACTTGTGTCCCTGCTGCCCTGCCTATAAATGAGGAGGTATTTTAGGGCAGAGCACCTGGGAGTTGGTTTAATTAGCAGGTTACAGGGTGTTTGTGCTTAAATTAACTTTGGCTACTTTTTCCTTCCACTGCACAGTCTCAGTTAAAACAGCAATTTCTGATTCAGGCTCCTGACAGGGTCCTGGGCAAGAGGCTGGACTGAAGGCTGTGATGTGACATTCTCCATGGGTGTATAAAAATAAACACATGCAATGGCCTTTTAGTAATTCTGTGCAGGGTTTGGGCATGGGGACAGAGCATAAACATGGCCATAAAATCACTGTAACATCACACTGCTCAATGACAATAGCTTGTCTAATTATGGAAAGCTCAGAGACATCCTCAAGAAGATATAAAATGGAAATGCAGGTCTGTGGATGGATCCAGGATGAATCCTGAGGAGACTGAGTAAAAGAAGTGGGTATTAATGAGTAGAGCAGACACAAGGACTTGAGGAAATTCAACTATAAAAAGATGGGGAAAAGGGATTGTCTGTAAAGTCAGGAAACAGCTAAAACAACACACCAAAAGGGAGGCATAAAGTTGGAAATTGGGTAATAAATCTCTGCCCTCATCAAAGAAGAGACAGTTCTATTGGAAAATAAAAATAACATTCTAGAACACAACAAAGTGGAATTTATAGTCCAATTAAAAATGCACAACTGAAAAAAAACCCAAACCTCAAATACTTCTCTTCCTACTTTAGGTAGAACACAGATCACAGCATATGGTGGGGGCTGATCAGAAACTGCAAGGAAAGAATAGCTTGGATGTAAAATTGACTCAGGGCTTCTCTCTGCCTTGGAGGTGGTTTGCAAAGTCACAGCCTGCCCCAGAGCTGCTGCCTCCCCCGCTGTTGGGAGTCATTTGTTCTCCACCTGCTGAAAGTCTGGCTCTGGTGCTCCAAGAGAAGTTGGGAAGGGTTTGGCTGCACTGTTTATGACAGGACTGGGGTGGGGGTACCAGCTGTGGGTTTCTCTGGCTCTGGATTGAAGGCACTGAGGCAGCAGTTCATGTTCACACTCAGGTGTTTGTTATTTCTTATCACTAAAACAGTCTCACTGCTGGGAGTTCAGCAGCTTTTCATTAGAAGGCACAAAATGCCCAACAATCTCTTGTTAAAAGGTCTTTTAAGACTAAACTATCCCATTAAGAGCTGACACCTGGATTATTTTCCCTTTTAACCCAATAACTGATCCCACAGAGCCCCCAGTGCAGACTTTTCTGCCCAATTACTAAATGCCACCCAAACCCATGGAGAAGGAGGAGGAAGAAGAACCATGAAGAAGAAACCCAGGATCACACCCTGTGCCCTTCATCTTTCTTCCATCCACAACACACTAAAAATCCCAAACCCTCAATTTCTCACCCAGTGACACACCTGCACTGCTTTCTATCATCTATTTCACATTTTTGTGGGTTCCAGTCTATCTTGGAGTCTGGGAAACTTTCTCCATGAATGAGGGTCAAAGTCAGAGCTCCCCTGGGGGTCAGGGCACCCCAGAGCAGACAGAGAAATATTCCCAGTGCTCTGGGTTTCCACAACTGTGTGGAGATCTTGTAGGTTGAAACCTGATGCCTTTACACTCGTGGGGGACAAGGTGGAGGTTTGTACCTGGTGCTGTCACAGGAAGCTGTCACAGGAGCCAGGAGCAGCCCTATGGACCTGATCCTCTGGGAAATGCTGTGCCAGAGCATTATCCTGCCTACAAACCCATTGGAACAGCCTGATGACAACAGATTGCCTCATTATAGAGCCCACAAAAACATCTTTAAGCATCATAAAAAGCAGAAGTGTAGGTTTGAGGACGAGCCTGAGACTCCCGAATGACACAGAAAGGGGGAGGAACACCAATGTGCTGCACAGGGACAGCAGGTCCCTCTTGTCCAGGGCTGCTGGTGGCACTGGGGAGGACAGAGGGGCCCCTGTGGGGAGAGAATCCCCCTGCGAGTGCAGGGAGGGAGAGAGGAAAGCAAACACTGCTGCCATCACAAACGCTCCTGAAAACTCAGGGCAGCTTTTGCACGAGCAACAAAAGCCACAGTGGCCACACAAACCATCTGGAGCTCCCTGTGGGGATTCAATAAACTCCTGCAAATTGCTTCAGACATTTCCCACTCTCTCCATTCATTTTATGTGCAGAGTTCAGCCAGACACTGTTTCCTATTCAAGCAACACTTGTCACTTACATTTGGGTCGTTTTTCTTCTCTCTGGCAGTTCTTTGCTTTTCTGGCTCTTCAATTTTCTGTGTGCCCTCAGTGTGGAGGGGCTGTGAGCCTTGGCAGGGCTCAGGGCAGGGCACAGCAGCCCCAGGGTGGGGTACAGCAGTGTGGCTGCTGTCTTCCCCTTGGTCCTAAAATTACCAGCCTGGCACAGTGAAGGGATAAAGGGTTTTTATCTTGGTATTTAATAGGATCTTTATAGTGCACCACTTTGCCAAGGTGGAGCGTGCTGAAATGCACACACATGATAGATCATGTATGTCATTTAATCAAACTTGCAAATTAGCATATCTAACAAAGACGCCCCAATGAAAGGCTTGAATGAATAATGTGACATCCTCCTCTTTCAAAGTATTCCTCCCTGGATGGGCCCAATTCTGGTTTATGGGATGTATTTTAGAGGGGACCTTGTTTTTTCAGGACAGCATAGGGCTTTCCAGCCTCCAGCTGAGAGGCCTTTAGGATGTCTGATCTTCTAGCCTAGCAGAATATTAGGACTATGTTAAGTTATTAGATTTAAGGAATCACAAATATGCACGTTAAGGGCACGTCACTGAGAATTCACCAAAGGTATATAAAAGAAAAGGCAAAAAGTCATAATGGCATGGTGTGGTACAGCAGTGTGGGGTCCACCATGACCCTTGGAGAGCCACAGTGACACTGGTTGTGCTCTGTCCCTCCCTCCTCTCCCACAGAACTGCTGTGGTTTCCCCTCCTCTCCCCCTCCAGCCCTGCTGCAGTGCAGGCAGCCGTGCCAGCAGCACCAGCTGGTCACCACGTCCTGCCTGCCTGCTGCTTATCAGGAGTCCAGCCACAGACACTCACACTCTAGCAGTGAATTATGATATAAAAATAAGCCCAGGCCTGATTGTTCCCTTTGTCTGCTTTTTGCAGACAGATGCTCCATTATTTGTCCAGCCTGCTCTCAAACTCCACCACAAGTTCATGGTGCAGGGTGTCTTAGATTTGCAGGCACTTTCATGTCTTCATTTTTAAATTGCCTTCTCTAAAATGCCCTGCAGATGCACATTGAGTGTGGTGAGTTTGAGTGACCCTGTGCCCCAGGACAGTGCAGTCAGCAGGGACCAAAGGCCAGAGGAGCTTTGCTTCCCAGCCCTGTCAGAGATGTAGATCCCACCACAGCCTTGGCCTAGAGAAAGCATGTGGGTATCTGCCACAGGCTCATCTGAAGGAAGGAGAACTTTGTTGTGCTGACTCAGAGTCAGTTTTCTGCTGGACAGTGTGGAAATGTGCTGAAGGACTGGTCACTGACCCCTGGACAGTGTGGAAATGTACTGGAGGACTAGCCACTGACTCCTGGACAGGGTGGAATTGTGCTGAAGGACTGGCCACTGACTCCTGGACAGTGTGGAAACGTACTGGAGGACTGGCCACTGACTCCTGGACAGTGTGGAAACGTACTGGAGGACTGGCCACTGACTCCTGGACAGTGTGGAAATGTGCTGAAGGACTGGTCACTGACCCCTGGACAGTGTGGAAATGTACTGGAGGACTAGCCACTGACTCCTGGACAGGGTGGAATTGTGCTGAAGGACTGGCCACTGACCCCTGGTTGTGTCATCCCATGACACACAGAAGGCTGAGCTCTTCACTGCATGTTCTCTGCTCCACTGGATGACCAAATAGGCATTTCTGGGGCCTGCCTAGAGTTAATTTGCTCAGCTGCAGGTTGTCTGTGAATGTAGGAGCTCACATGATGAAGAATTATTACCTTGTGTTGAGCACATTATCCCTTATCTATCTGCATGGCATATACATGGCAAGCAGATTCATTAAAAAAAAAGAAAGAGTTTTACATGGAGGATATTTGAAAATGTTGTGCCTACCAGGGTTGTTATGCACATGGTGGAGAGAAAAGAGCCTCTGCCTGCTTGTGCTGCTTGTGACATTCTCAAATCTCAGCCCTGTCCCATCTACCAATGCTGCAAGGGTGTGTCCTGAATAAGGGGATTTGGTGGAGCTCTGCAGCCCTCAGCAATTTCAGCTCCCAGGGATACAGAGGAGCAATTTACCTCATCCTCCTTGCCATTTCAGGTTTCATTTCCAAAGAAACTTAAAGGAAAATTCAGCCCAAATTACTCTGTATTTGCCTCCTATCAGAGCAAAATTGTATGATAGCTTTTACTTGATTTCTGCATGAAACCCTGAGTCTTTGTTGAGTTCTTTTTGGATGGATCCAGCTAAATAAGAAAGAAATTCAGGTGTTTGAAAGGGTAAAACCAGGCTTGAATCACTCTCAGCAAGCTTGACTCACTGCAGCTCTCCAACCAGGGAAAATGAGGGAGGAAATCTCCTTTCTAAAGTCCTTTCAGCTCCAGTGAGAACTTGTCCTGAACTGAGTTCCTCTCTGGGTACCTGGAGCCCCTCAGCATTTGGTAGTGCTGGGAGAGGCCTGTGGATTCCTGTGGGAATGGAAAAAGCCCAGGCAAGAAACACTGACCTGGGCCAGGCTCTCTGCTGCTGCTGCCAAATCTGTTTGTTCTGCTTCTAAAATAATAATAGAACAAATTTTCTGAGCATCTTGGTGCCAGACTTCTCTTCCCTGAGTGCTTCAAAGGAAAGAGCTCCTTTTTTCAGACCTGGCTGAGGTCACTGAGGCTGCAGCACAACAGCACTCCATGGCTTTCAAAAGCATTTTCAATTAACACAAAAATCTAATGAAAGCACGTAATCACAGGTGCTCAGCTGCCACAGGACTCATCGGAGACGCCGACTTCAAATGCCTCGTCTTCAGAAACTCTGCTAGAAAAGGCTTTTTATGCCTGTTAGTCTGAGACTTGGGCCTTCAGCCAGGGGGATGGTATTTACTTCATTCTGAAAGAAGGAAAAACCACTTTGCCCTGCTGGGGCTCAGACTGGTCCCAGCCAGCAGCAGCCCAGTGGTGAGCAGTGCCAGGTCCTGCTTGGTGCTGCCCAGCCCAGAGCCACCCCTGGTCATCATCATCCCTTGGGAGGTCTGGCAGCATCTCCTGGGTTCTTGCCCTTGGCCTGGAAGAGTTTGACTTCTATAAACCAAACTGAAGCCTTCTAAATGATGTGTAGATGTGCCTGGCTGTGCTGGCTGAGTGGGGAACTCCAGCTCCTCCAAAGAGCAACAAATTGCTCAAGTTGGGCCACTTGGTGGCTTTGATAGCCAGGGAAAAAGCCAGTGTAAATTCAATAGTGCTCAGACTGCTCCCAGCCAGCAGCAGCCCAGTGGTGAGCAGAGCCAGGTCCTGCTTGGTGCTGTCCAGCCCAGAGCCACCCCTGGTCATCATCATCCCTTGGGAGGTCTGGCAGCATCTCCTGGGTTTTCGGCCTGAAAGGGTTTTGTCACCGACATGTTTTATGAAAAATCCTTTCCTTAGGATTTTTCCCTCCTGAGAAACTGAGAGGCCTCAGGAACAAACTGTAAACAATGATTCTCTGCTGCTGTGGAATGCACCAGGTGGATCTGGGATTGGTCTCACCTGGTTGTTTCCAATTAATGGCCAATCACAGTTCACCTGTCCAGACTGTCTGGGTCACAGACAAACCTTTGTTATTCATTCCTTTTCTATTCTTAGCTTCCTTCTGCTGAAATCCTCTCTTCTATTATTTTAGTATTGTTTTAATATAATATATATCACAAAATAATAAATTAACCTTCTGAACATGGAGTAAAGATTCTCATCTCTTCTCTCATCCTGGGACCCCTGTGAACAATACGACAGGGTTTGACTTCTATAAACCAAACTGAATGTGCAGATGTGCATGGCTCTGCTGGCTGAGTGGGGAACTCCAGCCCCTCCAGGCAGCCACAAATTGCTCAAGTTGGGCCCCTTGGTGGCTTTTGATAGCCAGGGAAAAAGCCAGTGTAAATTCAATAGTGACCAGAGTTTGACAGTCATGTATTAGATTTGTGCCCTGGAAAATCAACTAAAAGGAACTTTTATTAGTAAGTGTCCCTACAGCACAGAATATCTGAGCATGAATTCACCAGGCTGATTCAATTGGAAATAATGTTTTCAAAAACAAGATGCATCTGTTCTCACCTCCCCTAATGCGATTATTTAGTGCCCTACTGTTATACTGTTGCAAGAAATAAGATTCACTGCATGCTAAAAATGACACCAGAAATTGATTCAGGCAGAGGAAGTGTGTCTGGAGCACCAGTGGTGACCCGAGCAGCTGTGCCACACTAGCACACTTCATGGGAAGTGCTTTTTATAGCAGCACCAGTAAGTGCCTCACAAATGGGCTGTGTTTTGTTCACAGCCCTCCAGAGACAGCACATTGTTTGGAGTTCTTGGTGCAGGGACACTTGGGATGTGTGACTTCCCAGCAGTGAGAACAGTTAGGGTGGGGGGAAGAAGGATTAAACCACATAAAGTGGAGAAGAAATAGCCCTTGAGTGCCTTTTCTGCCAGAATACTGAGGTGTTGTGAGGTCCCCAGGATGAGGTCAGAGATGAGAATTTGACTCCAAGTTCTTAGAAGGCTGATTCATTATTCTATTCTATTCTATTCTATTCTATTCTATTCTATTCTATTCTATTCTATTCTATTCCATTCCATTCCATTCCATTCCGACAGGCTATACTAAAACTATACTAAAGAAAGAAAAGGAGACATCAGAGGACTAGACAAGAATGAATATTAAAAACCCTTGACTGACTCAGAGAGTCCAACACAGCTGGCTGTGATTGGCCATTAATTAAAAAGAATTCACAAGTTTGGATAAACAATCTCCAGACCACATTTCAGAGGAGCTGAGGCTTCTCATCTTACCAGGAGAAGAAATCCTGGCAAAGGGATTTTTCAGAAAATATCACGGTGACAGAATACAATTTCTTGTTCTAGGGTACAGAGCCATGGGTGGTGCTGGCATGTTTTTCCTGCTCTAAAAAGCAGAGACATCACCCCTTGCTCCCAGAACTGTGTGAGCTCTCCACCTGGACTGCTCTGAGGTGATGTCATTTCTAAAGACGGTTCAGAGATAGTGGTACAGTGATTTTCATTTTTATTTTTTTCCCTAAAATTAGACAGGAAAACAAGAAATGCCAATCTGCCCCTTCAGCCCCCTGGCCTGGCCATGCAAACCATCCAGAGGCACCTCAGCAGTTTCTGTGCCTTTCCCCATCCTCCCAAGCAGCTCCTCACACTCATTTATGCCACTTGCCTGTGCCAGGCTAATTCAACACTGAACTCCAGCACTGGAGTAGAGAGGCTCTATCACCCAAATCCCAAACCCCATCAGAGAGCAAAGTCAGATTTATCTGAGAACTGTTTTCCATGGAAATGTGTGTAGCAGCATTACACCACTGCTAATGCTCCAGTAATTGACTTTCCTGTCAGCTCTGCCCAGGCTGCATTAATGGCTTGTCCTGCTCTCCCCTCCCTCACACCAACCACTCTCTCCCAACTCCTTGAGCTCCCCAGATCTCACACATTTTGTTGGAATCACCCCTTGCACCCAGAGCTGCTCCAGGCCATCTCCCAGGCCTCAGGGCAGCTGTTGGGTTTTTAGTCTCTCCTAAAATCTGCAGTCTGGGCTCTCTCTCTGATACCCACGGGGAGAAAAGCACTTCAGCTTCCCTCAGTGGCACCAGGTGCCACTTTTCATTCCATGTAAAGATCAGGAAATTTGTTTGAATATTCTCCTGGTTGCCTCTGCACTGGTAACAACAATTGCATCATATTCCTCTAACAATCAGTTCAATAATTTCATGGGGTTTCACCTGTTCTCCTCTGCCTTGCTGACCATGGATACTTTATCAGGATGCCTTTAGATTTTCTTACCAATTTTTTGCTTCTCATTTATCTCTCTTGTTACCAATTTGCCACTTTTCCTTTTCCTCGACAATGCTTTTTGTGGTTTGTTTCTGCCTTTTAATTTCATTGCTGGCTTCCATTCAGGGTGGGCTCCCAGCCAAAGCTCTCTTCCTCTCTGATTTGCTGAATAAAATTTATCTCCATGTTCTGGTACATTCACTGAGGCTGGGGGTGCAGTGGCTGGGTGCTGCTGGCCAGGGCTGTGGTGCCAGTGCTGTGTGAGCAGCTGTGCAGGACCAGAAAGTTACTTAGAAAGATTCCCCAGCTTGAGGAGCTGCACCTCAGCCCCTGGAGCCTCTGTGATGTTTAAATGAGACAATCTGGGTGCTGCACTGTGAGCAATTCCCTGAGTGCAAAGTCTTTTCCTGGTGTGCCCATCCCTGACCCCAGAGCCCAAACACAGCTCAGGGCAGGAGAGAGATGCCCTTTGGCTGGCACAGTTGTCTCCGTGGCTCTGCAGCACCTGATCCAGCCAGTTTTGAGCAGGTTCTTCCTTTAGCCAGACAGGGATTGAGCCCTACCCATGCTCACAGGTGTCTGACCAACCCACCTGGGTGCTCTGCTGTGCCTGGATGGAGCCCACAGAGCACATTTGCCCTGTGCCCATGGGGCAGGCAGCCCTTGATGCCTTTTTGGGGCTACCTAAAAACAGAGACCAGACAAAATCAAGGCAATAAAAAGCAGTTCTATTTATTGAAGACCTTCAGGGACATTTAGGGCAGACAAAGCCCCCCAGGGGCTGCACCCAAAATGGACAATGGGTCACAGGTTTCACACTTTTATAGGTTTGGGCCATTTGCATATTGGGGTTCATCTTCCAATTACAGCTTCAGCTAATGAAGTCATTGACCCCAAGTTTGCTCCCCCAACCCCCTTTTGTTTCCATCTCTCAGGGCCTGAGGCAGTGAGGTGTCCTTGATTGCCAGGCCTGGAGAGGAATTGTTGTGTCTGCCCAAAATGGGACAGCAGCAGCTCACACTGAGTGTGGGGTTTGGAGTTACACACTAAAGAACCGCAGGATTACAAACATATGAAAAATAGAAAAGCTGAATTCCAAGGCATCCCCCTGTGGATGGGGAGGAGGCAGCTGGCAGAGCTGCTGCCAGACCCTGACTCAGGGGACAGGGACAGTGCACGGAGTACCCACAGGCTGCCAGCTCAGTGCTCCCACCCTGGTGTGTGTCCTCTGCCACCTGGCACAGGATGGGTTTTGCTGATGGGAATTAGGGCTCCTTTCATCTGCACTGCTGCAGGAGTTGCTGCACGACCCCACCACCCTGCAGGATCCCCAGGGCAGCCCGGAGGGGACACAGACCCAGCTGTGAGACTCTGCCCTGTGCTTTTCCAATGGACTCCTTTCTCCTGGGCCCTCTCCAGCCCCAGTCCTGACTTAGCCCAGGGCAGTGGAACACCTCTGAGAGCCTGCAAAAGCATCCGCTGGGCTCCAATTTTTCTTTTAAACCTCCTCCAGCATTTCCTGCCGTTTAGTGGGAGCTGCAGAAAGCTTTCAACAACCATGGAAAATTCAGAGTATTGGGATTTAAAACCAGTGGTCACAGGGGTCCTGGTGTAGCTGGCTGAGAGATGGCTCCATTTGCTTTGCTCTCTGCAAGCCCACTCCAGCAGTGCTGTTCTGAACAACACACCAGTTCCTGGACTCTCAGACACAGCCTGAGATTGCAGTGTTTTTAAGACATAATGAAAAAGGTAATTTTCCAGCCTCCCTGCAATCTTCATCATTGGGGAGGTATTTTGTGCAATTTTCAGTCCTGGCTGTAATCATGCTCCCAGAGATGATAGCGTGCTGCTGTGACACTGGGGGTCCTTTGAACCCTGCCGTGCTTTGGACCCCCAAGTAAAGGGAAGAAAAAGGGACTCAGCCACCGAGGTGCCATCCCTGCTGGGGCTGCCTGTGTGCAAACCAGCACAGTCTGCCACCAGGGCAAAGCCTGGCAGAACACCCAGGTCTGACTCTCTGCTCACAAGGAGAGACATTAAAACAGAGCTCAAAGGTGAATGGACCCCTCAGATGTGTTGGCACACAGACCTGACATCCCATGAAGGGAGCACTGACTTGTCCCTGGAGGCACAGTGGGGTCTGTTTGCTCCTCTGCTGGGCTGCTGTTGCAGGGGGAACACCCAGAGCTCTGAAATTGTGGCAATCATCATCATCATCATCATTTTGGCAGGATTAGTTGCTATGCAATGAAAGGGACACGCAGTCCTTCTGATGTCCAGCACCTTTGAACACATAATGGGGCTTGGAAAAGCTTCTTGCTTGCCAGGCACTCTGGAGCCTTGGCTTTGTCTGGGATGGATTTGCTGAAGCTGAGGGCAGAAGGGGAGCAGAACAGGATTTATGGGGGGGATGAGGGTTGGGGTACAATGTGTATTGGAATATTTACCAATACAGCTGGACAGGACGTGCCTGAGCTTGTCTGGGCCTGCTGCTGAACCAAACAGCAGCACTGTGGTGTTTCACCCCACAGACACTTTTGGCCATGGCTGGGTGGTGTTTCACTACCCAGGCGGACCCCATTTTGCCATGGCTTGGGTGGTGTTACTCCCAACCAGGGACACTTTTGAGCCATGGCTGGGTTGGTGTTCATACCCAGGGACAACTTTTGGCCAGTGGCTGGTGTGGTGTGTTTCACCCCAGGGACACCTCCTTTTGGTGCCCTGGCTGGGTTGGGGTTTCACCCCGGGGACACTTTTGGCCATGGGCGGAGGTGTGTGTTCAATCACCCCACAGACACTTGTTGGCGTGGCTGGGGGACTCGTGCGTGGCACGGTATGGGGACAGTCCATGGTCCCTGCAGGCGCTCTGGTGGCTGCAGGGATTGGAGCTTCCACTCCATCACAGGGGCTGCTCCTCGGGTTTCCCTCTGCCGAGAAGCTTTAAGGCCATGGGGAAGGAAAGGAGTGGGTTCTGATGGAGGGTTTGGATCCAGAGCTTTGTTCTGGCCCACAGCCTCTGAACCCAGCCCCAGCTCCAGCAGAACTCCTGACCCCGTGGGTGCTGCTCCTTTTAACCCCGGGGAGAGGGCAGGGAAGGGGCAGGGAGCCACCAGCCAGGGACAGGAGGGGAGGTCTCAAGGGACAAAGGACACCTGGATGGCCCAGTGCCCCCCAGGGGTGGAGGGCCTCCTTTGAACCTGCCAATCACTGGAGCCCTTCTGGAATGCCAGGACTGACAGACAGTGCTGGGAGGGGAAAGGAGAGGTGACTGACAACCTGGGGGGGAATCTTCAGGGGAGGGACCCGAGGTTCTGGGGTAAACCCTGAAATTGCAACACAAAAAAGGTGCAGCTCTGAGGGCACCTGGGTGCTGTTTTGGCCCCCAGCCTGGCAGTCCCTGGGCAGGTGATGATGCTGGGGAGGTGCAGGAGCAGTGCTGGGGCTGCCACCTCCCATGGCACAAGGCACTGAGCTGCCCTCAGCCCACAGCTGGGTCTGTCACAGCCACAGCCTCCTGTGGAACAGCATGTTCCAGAGCTGTGGGACAGACCTGGGAAGAGCTGTGAGGAGCAGCTTGCTAATGCCTGAATATGTAAATGTGTGGGGTATTAATAACAGAACAGCAGCTCCTAAATCAGGAGCTCCCAGCAGAGAAGCTCTCTGGCATGGGCTCCATCTCCTGACAGCTCCTGGTGAGGCTGCATTTCACTCCCCTTTTACATTCACATCCTCTGAAAATTTCCTTTGCCCAGGATTTCTCTCCTGGGAAGCTGAGAAGCCTCAGAGAAAAAGGAAAACAATTCTTATCTCATTTGCTTCTCCTGTGCTGTGCTCATGTGGAATGTGTTTGGAGATTGTTCACCCACAGGCAATTGTTCCACTGCATTCTGCAATGTTTTCACTCTTTGGCCAATCAGGGCCAAGCTGTGTCAGGGCTCTGGAGAGAGTCAGGAGTTTTCATTATTACCTTTTAGCATTGAGTTTTTATTATTATGTTTTAACATTGAGTAAGTATCTTTTCTGTATTCTTTGGTATAGCATAGTTTAGTATTCTTTAATATAATATAGTAATATAATATTATACGTATAATATATTATTTAATATATTATAGTATTCTTTAATATAATATAATATCATAGTATAATATAGTTTCTTTCATATAATAATAGAAAAGACTAGACTACCTCGCATAGAATAGACTAGCCTCGAATCGCCTAGAATAGAATAGAATCATATACTCTTTAATAGAATATAGTATTGTAAATTATCTTTAATATACTATAGTATTATCAAGTAATAAATTAGCCTTCTGAGAACATGGAGACAGATGCATTATTCCTGCCACGGCGGTGCCCTGTGAATACAATACTCCCCAACTGCCTGTACCCATGAATGAGATACTGAGGGGTAGCACAGAGCAGCACAGGGTCTGTGGTGCCCTTGCAGCAGCAGCTGCTGGGAGAAAAGTGCAAAGTTGTGTTCCTGGCAGAGCCCAGGAGCTCTGGCAGCAGCCTCGGAGAGCTCGTGAAATAAAACCAGGCTCTACCTGCCAGGAGCCATTAGCCAGAGAGCAAATGATCTACAGAATGGTCTGTGAGGAGAGCACAGCTCAGAGAGGGGCTGCAGCAGCTCATCTGCCATCCTTCATCCTTCAGGACATCTCTGTCACAGCCTCGTGCTTCCAGCGTGAGGGCTTGTGATGGAAATTTGCCGGCAACAGGATGCAAACAGGCTGTAATGCTCAATCAGATGATGTTAAGGGTTTCAAGGAAAACAGAAATGAAAATGTCAAACCTGTTAAGCTGTGGAGTGCTTTCAGCAGAGCGTGGGCAGAGGGACTCCAGGAGGGTGTTTGAAACAGGAGCCAGGGGAGATTGCTCTCACAATGGCACCGTTCTGGTGCCAAAGCCCCGCTGGGGCACCATGCACTCTGCTTTTTATAGATTTCCAAAGGAAAAAGTCAACCATGTGATGCTGAATTTATGAACCCACTCAAAAAGCAGGGGCTCCAAACTTGGCTGTCATCTCAAGTTCAGCCTTGCCTCAGTCTGTGTCATCGTTCTGAGAGCCTGAACAAAGAGGCAGACAGGGGAGGTGAGGCACAGGCTGCCACATCCAAGGCTGGGGCCTCTTAGCATTGTTTGTAGGACACTGACACCTCGGAAATGTGGCATCTTACACCTTTTTTGCAGCTCTTGAGTGCAGATCTCCACTTCAGAGCACAGAAACTGTAGGCCAGCTGCCTGTGCTGCCTCTGCGTGTGGCTGAGTTCTCTGGAGCTGCCTCTCAGCTGAAGCACAGCATGGGTCAGGAGCTGCTGAATTGCCTGAAAGCAAGGAGGAATTAATGCCAGAAATCTCAGGAACTTTACATGTTAAAGTGCAGTTTCTCCTCTATGAGGGCACTGAGCACTGAAGAGATCAGGAAGGGTCACTGAGTGGGATTTTGCACTTTAAGGCCATTTCATTCCCTGTGTAACTTTGACCTTTGCCCAACTAAAATATGCAGATGTGATAGCAAAGTCTTTTCTCATGTTTATTTACAAGCAGGGCTTTGGCTTGTGCTGTGCTGAAGAGGAGAGGCATTTCTACACATCTGTTGATGAAACCAGAGCACTGGGAAAGGGAGGATTCCCCTCTCACCTCTTGACCTTACAGGACCCCACAGGGTCCCCAACACTGGGGCCAGCCCATGGTCACACCCAGCATCTCTGAGGTGTCACAGGAGCTCAGGAAGGTTTTCTTTAGCAGCTCTTTCAGGCCACCAGGATTCCCTAATGGTTACAGCTGCTCTGCTAACAGAAAAGTGATTTGTTCCAAGCCTACAGATACAGAAACATTTTGCCTATCCCATTTTTTTTCTTGCCTGAGAGGAGGGCAGGCAAATACATCATCACCAAGTCTGCAAGCAGCATCACAGCCAGAACTGATGTGTGAAAATGCTCTGAATCCTCTGTCCATGGCTCCAACCACTGGCTGGGGACACCGAGTGTCCCTACCCTCCCTCTTCCTGTAGCTGTCCAAGGTTCCTGCCACACAGGACAGAGCAGAGGGCCCTCAGTCCCCGTGGGAGTGAGGAGGGATCTGCCCAGCTCCCTGTGTGCTCAGCTGAGAGCTGGAATGCTTTAGGAAGCCTGGAGCAGGAGGGATTTGTAACGTGCCATATGCTGTCCCTTGGTAACCACACTCCAGCCGCTCTTCCCTCCATCTGCATCACAAGGCTCCCTCTCCTTCCCTGTCCCTCCTTTCTCTCTCTCAGCATTTACAGCCCCAGAAGCTCCTCACAGCCATAGCTGCCTTTTGCCTAGGTCTGTAGAGCCCCTCTGGGATTGGGTCCTTTTGATGTCAGAGCCTCTCAGTGTCCCTGTCCCTGTGCTGGAGGTAGAGACATTGTCAGGACCCAGGACATTCCTCTGGCTGCCCTGGAGGACTCGAGACACTGGCAAGATGGAGGGCACAGGGTGTTGTCCTGGCTTTCCTCTTCATGCTTCTTCTTCCTCCTTCTCCATGGGTTTGGGTGGCATTTTGTAATTGGGCAGAAAAGTCCCCACTGGGGGCTCTGTGTGATCAGTTATTGGGTTAAAAGGGAAATAATCCAGGTGTCAGTTCTTAATGGGATATTTTAGTCTTAAAAGACCTTGGAACAAGAGATTGTTGGCCATTTTGTGGTGCTTTTCGTGGTGTGGACAGCAAGACCTTAGATAAGATAACAATAAACAAGAAGCTGAAGACTTAAAAAGTCCCATGCATCTCCTTTTTCCTGGCACAGAACTGCTGCAGGAGGGTTCCCCCATCCAGGGAGCCCCCCAGAAAACAAACATCAATAGCTGGTGCCCTGACAGTGCAGATCTCAGCCCCTCTAAGAGCCATGCAGTGAAATGGAGAGGAGGCTGTGAATCCCCCAGGGCTGGGATGGGCTCTGTGCTCTGGGAGACAGACACAGAACTGCTCTAGGAGAGATCCCCCCATCCAGGGAGCCCCCAGAAGGGCCCAGTGTAAAACAAACATCAATACCTGGTGCCCTGACAGTGCAGATCTCAGCCCCTCTCAGAGCCATGCAGGGAAATGAGGGGAGGCTGTGACTCCCCCAGGGCTGGGAAGGGAGACAGAGGTGGGGAAACAAAAACTTCAGTCCCATAAAAAGCCGTAACATTCACCTTATAAAACACACAAACTCAGTGATTTAAAGGGGGGAAAACTACTATTTGTTTCCAAATTTACAGGCAATAACACTTGATTTAGATCCCTGTCTGCCTCCTGTATAGACTGCAGTAGAATTTAAAGGACAATAAAGTCTGAGGCCGTAACACCATCACCATAATAAATCAGGGAAGCTACCACCACTCAGAGCAGAAATTATTAATCTGGGTTCCAAATGATATGGCTGCATATTGCTTATTGGAGCTGTTTATGCAGCCAGCTGAGATAGCACTTTCCCTGGTTATTATTTTCTACTTTTGCAGTGAAATACCATCTCCTCCTACCGATGGGGCATTTATTACCCAGTGCATATGGGGGCAGCCAAGTGTGCTGTGCAGAGCATCCAGAACCACACCCCTGCCCAGAGTCCACATTCTGGGGTGTTCTCAGGGCACTAACTCATCCCCATCCCTGCCAGGGTGGCATGTGGCACTGCTGTGCCCTGGGCAGGGCTGCCAGGGCTGCCAGGTGCTGGGGAAAGGATGGTGCTGATGCCTTTTTGGGGCTTACCTGGAAACAGAGGCCAGACAAAGTAAAAAAGGATATATTTATATATTAATATTATATATATATTTATATTTTCTATCTATTTTTATATTATATATTTATGTATTTTATATATTTCTATACATATTTTCATATATTTATATATATATACAATTTTATATTTTTACATTTAATCTTTTTGTATGTTTGTATATTTGTGTATTTATATTTATAATTTTAAATATTTATGCTTGTATATTTGTGCATTTATAAAGGTAATGTTTGTATATTTGGCATATATATGGTATCTATATTATTTTATATATATTATATACTTATATAGTATTATATTATAAGTAGATATAGTATTATATAGTATTATATATCATTACTATTATTATTATAGTATTATATTACAGTATTATATTATTATTACTATTATTATTATATATTATTACTTATTTTATATATATTTATATATGTATATACTTATAGATTTAGATATATTTAGATCTTTAGATATATTAATATATAAATATATTAATATTTATATATTTTTTATGTTTATTATATGTTATATAGCTATATATTTATTGAAGGGCCTTCAGGTGCATTCGGGGCAGACAAAGCCTCCCCAAGGGACTACACCCAAGGTGGACAATGGTCACAAGTTTTTCAATTATAAGTTTGGTCCATTTACATATCAGGGGTTAATTGTCCAATTACAGCTTCAGGTAATGAAGTCAGGTACCCCCAATTTGCTCTCCACAATTCATTTTTGTTTATACTTTTTGGGGCCTGAGGGTGTAGGGTGTCCTTGGATCTCAGGCCTGGAGGGATTGCTTTGTCTGACCAAAATGTGAAGACAATAACTTACACTTTATAAGGAGTTTGGAGTCATACACTAATGGAGAACAGGATTTGAAAAACAGGAAGGCTGAAATCTTCAGGCATTGGTGCTCCCAGCAGCAGAAGTTCCTGCTGCAATCCCAGCACCCCCAGACCTGCTCTGCTCTCCCAGCTGGGGCACCTCTGGGAGGGCTCAGAGCCTCTGGAGTGTTTGTGCCCTCTGCAGTTACAGACCATCAGTGGGTTTGGCAAAGTTTGTTTAAAACTGACAGAATTCAGACTTTAAAAATTCAGATGGAAAGGCTGTTAAATTTTGAGGGGGTAAGCGCCTTTCCATGAAAAAGTGCAGAGGGGAGTTTGCAGGAGGCTGAGCTCCCTCTTCACATCATTCCCCATTAACTCTGAAACAATGGACTGAAAATAGTGGTTTTTTTCCAGGTTTGGAGACTGTTCTTACATCTTTACTGAGACTTGATTGTGCAAGTTCCACCCTCCTCTAACAAAAAAAATCCTTGGAATTATATTTTCTGTGCAGGACTGATGAGTCCAGCCTGGAGCAAAGACCACCCCACCAGGGGTCTTCATCTGAATGCAAAATATTGTGAGCTTCGTGTTTAAAATTAGCAGAAGTGCCAACTCTCCTGAAACTGCAGGGATTTCCTGCAAGGAGGAAGTGCTGCTGTCACAGGCAAACCCACTCACAGCTGCACTCAGAATTTTGTCTGCATTACCCAGGGATTAGCATCATTTTCATTCACAGGAATGAGCTGCTTTCATCTGCTGTAAAACATGAAGATGTTAATGTGGATTTTAACACACTCCCCAGGACGACTTGGAAATTTGTGTTTTTAATAAAGCACAATTTATTTGCTAAACAAATAGCATTAAAAAAAATAATATTGCCACCTCCCACATTTTCTGCAAACCCCCTTCTGCTTGAAGCAAGAGGTCCATTTGTATATCATGAAACATTCAGCACTCAAATTGTCCCCAGGAATGTCTCCATCTGCTGCTAGCTTTCTCTTCAGCTAATTATTAAATATATCTGAACAGAGATAAATAATAGATTTCCTTTCAAGAACCAGAAGTAAAATTTCAGGAGTGTTTTGGTGTCAGGATGTGTTGTTCCCTCTGAATTGCAGTCCCTTAACACATCCTGAGCCATCCTGGGGCAGCACACCCAGACTCCCTTTGGCCATGTGCTTTTGTTCCTTTGCCATTTGCCATCCAGCCCTTTTCCAAAATCAGTCCTCAGCTTAAAAATACCATTTTATAGCTGTTCTCAAGCAAACTGCAAAACCTCCTGCCCCAGTTCCCCCCAGAGCCTCAGCAAATCCAGACTGGAAGAGCTCCAGTTGCCTCCATCATTTCCCTCTCTGGTGAGTGAATTTCATGCCCTCAATGGAAGTTTTATCCAGGAATAAGGGATTGTTTCTGTTACAAATCATCTCACAATGTGATGCCCTTTCTTTTAAAACATGATGTGCAGCATTAGGTATAATTATTTATATTGCATCATTAATGCTGCAGGCAGGGCCAGGGCCAAGGCAGCAAAACCAAAAGCCCAAAAAACCCAAACAGCCCAAGATTCCTGGCCCTGTTTCCAGTGGTTTTTGAACTCCTGGGAAATCTTTACTGAGCACAAGGAGCCTGAAGTTCCTCTGGTGCTGCCTGGGTGGAGCACAAGTGTTGGGTCTTGTGAGAGATGGGATTCGGAGCATGGCTCCGCTGGAGTCTTCTGGGGAAGGTGTTTTCCCTTATTCCCTCACCTCAAAAATGTAGTGGAATTACTAATAAACATGAAGGAATTACAGTGTTATACTACAGACACAGAAAATATGGGAGAAAGAATGAGAAAAAAATTATTTCCCCTCAGAGTAATTATTGAAATGCTGCCTGGGAATAACTCTGTGCTGAGGGAGCCACTGCCACCTCCATCCCACACCAGGCCTGGATGTGTCCAGCCTGTTTCGTGGGCTTCTTCTTGGTGATGATTTATTGGGCTACCTAAAAACAGAGGCCAGGCAAAATTAAAATAAAAATCAGTTGTATTTATTGAAGGCCTTCAGGGATATTTTGGACAGGGGCTACACCCAGAATGGACAATGAATGGGTCACAGGTTTTCACTTTTATAAGTTTGGGCCATTTGCATCTTGGGGGGTAAATTAATTCCAGTTAAAGCTTCAGGTAATTAAGTAATTTACCCCCAGTTTGCTCCCCCAACTCCTTTTTGTTTCCATCTCTGGGGCCTGAGGCAGTGAGGTGTCCTTGATTGCCAGGCCTGGAGAGGAATTGTTGTGTCTGCCCAGAATGGGGAAGCAGCAGCTCCCACTGAGTGTGGGGTTTGAAGTTACACACTAAAGAACTGCAGGATTACAAATAGCTGGAAAATATAAAATCTAAAGGCATCAGAGGGACCCAGTGATGAGGTGTCTGCCCAGAGATCTCCATCCCCAGCCCGCTGCAGCCCGTGGGAGGCCCTGCCTGCTGACACCATCCTTACACTCCACACTGGTACATTTTCTCTCCTCTCACTGGAAGCAAATGTGTCCCTAATAGTGCAAATTGCTGCAGAAGTGTTAATGAAACACATTGCAGCTGTAAAGTCAGAAGAAATCTGTTACTATAAACTGCATTTCCATTTCCTTGTTTCCAGTCAGACTCAGGGAGTCAAGCGGGTCATGTTTGTGTACAGCTCATCAAGAAGAAGATTCACAGCTAAAATACCAGGAGGAAGAGTTGTTTAATTGTTTAATGTGATATTTTTGAGGGAAGGCATGGAAGGGTCTGGTTGGGATGCAGCTATCTGTCTGTCTGTGGACTCCTCAGCAGGGGCTTTCTTTCCCCAAAATCCTAAATATTCCTGTTCTTAAATAAGGAACCTCTCCCAGCAATTACATATTCTTACCTCTAGCAAGATTTTCTTAATCCATTATTTATATCCCATGTGTTTCATGTTTTAGGGTAGATTTAAAAATCTACAGAAGGGTGTCTTGTTGCTGACAAATGTTGAAGTACAAATCCTGTTTGCAGCTTCCCCCCTTATGCCACAGGAACTTCCCAGGGAGGAAAAATGAAAGCCACAAATGTTAAGATAAAAGATCCCTATAAATAAGGTTTGATTCATCCTTCCATCATTTCTGGAAGAAATTAAATTAACTGTACCACAGTTCATGAGATACCTGTGCAACTGTACCTGTCCATGAGACTTTCAGATGAAATCCTAAAACACTTAAAATCAGTTTATTTCTGGTAGAAACCACAGGTCACATGGATATGATGAAGGAGATTTTTTGGGTTTATCACCTGGACAAAAAGCTCCTTTGATTTTAAGAAAATGCCATATTCCTGCTTTGGAGATGAACATTAACTGTGTGGTAAAACAATTTGGGATCCCAGCAAGCAAGGTCTGTCTGTCTGTCTGGTCTCCCACCACCTGGGTGCCAGTGGAGATGAAATCTTTGTCTTCTCCCATGCTGGAATATCTCATTCCTCCTCACATCTGCTTTCCCCAATTTATTCTAGATGACAGTGAGATTAACATATATAATGGCAAGTGAAAATCTGATTTTAAATGCTATCCATAAACTTCCTGTCCAAAAAACCTCAGCTGTGTCCCTTCCAATTGGCATTTTGGTTTTCTCTGAGGTAATTGCAAAGCTGTCACTGTGATAGCCCATGGTACAACAGGGAGGAGACTGAGACAGCAGCCAAAGGCTGTGAATTATTCAGAAATAATAATTTCAGGGGACCCAGGTGAGGTCTGTTCATTCCCAAGACCTCAGAAGACCCAGAGAAAACTTGGGAGTTGGTGCAAGCCTTTCAAGACTTCCCAGTCTGAGAGGAGGTTTTGTCCATTGGCAGGTCCCTGTCCCTGTGCCCTGACAGGAACATCCCAGACACACACACCTGGCACTTCATGTCCATTTAAAAGCTGCTTCTCTGCATCTTTCCTCTTGCCCTGAGCCCAAGCCCTGCTGGTGCTGCCAGCTTCCCCTGCTCAGCTTGGTGCTGCCCTGCTCTCAGGCTCCACAGCTCAGCTCTGGAGGACAAAGTCTTGGTGGCTCTGGGGACATGGGACAGGAGCTGTGGTGACCCCCAGGCTCAGGACCACAGGTTGTCACCAAGCCCAGAACACTGCCCAGCGCACTGACACGTACCAGTACAGAATCCCAGAATCCCTGAGGCTGGAAGGGCTCTCCAAGAATTGAGTCCAACCTGTGACCACTCCCCACCTTGTCACTCAGCCCTGAGCACTCCGTGCCACCTCCAGTCACTTCTTGGACATCTCCAGGCACGGGGACTCCAGCACCTCCCTGGGCAGCCCCTTCCAACACCTGATCACCCTTTCCATGAAGAAATTCTTCCTGATGCCCAACCTGACTCTGCCCTGGAACAACTTGAGGCTGTTTCACCTCGTCCTGTCCCTTGTCCCCTGGGAGAGGAGGCTGATTCCACCCTCCTGCCAGGGAGTTTTAGAGAGCCACAAGGTCCTCCCTGATCCTCCTTTTCTCCAGGCTGAGCCCCCCCCCCAGCTCCCTCAGCCGCTGCTCATCAGAGTTGGAGTGAACCAGAGGATCCAAACAATGTCACCCGGGAGGGCAGAGCAGGCAGGGGGAGCTGGGACAGGAGAGAAGTACAGGGAAGGGAGGGACAAGGGCTGGGATGGGCGGGACAAGGGCAAGGACAGGAGGGAGAAGGGATGGGAAGGGAGGGAGAAGGGCAGGGACAGGAGAGAGAAGGGCAGGGACAGAAAGGACAAGGGCACGGCAGGGACAAGGGCAGGGACAGAAGGGACAAGGCTGGGACAGGAGGGACAAGGGCAGGAAAGGGAGGGACAAGGCAGGGACAGGAGGGACAAGGGCAGGGAAGGGAGGAGGAAGGGCAGGGAAGGAGGGACAAGTCAGGGACAGGAGGGACACGGGCTGGGGCAGGAGGGACAAGGGCAGGAAAGGGAGGGACAAGGGCAGGGGCAGAAGGGACAAGGAAGGGACAGGAGGGAGAAGTGCAGGGACAGGAAGGACAAGGGCTGGGACTGGAGGGAAAGGGGCTGGGAAGGAGGGACATGTCAGGGACAGGAGGGACAAGGGCATGGAAGGGAGGGACAAGGGCAGGGACAGGAGGGACAAGGGCAGGGAAGGAGGGACAAGGGCAGGGAAGGAGGGACAAGGCAGGGACAGGAGGGGAGCCGCGCAGGGACAGGAGGCAGAAGAGCAGGGACGGGAGGAGCCGCAGCTCCAGCCGGGGGCAGTGCCCGTCCCCTGGCCGGTTTGGTATCTCTCCAACCCCACCTTTCCCGGGTCACCTGCCGGAGCCCGGCGGGGCAGTGTTCCCTATCGCGGCACAAACTCGCTCGTTGTGTCTTTGTTATGCTAATGTCCCAGCGCCGCACAATTTAAATAGCACTTCCAGAAAAATTAAGTATGTTCATTGACACAGTGAAATGTTTTCACCCTCCATGTAACCTTCACAGTTTCTGTACAAAATCTATCAGTCAGTAAACTATTCATCTGCGAATGCTTACCAATTATTATGCTAATGCATTACAATACATTACAGTGAATTCTTTTTAAATGCCAGGAAATGCAGCTGTCTGGCATCCTACCTCGCCTGTATTATGGAGCTATCAATAAACAGCAGAGCATTTGCAACTGGATTTTGACTGCTTTGTCAGAACTCTGAAAAAAAATAAAATTAAAAAAATTATAATTTAATATTGCAAAGAAATTCTGGAATTAAAGTGGTGTAATGGATTCTCCAGGCAGGGACTCACTCCAAAGCTGAGGCTGTTGCAGGGGTGTGCACTGAGGCAGAGTGTGCAGGACTTGGGTTGTGTGGCCATGGCATGTGCAGCATGCTCAGATGTGTAACTGCTCCCCAACTCTTGTCTCTTTTTGTCACTGAGTGACACTAAAACTTCGACCAGAATATCGAGACTGCAAGTGCAGATACCAGGTTATAAATGGAGTGTGGCATATTAGTGGTTCACACTGAGATTTCTTCCCCAGATCGTGGGAACTGCTTCCAGGTACCAAAAGGAACTCTCTCTTTTGTTGCCTCAGAGAGGAAATATTCAATATTAATATAAATCTGGCTCTACTCTAAATCACCCAGGGATCATATGATAAAAATCCCAATTTATTATCTAGAATTAATATTGCTTGTTGGAAAGACGAAATTGCTCAGTCCGTGTATTTTAGATTTCATTGCATTTTTAGTGCCCTGCCTGTGCTGAGTGTGTGCAGAGCACTGAGCAGCAGAGCTTGCATTCCCAGCAGCACTTTCCATCCCTTCCCTGGGAACATGTGCCAATCCCCACCCAACCCCTCACAGGGCTGTGTAGGCTCCCAGAAATGTACGAACTTGGTATTTTTAAACATTTGCAATTGCATAATTCTTTAATGAATTCATTTATTCCTCCGTAGCACGACACAGAATATAGGAGAGAGACTGAGCATACATTAGTGCCCCAGAAAGCTCCTGGGCTCCAAGGAGCCCTGACCACCAGGGTTTGCATCCCTGGAGAGCAGCAGCTGTCCTGTAGGACAAGCTAAGCCTGGCTGCACTCAGGGCTCTGTCAGGTACAATAATCACATCCTCCAGGCAGAGAAAATCTCCATTTTCTCAGAGGAGGTGATGCCTGGGGCCAGGAGATGCTGCCAGAGCCTGGCGTCCCACAGAGCTGAGTTGGCTGGGCTCAGACCTGGCTGCAGCCAGACCTGCCAGGCATCTCCTAGCTGGCAGGAGGTGGTGGGCCCAGAGGGCAGAGCAGGAGCACTGGCACTGCCACACAGCCCAATCACTCTGTGGATGGCAGCTCCACCATTCCAGCAGTTCTCCCTCCCCTGCACGATGCCCAGCCCTGGGGCTTTTTGGTGCAGGGGGAATCAGGGTGCTCCCCACTCCCCAGTCCTGGGGTGCTCAGCTTTCTGCAGCTGCAAAGAAGGATATTCTGCAGGAGGATATTCTGGATATTCTGCAAGAGCCCCTCTTGCCACCAGCCCCATTGCTCCAGCCCTACCTCCCCCTTTCAGATTATGGGAAGTTTTCTCAATGTGGAAGATGTTTGGGAGTTTTAAATCAAAAATGCTAACTAAAAAAAATGCAGCTGGAGGCATCCATCAAAACTTCACTGGTTCCTCTGTTTGTCTTTTCTCGGAAACTAATATCCATGAATTTGGTTATTAGAGTCATAATGTTATAATTATTTCATTTAATACTCTAATTATCCCTTGTGATTAATCCTGACCATAACAGGAATGTCTGTGAGTCTGGAAGGCATGTTCCAATGGCTTCTGCATTATGAATGTTAATTTGAGTTAACAAGGATGAGAGCCAGAGGAAAAGAAACCAAAGAGCACGAGGACTCTTTGCTTACAAGCAAGTGCAGGGTTTCTCCTGCCTGACTTTGGTGGTAACTGGGCCAGCAGCCCCAGAGATTTCTGAGGCCTTTACATTGCCACAGTCAGTCTCTGAGGAATCAGGATTCCCAAAGATGATGCTCCTGCTGTCAGTACCCGAGGCTGTCTTGGAGCTCCAGTGTTTTCCTGTCTCCACTGGTGTTTTTGGCTCCCACTGGTGTTTTTTGCAGCCCCCAGGCTGGTGAGAGCCCTGCAGGACCAGGCTCCTGCTCTACCTGGGGCTGATCTGGACAGGGAGCTCTCACTCCCTGACATGCTACTGCTTAGAACCCATCACTGCTCAGAGGGAAGGAAGAGTCCCTAGTGGGGAACTGCTTTGTCCTGCCTGTGTTTCATCAGCTGCACAGCTCTGAACGCATTTGCTTCATTTGTTTCCAAAATGAGCTGCATTGCTTTGCAAAGCAAGTTACCAGGGATAGACAAATTACCAAAATTTACTAACTAGCATAAACCACCTGCGTACACAAACTTACTTTTCCTCTAAATAAAGGAACACCTGGCAGTGTCTGGCTTCCAGGGGTCTGCAAATGTTGTTCTTTAAATATTTCTTCATGTGCTTGCAGACGTTTGCACATCAACCTCCCTGGAGCTGGGAACTCCAGGAGTGCAGGGATGGAGCACAGTGTCTAATTTTAGGTACAGAAATGTGAAAGATTGAGCTAAATGTGGCAAAGCCTCCTGTACAGCCTGAGGGGGGAAGTGAGGCACAGGAGAACCTCCTGAGGGATTCCTGTGCCCCTGGATGGCTGAGGGCAAACAGGGAATTGCCCCAGGGCTGTATCATAGAAAGGAAAATAAATTTTACCTGGTTTCTTCTCTACTAATCCCTGACCCTGACGTTTGTTCCCATTTTAGTTCCCCTTTAGTTCCCACAGCGTTTGGGCTGTGGCAAACTGGATTTGCCACTTCTGCCCTCTGTGCCTTTATGGGCAGGGAAAAGAAATGTAGGGACAAAGGGGGTGGGTGCTGCTGGCACAGACCCACGAGGGATCCTGGAGAGAGGCTTTGCCTCTCAGAGATTTCCACAGCATGGTGTCAAAAACAGCCAGGGGTACCTCATAGGCTGAGAGAGTGGCTGTAAACAAATATCTCAGGGTGCAAAATGAAGGTGTAGGAAAAGTTCTGACCTTGTGTCCTGCGTGCAGGAGCTGGACAGAGCCAATGGCCCTTGTGACCATGTGCTGCTGCCCTGCTGGCTGCACTAAGCCCAGCTTGCTGCTGCACATCTGCTCCCTGAAGGCTCCTGACCTTCCCCTCCCACCTCCTGCAGCATTTCAGCTCCCTCAGAGGGTTTCCAGAGCTGCCCACAGCCCTCTCCTGGAGACAAACACATATCTGCAGGGCAGAGCTGCTGGCTGGAGCAGCTGTGCCCTGCCCAGTGACCCTTGGAGAAGGTGGAGCAGGTCTGGGTGCTCAGGCTGTGCTGCCATCACCTCCCTGGCATGGACAGAGCCCGACAGAGATCCAGATGTTGAGCAGCTGCAGAGGGCACACACAGAAGGCTGGCTGGTGGGAAGAGACTCTTCTGCAGGGGCACACAGGTGGCTCCTGATCCCTCCCAAGTTCTCAAAGCAACTGCCCAGCACTGCCAGCACACAGCAGAGCTGCAGCCCTCAGCTGTTGGAAAGACAATCCCAATTCCACTGGAAAGTCCACATCAGACAAAATACTTCTGCTGGGCTGTCTCAGCTGTCCTTGGGCTTGTGGAAGTGCTGCAGGAGCAGGGAAAGCTGGTGGAGGAGGCACTTGCTGTGCTTCACAGTGCTGCTGAGGGTGTGCTGTGCAGCACATCCAGGAAAGTGCTGATGGATGCTTTTCAGATGGAGCCACATGCAGTTCCCCAGAAGGAACAAACCTCATTTTCTGTGAGCAGCACCATCCCCTGGACCTCACAGTAAGGCTGGGGGGGGTTTGCAGTAAACAGCCACAGCAAGGAACATCCTAGTGCTGTACCCAGGGTGACCCTGATACCTCAGGATTTCAGTAAAAAACTTTCTATTTTTAACTTTTATATTTTTAATATGTTTGTAATCCTGCAGTTCTTTAGTGTGTAACTCCAAACCCCACACACAGTGGGAGCTGCTGCTTCCCCATTTTGGGCAGACACAACAATTCCTCTCCAGGCCTGGCAATCAAGAACACCTCACTGCCTCAGGCCCTGAGAGATGGAAACAAAAGGGAGTTGGGGGAGCAAACTGGGGGTCAATGACTTCATTAGCTGAAGCTGGAATTGGAAGATGAACCCCCAAGATGCAAATGGCCCCAACTTATAAAAGTGTGAAAAGCTGTGACCCATTGTCCATTTTGGGTGCAGCCCCTGGGGGGCTTTGTCTGCCCTAAATGTCCCTGAAGGCCTTCAATAAATAGAACTGCTTTTTATTGCCTTGATTTTGCCTGACCTCTGTTTTTAGCTAGTCCCAGAACAGCCTCAACCCTCACCCCCTCAGTCTCCTCCTGGGGTGACCCTCCCTGGACACAGCTGCTCACATCTTGCTCAGAGTGCAGGAGCTGCACCCTGGGCACCAGAAGGAAACACTCCCAGGGGTGCTGTCCCCATCTGCTGTGGGGCAGGACGTGCAGGTGACATGGGACACACCCAGCTGGAGCAGGAGTGTCACTGACATATTTCTGAAAAACACCTTTGCTAGGATTTTTCTCCTGAGAAGCTGAGAGGCCTCAGAAATTAAACATAAACAATATTTACCTGCTGCTGTGGAATGTGGCAGGTGCATCTTTGATTGGTCTCATGTGGATTGTTTTTACTCGATGACCAATCCCAGTCCAGCTGTGTCACATTCTCTGGTCAGAACCAAGATTTTATTATTCATTCCTTTCTAGCTTTCTGATGTCTCCTTTCTCTTTTCTTTCGTGTAGTTTTATATTTTCTTTGAATATAATATACAACATAAAATAATCAATCAGCTGTCTGAGACATGGAGTCAAGATTCTCATCTCTTCCCTCATCCTGGGGACCCTCAAACACTTCCACAGGAGGAGCCTGGCAGTGCCCACACAGGAGCTGCCCCACAGCCTGGCCATGCCCCCCTTTGATTAATTAGCACACAAATTTGGCTCCAGCTCCAGCCCCTGTACAGAGCAGCCAGGCTGGGGGAAGCCAAGTCCCCGTTTCTGTGTCTCTGGCAGCCAATTACTCATTTCCAGTGCGACAGTCTGTTCCTAATTTGGCCAGTCAGGGGTTGTTGAAGGAAATAATGCAGCAATGTCCTCTCAGAGGGAGTCTCAGAAACAATATTCTGAGAGACAAGAGAAAATTAATGCAAGTCTGCAATGTTTACCAACCCCTGTCACTGCCCATGCCTGAAGGACTGACTATTAACACCTGGTCAAGAAGAAGATCTTTCTCTGCAGATTTTTTTAAAAGGCATCAGGGATGATATTGAGTTGCATGAAAATAATCTGATTAGTGTGATGTCTCCTTGAAACATTTCTGAAATGTGTGGAGTGTTACTTTTACTGCAGGGTCCTTTTCCTTCACAAAGTGGAAATCGAAGTGCAGAACAAGACAAAAAGCAGAGATCCTTTCCACACAGAATAATGAGGCCATAAAACCAAACAATAAACTTAAATAATTTACCATAAATATCGAAAGCTCCGAAATTATTCTCTACATTAACTGCCTATGTTTCAAATGATCTTTGCATTCACCATGTCACAGATGGCAACATCAGACAAGAGAGTCCTTGACAAAATCTCGCTGTAATTATTCTTTCCACAGCTGCAGTTATTTTAATGCCTTTTCAGTTAAGCTGAAAGAGACGCACACGTTTTATAAATAAGGGCTTTTAACCAGTTTGACAATGAAGCATTTGAAACGTAGTGTGGAAAAAAAAAAAAAAAAGAAAAAAGAAAAACCAACCCAAAAACTTTCACTGCATCTTGAAACCTGGGAGAGCGACTGTGAGGACTTGGAGCAGAAAGACAACCAGTCTTTCTACAGCAATACTTAGCAATTAAGACCAAAATTATGTTGATTGTGATGGTCTGAGATAGCTGTTACTGGCAACTTTCAGAGCTGCTCAGACACAATGCAACAATTAGGTTTATTTTGGCTGGCAGCTCTGAGGAGTCTTTTCTCCATTGAGAAACTTCCCCTCAAGGACAGGCAGGGACTGACTTCAGGAGGAAAATACAGCTTGGGTGAGGTCAACGTTACACACTGCTCAACACCAAAGTGTCCAGCTGCAGTCTAGGTTTGGATGGCTTTTCTTGCCTGGTCTGGCTTTTTACAACGTGCTTTAAACCACTGTGGAGGGCTCATCTCCCCAAGGAGCACCACAAACCCTTGGCCATTGTGGAGGCCCTTTTCCCCAAGGAGCACCACAAACACTTGGCCACTGTGGAGGATTCTTCTCCCCAAGGAGCACCACAAACCCTTGGCCATTGTGGAGGGCCCTTTTCCCCAAGGAGCACCACAAACCCTTGGCCATTGTGGAGAATTCTTCTCCCCAAGGAGCACCACAAACCCTTGGTCACTGTGGAGGGCTCATCTCCTCAAGGAGCACCACAAACCCTTGGCCATTGTGGAGGCTCTTCTCCCCAAGGAGCACCACAAACCCTTGACCATTGTGGAGAATTCTTCTCCCCAAGAAGCACCACAAACCCTTGGTCATTGTGGAGGGCCCTTCTCCTCAAGGAGCACCACAAACCCTTGGCCATTGTGGAGGGCCCTTCTCCCCAGGGAGTACTACAAACCCTTGGCCTCTCCTGCCCTGGGGGAATTGGGTCACTGCCTGACCACAGTGCCTGCTGGGGCCCTGCACATCCCCACTGGAGCTGCCCAAGAGGAAGAGGATGGTGCTTGGAGCATCCTCTGCTCTCCTCAAGCCACCTTCCTCAGCCAGGTGACCTACACCTCCTTCCCCAGCCCTATGACCCTGCTCCTCTTGCCCAGAATTCCCATTCCCTGTAGTGCTGCCCCAGCCCTGCCCTGCCCTGCAGCGATTCCTCTCTGGAAGCCCTGGCATGCTTTAGCATCTCAGGAAGTGCAGGCTCACTTTGGAGTGGTCCTGAATCACAGAATCACAGAGTGAACTGGGCTGGAAAATACCTTTAATATCACCCAGCCCATGCCCTAACACCTCCCCATCAGCTCAACCCTGGCACTGAGTGCCCGCTCCATCTGTTTTTAAACTCCTCCAGGGATGGTGACTCCACCCCTCCCTGGGCAGACAGTTCCATTTCCCAACCACTCTTTCAGCGAAGAATTTCTTTCCAACATCTCACCTAAACTTCCCTTGGTGCAGCTCAAGGCTGTGGCCTCTCCTTCTGTCATTCCCATCCACTCAGAGCAGTTGGGGAGTTTGGGACATATCAAACAGCACAGCTGAGGACTCCAACAGTAATAAAACTTGAGCTGAAGCACCAAAATTTCCTTTCCCATGGGATTTTGTGGAAGTGTAGCCAAGAACAGCAGCCAGTGGGGCTCTGGGGGATCTCCATTCCTGCTTCCAGCTCTCTGGAGAGCCTGCAGAGCACCTCTGCCCTGAATCCACATTTCAGGAGCCTGAATGAGTGGCCTTATTTTTTAAAGCTCTGAGCACTCAACAGCTCTTGTGGAAAACAAAAGGAGCTGAATCCTCTGGAAGTGAAGTTCCCCTGCTCCCAACAAGTTGTAGCTGCTTCTCCTTCCCACTATAAGCTGTCAGTTGGTTTAAAAGAACGTGTGGAGATGCAGCTAAAGCCGTGGGAGCTGTACTGGGAGGCTATTTTCCTCTTTAAACCAAAAAAGAGGAAGAAATGAAAGAGAGGGAGATCGGTGGGAGGTTTTTCACTCTGGGATCCTGGCAAGCTTTGGTGTACAAAGAGGACGTGGCAGTCTCCAAGGCTTGTGGACTGGGGAAGCCTGATTAATGGAGGTTATTGTCAGGGAGGCCTGGCTTTTATGCTCAACACTGAAAGGCACCAACCCTCAAAGTATTCAACATCACACAATAACAGATTGTGTGCAGTTAGCCTCAGAAAACAAACGTGTTCTCTCTCTATAGGATTATAGAGCATCCATCAGTGGCTGGCATTAAATACCACCCAAGTGTATGTAATTACTGATACGTGAAATCTAAACATCATTTTAAAGCAGTTGGAACAACAAAAAACACCTGGAGGTTTCTGTTTCCCTTTCACTTTGAAGCATCCTTCCTTTCCTAACTGAAATGCCAGGGAACAGCCTTCTCTGGCCCATGCCTGGGAGGGAAGGGCTGCTCCCCTGGATTTCTGACATGTGGCTGCACCAGTCACCATGCCCAGGACTGGAACCATTCCCTGCCAAAACCTCCCTTGATCCTCTTGTTAGATTTAGACTGCAAACAAAATAAAACTTCAGAGCTGAGAGGGTGTGGGAAATGGATTTGCAGAGAATGTGGAGAGGTGAATAACACATCTCAATTACCTCATCTCTAAAGCAGAAAACAACTTAATCCAACAAGAGGAGGAAACAGGATTGTTATGAGACACTGTGCCCTGGGTTCATGGGCAGCTCATAAACCTGGGCTAGCCTCAAAATCCCCTGCAAAACCCAAAGAGCTGCTGCACACAGATCCCTCTGTCCTTGTTCTACCAGTTCTCTGCAGGAAAAGGGTTTGGTTCACCCTGGGGGCTGCACAGGCACCACAGGGAGAGTCTGGGCAGTGACCCAGGGAGCAGAGGCGTCTCTTATCCTGCCTTCCTTGCACTGCACTGCAGGATCAGCCACACAATTAAGAGCTATATTTAAGCATTTGAATAAACAAGCTCCACTCCTGAAAGATTCAGGCATGCCTCGTGGGGTCCCTGTGTTCCTCAGATTTGAATCTCAGGCTGATAAATTAAAAGCAGAAGAATCACTTATACAAATTAACTTCATATCCCACCACGGAGCGAGCACAAAGCTGCTGTCACTTCTGATTCAAACAGCCTTGAATTAAAGGGGGCTTGAATTATTATTTTTTTATTTGAGAGAAGCAGAGCAGCCACTTGGTAGGATGGCAAGCAGCTGGCTGCAGACAGATGTCTGAGAGCTCTTGCACAGAGCCAGCCTGTGGCAGCCTGGCACGGGGCAGGGTAACCACACCGGCATGGCACTGTGTGCCAGATTTATGATTCCCAGCATGGCACTGTGATTTATGATTCCCAGCATGGCACTGTGATTTGTGATTCCCAGCATGGCACTGTGTGCCAGATTTGTGATTCCCAGCTGTGGAGAGGCCAGGGCAGAGCAGGAGAGCCCATGTGCTGTTCAGGCACAGAGCAGAGTTCCCAAGGTTCCCATGAACACCACGCAGCTTTCTGGCCTTGGTGCACCTTCCAAGGCTGCCCTTCCACATCAGAACTTGTGGCCAAAGCTGGAGGTGGCTCCTGCAGGGCAGGGCCTGCTGCTGGTTCCCATGGCAGTGATGGGAACCTGCTGCTTCTGAAGAGCACCCTTGACCTGGAACATCCCAGTCCTGGGGAGCTCTGCAATCCAGAATCATAAAGTATCCATGGTCCAACCTCTCTCCCAGAGAAGAGGAGAAGACTGAAGGATCTTCTCCTCCTCTCTGGGAGAGGAGGAGAAGATCCCCAGGGAGAGATCCCCAGGGAGAGATCCCTGGGGATCTCTCCCACTCCATCCCATATGGAGTGGGAGAGATTCCCAGGGCCTGAGAGCCCTGTGGGGTCATGACCCTGCTGATCCAGACACACAAAAACCCAGCTCCACACAGAACCAGCCCCACATAAACCCAGCCCCAAATAGACCAGCTCCAGGTGGAACCAGCCCCATACAGAACCAGCCCCACACAAACCCAGCCCCAAATGGACCCAGCCCCACACAGCCCCAGCCCCAAATGGACCCAGCCCCACAGAGATCCATCCCCAAATGGACCAGCTCCAAACAGAACCAGCCCCAAACAGAGCAGCCCCACATGGAGCCAGCCTCAAATAGACCAGCCCCAGGTGGAACCAGCCCCAACCAGCCCCAGCCCCATACAGAACCAGCCCTGCACAGCCCCAGCTCCCATGGAGCAGCTCCAGGCTGCCACTGTCACTCCAGGATGAGCCTGGCACCCGCTGACAGGCAGAATCCTCCATCGTGTGGGTCTGGCTGAGGAGCCAAACAATTGGGAGCTCATTACAGCCTCCCTTTCAATTAAGTGTCTCAAATAGGATGTAATTGCAATGTAATAGCACATGCTATTGTACATTAGTTAAATACAAAGGGATTATTAAGAGTATGTTTTAAAGGCTTTCCAGTTCTGGATTGAGTAAACAGTTGCTAAATTTCGATAAATAACTTTTAAAATCTACATTAAATAAGCAGTTAAGTGTATTTAGGATACTCTCCTTTTTTTTTTTTTTCCCAGAATTGCTCCAGTCAGAGAGTCCTGGGTTGTAATCTCAGTATTTCACTGGTAATAGGGCTGTGCCTGCTCATATCTGTTTGTTCTGCCTCAAAGATGCTGCTGGGTGTGGCAAGCTCAGCTACTGACACCTGGAGGCTCTAAACCCTTCCCATTCTCACAGCCCAGAGGAGCTGGGAGTGTGCTCAGCCCTGTTTTACAAGTACAGAATTAAGGAAAAGAAGAGCAAAGCCATTTGTTCAAAGCCATGCAGGGAGTCTGTAATAGAGCAGAAGAGGAGCCAACAACAGATCAAAAACTATTTCTCTAAAAATAAGGCTTTGAAAAATCCATAAAGGAAATGGGGCTCTAACAAAACGCTCTGTTAGGATCAAAAATGCAATTAGTGATTACTGACTTTGGTAATGAATGTACAAATTTCCCATGACCCCCAAATCCTAACAAACATCTCCATCCCTTTGCTACTTGTGCCCAGGGGATGCCAGCTGCACTGACAGCAGTGGGTGGGCACCACTGGGTGATCCCTGGGGGCACCTCTTGCCTCTTTTGCACCAGGAAAAGTCTGCCCAAGGTTGCACATCACAAAAAAAGAGGTGTCATCACCCTGGGAGCCACGGCCAGGAATAATTTAGTGCTCCCTTAACCTTTGTAAGGCTGATCTTGAGCTCCCTGCTGCTCCCTGCAGCTGGGGTGTTCCGGCTGGGAGTCACTGGAGCATCCCTAGGAGCAAAAAGGTAAGAGCTGCTGCCCTGTGAAGTGACACAGAGGCCCTGGTGACATCTGGGGGACAGGACACAACAACTGAACTCAGCCTGGCTGTCAGGGAGGGAGCAGCAGCAGTGATGGCTGCACAGGGACCCCTCAGTGGTGCTGAAAAGCCACCGTGTGCTGGGGCCGGGGCAGCTGCACTGCCCTGGAGGGCTCCAGCACAAGCAACCAGCCCTGGGTGATGGGAGTGTGAAAAATGTGTATTATATGATTGTCTTTTTGCAAATATTCAAATGAATATTCTATGTGTTGTGTTAGAAAGTGATGCTGTATTAATTGTCTTAAGTAGTGTGTTAAATGTAGTTTTAGGTTATAACAAAATGTTAAAATAGAAACTATGCTATGTAGGATACTTTTTTTAAAGAAAGGACTCACACCAAGATAGCAGCCACAGGACACCTGAATCTTTCAGAAAAAGAGAATTTCTGACTTTTTTATGGAGTTCTTCCTGCCTTCAGGCCTGAAGACACCCTCAGGATTCAGAGGAAGAAGCTGACCCTGCCCAGACAGAATCCTGTGTTTGAATGGAATTTATGCACCATGGATGAGGTGCATGAATGTGCAACAGGCTGTTGCTTTTAAGGGTTAATCCTCTGTTAATGTGGGGCCTTTTTTGGGCTTATTTTGCCCAGAAAAGGTACCTGGATTGTCCATAACTTTTTTTGTTTCTATTGTCTCATATTGCCCTAAATCCTAATTGTCCAAGTTAATATTACTCTAATTATATTACTATTTTATCACCATTTTATTACTATCAAACTTTTAACATTCTAAAAACAAGAGATTGGTGTTTTTCGCAGGAGCCACCGGGCAGGCTCAGGCCACTGAGCCCCTGCACCAGCCAGCCCTGCTGGGGAGGCTCAAACCTCTCTAAAACCTCTCTAAAACCTCTCTAAAACCTCTCTAAAACCTTGCCCCTGCTCCCAGCTCCTTGCCCAGACCTTCCTGCTGCTGTTCTCCCCCTGCCAAGCAGAAATCTCCTTTCAGAAGTGTCACCTCCCCTGCTGCACAATGTTGAACAGGTACCACTAATGAAGGAGCAGAGAAGTCAGAACTCTTCAAGCAACTGCTCTGAAAAATTAATGAGAAGCTGCAGAAGAACATAAATAATCCCTGCTCCCCATTTAGAGGTGGTTAGCACCTTTCCAGTGATCCAGGGAAAACCTGCCTAGGCACCACCATTCTCCTTTGGAATCACTGTCCTGTAGGTTTTGTCAGCTGGAGTCAAAGGACAGTTAACCCTTTAACACCTGGGCTATTTTGAAATAATTATTGTTAATTTAAATCAAAAGTGACAGCTTAACTGGTGGCAGAAATGGATATATACAAACCAAAACGAAGTTGCTTGGCCTCAGAGGAAAAATCATTAGTTCCCTGGTGGGTTTACAAGTAATTTGCCAGCAATAAAAATGCAAAAACACATTTTGGTGTGCAATGATCATAAATAACCCTTGGACAAGATTTCTTTCTAGGACTCACAAGTCCACTCCCTTAATGGCAAGTTTTATTACCCTGGTTTCTCTGTGTTCTGTTACAAAATGTTGCTGTCAGAACAATTTACGAATTACAGCCCTGTTGGTATCAACTTCCATAATTCATATGGAAATTGGTTTCCCCACAAGCCCTCACAGAGCACAAAGAGTCGTGTAACCACATAGAATGACCTTAATAACACAGAATATAGAGACCTAAACCACAAAATATAGAGGGGCCTGGGCCAGCATTAAATATCCATGGTCACCAAGCTGGGGGAAACTTTCCTTTAAATCTTGTGCATGTGGTGGTGGGGTCAGTGTGGGTGCTCAGAGTGTCACCAGTGCTGTCACCCAGGCTGGTGGCACCTCACAGGATCTTCAGGAAGCCAGGAACATTCTGGGGTTCTGCTCCCAAGTGAAAAAATCTCATCCAGCTGCTGAGGAAACTCTGAATTTTCTTAAAATTCAGCATTTTCTTAAAATACCAGGAAGTACAGCTCGTTCAGGATTTCAGCTGTGCTCATCTCTTCCCTCCACTTTTGAGGCCTGGGGATGAGGAGCAGCTGAGATCAAAGTCACAGAGGGAGTGGCTGTGCCAGGGCCACCAAATGTGTGTGTGATCCTTGGAGTAGGAGAGAGAAGGAAAGGGAGTGACACTCAGTTAGGTGGGAATTGTGTCCAAAAAATTCTAAAGTAAATGCAAACCCAAAGTGTAAAGAGAGGGAAATGCAGCTCGGGCTGGATTTTGGGTGCTCTGTGCCATTGCTCTCCCTTCAGCAGGAGGAAATGGATGCAGCAACTGAAATTGCCACATTTCACTGGTGAAGTTGCACTGCAGAAAAGAAAACCAAATAGAAACCACTGCATTAATGCCTAAGAAAATTAAGTAATGATGGTTCTAGCTATTTTATTTACTGATCCTTTATAAATAGATGGGCACACATCCAAAGTCAGTTCTGGCTGTTGGAATACACCACAGGGTAGAAGGCAGCTGCTCAAAGGACTGAGCATTTCTTGTATTCAACACCTCATTTGGAAAGGAAATTTGATAAACTGTGCAGAGACAATCCCTCAATTTTAAAAAATATTATCAGCTTCATCCAAGACTCTGCAACACCCATTCTGGACAGCCCTTTTGCTGTGATGTAGATGAATAGGAGAGAAAACTGCAGATCCTATTTCCATTCAAATGTTATGAGCCAAGCTGAAATGCCACCCTGAAGCAAAAACATCCAGGGTCTTTCTTTGAATTTTGTCTAAGCAAAGATGACAAAAACTGCTTTTGCAGCAATACAAATTCGCAAGAAGAAAAGTGCATAAAATGAGGAAGAAAATTGTTTTCTTTCCCTATAAAGAAAGAGCAGGTCCTTAAGATTTTATAGAGCAGAGATTTAAACCAAGAACACCCCTTTTACAGGTCCCTGGTTCAGCTTAAAATGGTAATGGCATTACTGCTAAAAGAAACAGCACCTGGAGCTGCAGGAGGTGCTGGGCTCTGCAGAACTGCATGGGTGGGAGGGACATGGATGCAGAGGATCCTCCTGCAGCTCCTTCTCCCCTCCTCCCATCCCAGGGACATTCTGGAGAGCTGCTGTCACCATGGGCAGCAGGACAGCAACCACCAGCTCCTGCTCCTGGGAGCTCCATGGGGCTCTGCCACACCCCGAGGTTTTTCAGTCTCAGTTAAGTTCTCCACTTTTGATGAGATGGTTCAAATCAGGAAAATCCTATCTCTGTGCCAGACAGATAAAACTGAAAGTAATTAAAGCAAAATCTTTTCCTGCACAGAAAGGACCTTACATGTGGCAATAGCAAAATTATCAGTGTTTCTGCCATCCTAAACCCAAAAACCAAATTGGATTTTGAATGAAGCACACGGAACAGTGACCTTTGTGTACAATTTATCTTGACCTCTGAAATTAATGGCATTTTGTCTCCCATTCTACTGCTAACTGCAAATGCTGAATTCTGAATATTCACATTTGAGAGGGATTCATGGCTTGATTGTTTCAGAAATTTGAATGCCCCTGAGGAGAAGTTCCTCTCCTGCAGTTGTTGGGAAGGATGAAAGTTTGACAAGAAAGTCTCACAGAGATGTGTGCTTAGCAGAAAGATTTTTAAATGTGGAGTCTGATGAAGGAATAGAAATGAAAGCAAGTTTTGATATAGAAGAAAAGAATTGCTGAGCCAGTCTTAGTGGATAACCAAGGAGGCAAAGGGTGTGTGAGTTAGAAGGGGTTTTATGGCTTAGACCAAACAAGATGATTTTACCAAGCAGGAAGAGAGCACAGGCAAACAATTCAGTAAATGTGGCAAGTAGAAAAAAGGTCTCAGAATTTTCCACTGCAAGAAAACTGAAAACCAACTTCGAGCTTAAACTGTAATGTACTGACTGTGAGTGACTGGAGAGCAGTGACATGAATATGGTAATTACAGGAGTTATGAGAGGCTATAGATAAAAGTTAAGGGATAGATTGGTTCTGCTATATCAAGATGCTCAGCAAAAAAAAGTATAGAATGCAATGTAACCAAAATAAAAGTATAGAATGCATTTGTAACCAAAACCAAAGGGTCTCCAGGCCTGCCTGCAGCTGGAGCTGACAGCTGTGGGCACAGCTCTGTCACCCATGACCCTGGGCTGCTGTAACACCTTGGATGTAACAAACTGCATTTTGGGGAGCTGCTGGAGTCCCACGTCCCTCATTTAGCTCTTACAAACAGTGTTAGCTGAAGTTCCCAGAGCCATTCTCAGAAGAGTTTCCCGTCCAGCCCAAACCCCTGCAGTGAACACCCAGACTGTGGGAGGCTGAACCCCGGCTCCTCTTTCCCAGCCAAACCACCCATAAGCTCCAGACTTGGCAGCTGTGATTCCTCTTACTCCCTCCTACAGTTCCTTCCCTAGCTCAGCCCTTTCCCAACTCACAGAGGACAGACACATCAAATTCCACATACCCCACTTGTGAAAAATGCCTATTTTATGATTGGCTTTTCACAAATATTAAAATGAATATTATATGTGCTATGTTAGAAAGTAGTGCTGTATTAATCCTTTTAAGTAGTGTGTTAAATATAGTTTTAGGCTGCAACATAATATTAAAATAGACACTATGAGATGTAAGATACTTTTCAAACTAGCTCAAGGAATGGATAAGATAACCAGGAAATTCTTTACACAGTGATAACAGAGACAAGACACTAAAATCCCAAAGAGAAGAAATATTGCAGGAAGAACCACGTTCCTTCTACCTCCTTTCAGCCTTCACAAAGCCAAACTACGATTTACAAGATGAAGGGGAGAAGTTGACAATAAACAGAAAAATCCCTAGTTTGAGAAGGATGTTTGCATCATGTATGAGATGTAGGAATAGTCAGCAGGCTGTTGCTTTTAAGGGTTAATCCTTTGTTAGCAGAAATGCTTTTTTGAGAAAAGGTTCGTAATTCTTTGCTTTTTTATTGTTTTTTATTGTCCTAACTCTGAATCTCTGAATGTCCAAATTGCCCTAATATATTTATTTATTTATTTATTTGTGTGTGTGTGTTTGTACATATATATATATATATATATATATATATAATACTATTTTTATAACCATTTAATCACTATTAAATTTTTTAAAATTTTAAAACAAGTGATTGAGCTGCACAGCATCAATGTACCCCCCCCAGCCATGGGGAATCAGACCCCACCTGGGCTGAGCCCCCTCTGTTGGGCCAGGACACTGCTCCAAACCAGGGCAGAGACCCCAAAGAAGATTAAGAGCAGTTAAAGCAGCCAATAATGCAGAGCAGAGACCAGAGCACGAGTGACCTGAAGCATGATTTGCAGTGAATGTCTTTTCCTCTCATAAATAGGAGAGACACAGTGGGATGATTATCCACCCAGATTTATCTCCTCAGCTCTGTGTATATCCTTCTGTGCTTAAAAATGTCTCACTGCCCTTTGCGTTATTGCATTGCCCTTTACATTCATAGCACATAAACCTCTCAAGTGCTGTAAAACTTACAAGGTGTAATATAACGTTGGGGGGTTTCTTTTACACACCATAAAAAGAAGTCACTGGGAAAGGAAAGGAGCGAAGAAAGGGAGACATTACTTGGCCTGACAACGGTACAGGAGGAAAATAAATATACAAATATAAATATATACACTTAAAATCCCGAGCTGGATTGATTATCTGGCATTGATGGATCACCTGAATGTGTTACGTAGATAAGGAAATTGATTGTTCAATAAATCATTGTCTGCACTAAGAATCCTGTGTTATAAAATAAAGGGGAAATATTATAAATCTGTCTCGCCCAGGCAAAGAAAAAACTTCAGCTTTTAAGGCTAATCATGATGTACCTTTTGCTGCACAGCTGATAAAGGAATATCATCTTGGAGCTCTGCAGGGCTAAAGGACTGGTGTCTGTCCCAAGGCTCTGTAGGGAGGGAACATCCCTGGCATGGCATGGGCTGTTCTTCATGCCAGCAGCAGGCAGGGTGAACCTGTCACCCTGATTTTTTAAGATTTTCTGAGCCTTCTGATGTTGACATTCTTGTAACGAACTTTCTCACACACTTTATGTAAATAACTCATTGTTTTGCAGTCTTTTATAGAGGAGGAGAAATCTGATGTGCTGTTGGTTTGTGCAGTGTCATTGGAGAGGTGGCACTGTTGCCCTCCAACCCACTGTCACTTTTGGAAATCTATAAATGTTGGAGTCAGAAAATAAACTCTCCCTTTTTACCTTGAGAACAGCAGTGTGTGCACGTCGTGTCCTGCAGTGACAGAGCCCCAGGGGTGCATCAGCCTCATCCCTGGACGTGTCCAAGACCAGGCTGGACAGGGCTTGGAGCACCCTGGGACAGTGGAATGTGTCCCTGCCCATGGTAAGGGGGTGGAATGAGCTGAGCTTCGATGTCCCTTCCAACCCAAGGCATTCTGAGATTCTCTGACATCCAGCCTTGTCTCCTCTGCTGAGTGGATGCCTTGGCTGTTTTTTTCCATTCAGAAGAGAATCCACCCTGTTCCCAGCACAAAACTTCTGCTGCAGCCAGGAAAAACCCCCTCAGCCCAGGCAGGCACGGTGTCTCACAGGGGGTGGAATTTCAAATCACTGCGGTGACTTCCCTCAGAGAGCTTTGGATTCACTGCAAAACTAACCAGCGAGTCTAACACCTCAGTCCCCACAGACAGCCGTAACTTAGCTAAATTTGTGGGTTTTACCAGACTTTATTTGCTGTTTCATCCTGGCAGAAGAGTGTGAGCTGACAGCCGTCTATTCATTAGAGTGGGGGGAGCCGCCCACGGAGCCGCCGGTACACTTCCATGGCTCTAATCGACTTTGGGTTCTGCAGTCCCAGCTCTGTTCTTTTAGGAATGATGAACATTCCTACTCACCTGGGAGCTGGTGAGTTCAGAGAGCTGGTCTGTTCACCCCCAAGTCCCCAGTGGGAACAAAAGACCTGCCATCAGATGTCATTACCAGCTCATGAGTGACCTCATCCCAGTCCTTACTGGAGGCAGGAACCACCATTTCCACCCAGCTGCTGCTCCTGAAGCTGCTGCTTGCAGGTGCCAAGGATGAAATTGGACTCTGTCTCAAAAGCCTGTGTAACACTGAGTGCTCCAGTCTCAGAGGAGCTGGGTACCCCTTAGAGGAGATCCCCTGTATCCAATTTCCAGAGCAATGAGCAAAGTGCAAGGCCCAAATTCAAGAATTTCTCTGAACACTTATGTAATTTTAAGTCTTTGTTTTGTGCCTTTGGTTTATCTGTCTGCTTAAAAACCTCTCCAAACATCCCCACAGGATCTGTGCCTTTGGAAGCCCAGTCCTTCCTGCTGCTTTCCAGGTCACACTGCTGTGCTGAATGTCCCAGGCACAACGAGCTGAAACAGAATGTGCCAATTGTTCCCTTACTGCTTCCCAATTCTGATTTTTATTCTCTGAATCTGACCCCACACAGGGGACACAGCAAAAAAGCCAAACTCTAACGAGGTCCCTGGACTGAAGTATTAAATAATAGAGATACTGTGTGGTGCCCAAGGCTGGTGTCTGCTCTACTCTCTTCCTGCCAGTGCTGCAGAGCTGAGCAGCGTGGGGGAAGCTCAGAGCAGCTCTGGGGTTGCCTCTGACGCAGGGGTACCCCACGCTCTCCTCAGCCGTTTGCAGCTGAGCCGCGTTTTCCTGATGATCTTCACTGCCAGAAATAACAGAGCAGTCACATCCGTATTTGTGTGTTCGTGCTCAGAGTCTCGCTGCAGATTTAAAGCACAAGGACCCAGGTAATGCTGCCTAGGTGAGAGTCTCACGGAGCAAACCTGAGCACTGGAGCTGTGGCTTTCCCAGGGGCAGCACAGCAAAGGTGGGTGAGAGGAGGCAGAAAGGGTTAACAAATGCAACCACAAAGAAAAGCTGGTGCAGGAGCGATGACAAAGCAGTGAGCTGAGCCCTCCACCTGCTTTAAGAGCTTTCGCTTG
Source organism: Serinus canaria (assembly GCF_022539315.1). Lineage (NCBI taxonomy): Eukaryota > Metazoa > Chordata > Aves > Passeriformes > Fringillidae > Serinus > Serinus canaria. Next base: position 3,076,062 of record NC_066336.1, on the reverse strand, counting down.
TGCTAAGGACCTGCATCTATTTTAGTCTTTATTACAAGTGGTAAATAGCAGCACATCATCCCAGTTTTCACGGTCAATAACACTAATTGATGTATCAATGCCTGAGCCCCCATCCCACTGAAACCCCTCTGCACCGGCCCACACTGCGACAATCCCTGCCAGGCAAACCGAGCTGGATTCTCGAAGGGGCACAGCACTCCTGCTCACAGCTATTCCTGCCATGGAGCAGTTCTTATCTCCTCGTTCAGCCCCCAGCTCCTCTCAACGTTCCCCTCTATCCCCCCTCACCCGTGGCTCTGGTGCTTTCAACTCGCTATCTGCCTTTCCCAGAGACTTCCACGCCCGTCCTCTGCTGTGCACAGGGAACAGCCTAGACAGCATCGCGCTAAAACTGCAGCCGAGAGGAGGCGAAGGAGATTGGGAAACTGGGGAGACGCACATTACACGGGATTAGGAGGCTTAATGCTGGCTACAAACACCGCGCCGGGCCGATTTGCCAGCGTATCTCCTCCACGAGAGACACCAGCACCAGCAGTTCTGCTGGCACAGCTCGGTTCGAGGGCTGGAGATCCGCTCTGCTCCGGGTGGAGACACTCCAGCATCCCCAGCACCTCCAGCATCTCTGCTGGCACAGCTCCGTGCTAGAGCTGGAGATTCCTGCTGGTTTGGGAGGAGAGACTCCAGCCCTGCATCTGTGCTGGCACAGCTCGGTTCGAGCTCTGGAGATCCTCTCTGCTCCGGGAGGAGAGACTCCAGCATCTCTGCTGGCACAGCTCGGTTCGAGATCTGGAGATCCGCTCTGCTCTGGGAGGAGAGACTCCAGCAGCTCTGCTGGCACAGCTCCGTGCGAGAGCTGGAGATCCGTGTTGGTTTGGGAGGAGAGACTCCAGCACCGCATCTGTGCTGGCACAGCTCGGTTCGAGCGCTGGAGATCCGCGCTGCTCCGCAGGAGGGTGCGGGAGCCGCGGCGGGGCACTGCCCTCTGCCGATGCGCTGCCCGGCTGGGCGCCAGCGCATGTCGCGACAGACGGGGAGCTGGGATTCTGTCAGGAGCGCTAATTCCCTGCTCTGTACCCAAGGAGAGCCTCATTGCCCAGGGAAAAGGGAGCCAGCTCTGCCGGGGACAGAATGAGATCAGGGTCGCTCCGGGCAGGCTCTACAGGAACCTTCTCCCAACATCAGCCCCTGCTTGGTTTCGTTAATGAAAACACCCGAGATGCAGAGATTCGGGTCAGAGAGGCGGATTTGCACCTGCTGGTGGTAAAAGCAGATGTGACACTGCAGCACGAGAGGAGGTGCCATGCCACAGGCACGTGTGTCGCTGTGTCCCGCTGTGTGTCACTGTGTCCTGGTATCAAGGTGTCCCAGAGTGTCAGGGTGTCCTGGTGTGTGTCAGTGTGTCCCAGAGTGTGTCAGTATGTCCTGGTGTGTGTCAGTGTGTCCCAGAGTGTGTCACTGTGTCCTGGTGTTTGTCAGCGTGTCCTGGTGAGTGCCACTGTGTCCTTGTGTGTGTCAGCGTGTCCTGGTGTGTGTCAGTGTGTCCCAGTGCGTGTCACTGTGTCCTGGCATGTGTCAGTGTGTCCCAGTGTGTGTCAGGGTGTCCTGGTGTGTGTCACTGTGTCCCAATGTGTGTCAGGGTATCCCAGAGTGTGTCACTGTGTCCTGGCATGTGTCAGTGTGTCCTGGTGTGTGTCACTGTGCCCTGGTATCACGGTGTCCCAGTGTCTGTCACTGTGTCCTGGTGTGGTGTCAGTGTGTCCTGGTGAGTGTCAAGGTATCCCAGTGTGTCTCACAGTGTCCCAGTGTCAGGAGATGTGCAGCCACCTCTCTCCACACACAACAAGCCCCCCCAAACTCCCTCACCCCTCCAGCCATGCCCATCCCCTGCTGCCCCCAGCCCGAGGGTGCCCAAGTGCCCCAAGGCAGCAGCCCAGCACAGAGCTGTCTGCTTTGGTGTCTCTCCTGCCTCGTGATAAATGAGAGTCTGTTTTTTTCTGCTGTGTGGTTTGATCTTAATTTCCTGTATGAAGTTCTCGAGAGAATGCCAAGATCAAATAATTAGACTATTCTGCAATAAAGAGTTAACATTGTTATTCAAATGGATTCAGAATTCATTTACCACCAAACAATTTACACTGCCGCCCTCCCCTCCTGCTGAAATTACCAGAATGTGTTATCTGACACACAAAGCGTCTCGTGACCTGAAATAACTTCATCAACCACGAAATGCTTGAGCAGTGGGTGCACGGTCACAGAAATGCCCAGGGGAATGCAGCAGAAGCTAAAAAGGCAATAAGTGATTTAAAACCACCCTGGTGCCATCCCCTGCCAGCCTCCCCAAAGAACTCTGGCCACTCCGGTCACCGGGCACGAGCTGGGCAGAAAAACCCTGGAGCTGCCTTGCTAAGGATTCCCACTCCAGCATTCATGTCCCCTGTGGATGTGAAGCTCCCAGCCCTTGGGTGCTGCCTTCTCAGCCTGGAAAAGCCTGTTTCTGCTTTATTTTTAAAAATGCAACTTCATTTGCAGAGTGTGGGAAGGTGGTTTCAAAATAAAATTCCTGACAGGCATAATAAGCCTCAGAAAAGCCAATCACACAGAGCAGGATAATTATCCACAGAATTTGTTTTCTATGTATTTGTGTAAAATAATCAATGATATTTTTCTCACACGGACTCCAATTTGATGGTATTTTCTGTGTTACTTGCAAATCATACAAACAATCAATGCTCCGACCCCTTCTCTATGCAAACACAGCTTAAAAAGACACTACAAGAAATAAAATCCGATAAATTCCTCACATAGGGTTGTTTGTTTAAAAGCTTTGCTGGAGACTGATCCTGCTCACAGTGACTTCAGAGATACAGGAGTGGGACTGTCAGACATGCTTGAGGTGGGATTATTGCCACAAATACCAGCAGGAACAGAACCTCAGGAAAAAACCTGGCACAAAAGTCAGCACCCAGACGTGGAGGTGATGTCTTTTAAAATGCAGCAAGGAAAATGAACCCAGTCCCTGGCCTGGCACACTCCTCCTGCAGATGGGCACACAGCTGGGCTTGGGGTGACCCAGGGGCAGGCTGGCACCCTGCCTGTCCCCTTGCCCATATAGGGGGCACATCAGGGGCATTCCTGGCAGGAGTGGGGTGGCCAAGGGCAATGTGGTGCCACCTTCTCAGCAGCACCTGAGTGCAAACCCACTCAGGATCCCCTGAATCCAGTTTCTGAGTGCAAACCCACTCCGACTCCCCCCAAGTCCAGCTCCGGAGTGCAAACCCACTCAGGATCCCTCAAATCCAGCTCCTGAGTGCAAACCCACTCAGGATCCCTCAAATCCAGCTCCTGAGTGCAAACCCACTCAGGATCCCTCAAATCCATCTCCTGTTTCCAGCCCAGTGCCAGGGTTCTTTACAATTTACAGATCTCAGCCCATTGGCATCCGATCCACACTGTGTCTCACTAACACATCATCCCTCAAAAGCATCACTCAGAGGAATTCGTGATGATGCTTCAGCGACAGAATGGGTCTGGAGCCGCCAGTCCAGCTCCACCTATCCCAGCCATCCCGCCCTGCTTTGTCAGGGACGGTGCCATCAGCTCTACAAAATGGCATCAGGCTCTGTCTGTGAGCTGAAGGGTGCTGCTACTGCTTTTTAATCCGAGTGTGAGGTTGGACGAACGGGCTCCCAACGGTCCCATAACCACCTCGCTGGCACTCCTTTTAGCTGCGACAGTGCAAACGCTCAGCTGCTCCTGGCTCCAGGTGTGAAGTGCCGGGGCTCAGCCGCAGTGAGGGCGGGCAGAGGCGCAGCATCCCTCAGCGGGGTGAGTACGGGCAGCTCCTCTCACCACCACCCTCCTCTGCCTCTGCTCCAGGGCAGCCCGGAGCTGAATTGAGCACTCGGGTGGTGTTTTCTGATATGGCGTTTTCAAATATTTAACAGATTGCGTAATAACCGAGCAGCTGTTGAAGAAGCTTCAGATACAAACTCCTGCTTTAAAAAACCCATCCTGTGACAAGGCACAGATTTTCTTTGTACGGGTGCATGTATAGATTATGTTTAGATGTGTAGATTAAATATTTATATTTTACTGGTGAGAGAAAGAGCGCTTTTGGCTTTTTCTTCCCTTTCTTAGATATCTCTCCCTGTATTTATTTTAATAGTCAGCTTCACAGGGAAAAAGGAGAGCTTTGAGAAGTTACCTGCTTTCTCTCTGGTTTGATATTCAGTGCTAAACCAATACTTACTTAAGTGCTCTGCACTTCTTGGAATAACCTAATAATTAAAATAATTACTTGAAAGCCAGAGCATCTTTGCACAAAGTAATGCAGGGCAAGAAGCTGCAGTTTTCCAGTGGGCTGAAAAAGAGGTCACAAAATGATGCCAGTTTTAGCTGAGAGAGAAGGTAAACACAGATCTCCCTGCAGCCCCGATTAAAGCCTTTTCCTGATCTTTTAAGTTTCTTACTTTACTGATCAAGAAGGTGGCTCCATGAGGGGCTGACTGTTGTGGGATTTCTCAGCAGGTAAAACGAGACCGTTCCTGTGGAAGGCACGGCAGTGCTGGCAGTGGCACAGCTGTGCTCCTGCAGTGGGCAACCCTTCCTCCCTTCCTGCCTGCCTGCCTCCATCCCTCCCTCCCTCCATCCTTCCCTCCCTACCTCCCTCCCTGCCTCCATCTCTCTCTCCTTGCCTCCATCCCTCCCTCCCTGCCCGGTGGAGGGGAGCAGAGCTGCAGCAGACCCAAGTGCTTTCGTGGAGGGCTGGCAGCAATCTCTGCATTGAAATCTCCTCTGTCCTTTTGTGCAATTGCTTTGAGCCTGGAAAATCCATTTTCAGGACAACTGAGGCACTGAGAGTCGAGACTAAACATCTCCACAGAGCCCCCAGGGGTACTCCTGAGCCTGAACATCCCCCATGAGCCAGGCGAGTGCTCCCTGGAGTCTCAGCAGCTGCCAGCCCCAGCGGCCTCAGACCCTTTCCCCACGAGCATCTGCCACATCTGCAGCTGCCCCCGGCCGCATCCTCGGAGCGCCAGCCTGGCAGCAGCCGGCTCTGGCCACCAAGAATCAGCCCCGCTGCTGCCAAGCCCAAAGCAGGAGGAGCTGCCAGCCCAGCTGCCACAGCCCCCCCGCACACGGCTGTGGGTCCCAAAGGCGATCTGAGCCCTGGGACCTGCCGGGGAGGGAATCTTCGCCACCCCAGCACTGCGGTGCTCGCGGTGGGGACAGGCTGGTGACACACGGAGGGGGGGTCTCACAGCAGGACGCCTCCTCCCCGTTCCTGCGGTGGGACTGGCGGAGCCCTGTCAGCGGCGACGGAGCGTTCCTGGGAGTGGGCTTGTGTGGCACAAAACATTTCCAGCTGTTCCAGGCGGAGGCTGAGCATATTAAACATCTTGGCTCTGGTGAAAGTTCAGCAGCCGCCAGGGCCCCAGGCCCGGAGGCAGATCCATTAACCTTTTCCACCAATATTCCTGGCACTACGATGTGCGCGGGATAACATCTGCCTGGAGCGCCCCATTCACGGAAGTCTGGGGGACACCAGATGCTCACCCTGCAGGAATCAAGCCCTTGTCCATGAGATGATCTGGGCCATGCAGCCACTCCAAGCCGTGCTGGAGGTGACAGTGTCTCACTTCAAAAAGCACCTGTCCCTCAGGAGCAGCATTTTTCTCTTTCTGGCTTTCACATTGCTGCTGTGCAGTTGCACTGGCTTAAGAAAGACCCTTTTTTTTTTTTTTTCTCCAGTTAAAATTATTCACAAATCTATTCAGTTTTCACTGGTTTCTCTGAGTTAAAATTTGAACTGTCAAAAGGCAAGTAAACCTGTCCTTGTGATTTTTAGTGGGCAGACAGCAAATCCCTGGGAATGTGTACCAATGGCAAAGTGCATGGGATGTAACAGAAATCAGTGTCGTTCTTTACATGACATGATTAAAACAAGTATCTCGTTTAATTAGAAAAAGAAGGATCGCAGACTCATTCCCAGGATGTTATCATCTGTGCAATTACTTTATGTAACATTATTAAAAATTAATTTTCCCCAGAACCTCAGCAATTTAATGAAACACGCCTGGTCCTCAGCAGCAGCTGCAGCAGAGCCAGCCCGCTGGCATCCTCCAGGCAGCGGGACTCGGTGCCGCGGGCATCTCCGGGCTGTCTGTCCCTTGTTCTGGGCACATCCAGCCCTGGGTCAAAGCACCCCTGCACAGCACCCTATTGCCGCAGGCTCAACAGCCTTCCTCGCACCGGGTACCGCAGCCCTCCTCGCCACAAGCTCCGCATCACCCTCTCCGGGGGCTCGGCATCCCCATTCTCTGTGAGCAAAAATCCTCCTTCTCCAAGGAATCAGCATCCCCCCTCTCTGGGTGCTCGGCATCCCCCGTCTTTGGGGGCTCAGCATCCTCCCTCTCCCGAGGCAAAGCATTCCTCCTCTCCGGAGCAAAGCGTTCCCCTTCCCCGGGGAATCAGCACCCCACTCTCCAGAGGGACAGCACTCCCCTCTCCTCTTCGCAAGGTGCCCAGCACCCCCATCTCACCTCGCCCGGGGCGGCTGCTCTCACCGGGAGCGCTGCCCGCTCCGTTCCGGGACACAGCCTCCGCCTGGCCGCGCCGCCGGCACCTTCCGCCCCGGCACCCGGCAGCGCGTCCCCAGCCCCGGACAGCGATCCTTGGCCGGGGGAACCTCCGCCCCGGCATCCGACAGGGTATCCCGCAGCCCCGGGTACCGCATCCCCCGGGCGGCCCCGGGCAGCGCGCTCTCCGCCCCGGCCCCGAAGTTCTCCCGCCGCCGCCGCCGGTCCTTACCGATCCGGATGACATGCGGCATCCCGTGCGAGCTCTGTCCCCAGAAGCCGCCGACCAGGAGAGCTGCCCAGTATTCCCAGAGGACGCGGCGAAGCGCCGGCCAGAGATGGGGCATTGTTGGGGAGGGCGCGGGCCGGCGCGGCCCTACGGCCCCAGGGGCAGCGGGGACACGGGCGGCTGCTGCCCGGGGCTCAGGAGCGGCCGCTCGGCGCCGGGGCCGGGCGGCTCATGGCACATCTTAGAGGGGCCGCGCCGGCCCGTCCCGCGGCAGCCACAGCTCCGGCCGCTCCCTTTCACGCCGTGCCGAGCCGAGCCGAGCCGGGCCGTTCCGCTCCGGGCCGAGCCGTGCGGTGCCGGTGCCGGTCGGGCGGCACCTGCGGAGCCGGGGCTGCCGGTGCGCCCCAGGAGCGGCTCTGTCCCCTCCTACCGCTGATGCGCGGCTCGCGCAAAGCCCCGGAGTGGAGCGTGCACACACCGACCCACTCACACCCCCTGACACACACCCGGCACACACCCGACACACACCCGACACACACCCGACACACACCCCGACACTGACACACCGCTGACACCCCGGCACCCGCCCGCTCCCCCGCGGCGTGGGCACGGGGCGGGATGCCAAGGCGACCCTCGGCGGGCACCGTGGGGCGGGGGGCGATGGCGAAGGGGTCCCGGCAGTGCCTCTGCTCCCTCTGCCCCCCACAGAGCCCTGTCCCGCAGATCGCGGGGTGGCCGGTGTCCCCCAAGCGCTCGGGCGTCCTTTATGACCCCGGGGTCCCGGTGTCCCCGCCGGAGGGGGCCCGGAGAGGCCGGGCGGGGGGGTTTGGGGCTGGGGCCGGCCTCCCGGGGGCGGCCGGGGCCGGGGCCGGGGCCGCTGCAGCGGTCGGAGCGCCCGGCCCGCGCTCTGCAGCCGGAGTTTAATGACCTCGGTGACAGAGACAAAGGGCTGCCCGTGCCGCGGACCGGGAGCTGCTTTGTCAATGTGCTGGGCCAGGCTAGGGTGAATTTCTCTTTTTTTTTTTCATTTAAATAATTTGATCTATTCCATCATTTCCAATGGTTCCCATTTGCCAGCTGTCTGCTAACTCCAGCCTGGAACAGCTGAAGAGCAAATCTTTAATTTTCTTACAAACATACTATTACTCTGTATCGGCTCATCTTTTTAATTTGCCTTGCTCGTCTCTTTCCCCAGCAGCAAGCTCGGCATGCTGAAATGCTGATCTCCGGAGCCCCATCCCGGAGGAGACTCGGGAGCCGGGCTGTGTAGACTGGAGGACGAGCATTGCAAGTCATTATTGACCTACAACTCAAAGAGAAGTCGCTGGCTGTCGCCTCTGCCAGCAGGCAGCGAGTGCGGGACCGCTGCAGGGAGGTGGACACGCGGGGGATTCCCTGCGTGCCCACTGCAGTGGAGTCTGGGCTGTGGCTGATGGGACAGCAGCAGCGGTGGGGGATCGGCCAGGGGGTGTGACAGCCGTCATCAGCACGGAATCATAAAGAAAAACTGGAAGAATCTCTGACTACACGCCCGGGGCAGGACCAGCCCCTCGCAGAGATGCTGCGGTGCCTCCCCGGGCCGTGGTGTGACCGGTGCGATGGGAAGGCGCAGCTGAGTGTGGTCTGGGGTCTCAGCACTGTGTCGTGGTGGAGGGAACGTCTTACTCCTTGCTCAGCCCCGAGGCAGAGAGGCAGAGAGGCTGCTCAGCCTCCTCCAGGCGCTGCACACAAGCTCGGGCTCGGAAGTTGTTGGTGTTGCTTGTGGGCAGGGCCCAGGCTCCGGCTCCCAGCCCGAACCTTCCTGCCTGTGCCAAAGATGGTTACAGAGAAGAGTGGCTCGTGTTAAGGGTATTTTTATCCCTCCTGACACCAGCATGGCTAAGATTTAGCAAAAGGGCATGGAGGAAAAATTCTTTAAATACTGCTTAAGTGAAGGACAGCTGTTTCTGTGAACTTGTTATAAAATTAAATGTCACAACCTGGTGACTCTTTGCACCTGCAGATAAAAAAGCCCCACAAAGCTGTGAGGAGGGAGCAGGTAAAAAGGCCTGTTTCAGCTGTGGCTGTTCTTTGCTCTTTGCAGACTCCAGCACATGGAGGAGAGGTTTGATTTTGTGGAGTTTGATTTTGTGGAGTGTTTAAATTAAACTGTAGCTGGGAGGAAATATTCTGGTAGTTTGGGATGCTGCTTCCTGCCTTTCTGTCAGTACCAGGCACTGATAAGGCTCCAACCTCAGCTTCAGATTCTGGATCCTACTGCAGAGCCAGCACAAATAGTTTATTTTGTATTAAATTATTTGATTAGTGACAGATGGGTGTGTGGAGGTCATGGACAGTCCTCATCTCCTGCGAGGAGCTCAGAGAGGGCAGGACAGGAACAGCCCAGAAATTGCCACAGCAGCTGAGCTTGGGCACAGGCAGAGGAGCACTCAGGGCTGCCCATGGGCTTTCACGGCTTCTCCTTCCCAAAGCAACCCCAGGGCATTCAGCAGAGCAGCCCACATGGCTGTGTCACTCTTCCTTTGTGTTCTCACTCTGTCCCCAGCCCACCATGGCTGTGTCTCTCTCCCTTTGTATCCCCTCACTGTCCCCAGCCCACCTTGGCTGTGTCTCTCTCCCTTTTTACTCCCACTCTGTCCCCAGCCCATCCCTCTCGTGTGACTTGCCAGTGCTCCTCTCTCTGGGCAGCACCCAGAGCACCCCAGGGCTGCTCTGTGGCAGCATTCCAAAGAGGGAATTTTGGAAACTTCTCCCAGGTGTTGCACCATCACTGCTTGGGGTTTTTTCTTCCCCATACAAAGACTCAATTTCTCTGGTGCCCATGGAGGGGCTGCCTGGGCCCAGACCTGTGAGCAATGACCTTCAGCAGCCAGGCCAGATTCCCCCTGGAGCCAGAGCCAGGTTGTGAAGGACAATTACAGCACAGGCAGGATGGCTGGACAGGAGAAGGAAGAGCCTGGAAGGCTGACAGAGCTCCTCATGTGCCCAGAGCTGTGGCTGGGTGCTGCTGTACAGGTGAGTGCTGCCCAGTGGGATGTGCTGGGTCTGGGGAGCAGGATTTACACCCAGCTGAGTCAGGACTTTCCTCAGGAATCTCTGGCTGTGCCTTGAGGATGATCAGGGTAGCTCTGGCTTTGGACAACTTGTTACAGCCATGCTAAAAATACAAGACATTTGCCCAGTTCATAAGTGCTGTGAAAATAGCTTTAATGTGGTAATTCATCATTTAAGAGTGTATCAATTAATGCAAACTCTGGTGTATTTATAACTTGTGAACATAGTGTACCAGTCAGGAGAAGCTGATTGGTTATTTTGAGTTTGTTGAGGAGATATTTGGGTGTTATTTTTTTGTGCTGCTGTTTTTACTATGAATATGTGTGGTATTTAGAGCTCCAGGTATTACACATGTACATCTTATAGGGGTTTTATGTACATAAAAATTCAGCCTTCTCACCTACAAATAAAGCTGGAGGTTTATGGGTGTTCTCAAGACCCTGATTTAAGACTTCTTATTTTGGAGTATGAAAGGGAACCACTTGCAAAAGTGGGAAATAGTGTTGAGATTATTCATATCTAGAGGAAAAAGCTGATTGAAAAAAGACATTTTCAAATCAGACTAATGCTTTAGAGCAGCAGCAGAACTATGAACCTGGCAGAAAGAGACATAAGCATTTCTACAGCTATAGCATTTTTCAATACTAATGAAGAAAAAGAGGCTTCTCTTTATTTCTGTAATGGTATCTAAACTGGTTCGTTGGAATTAGCTCCATCCACATGCGTTTTGTTTAGATTTATATGCATCAGGTCTAATAGAACCACCATCAATCTGAGTTATGAGGCTCAGCGCTCGCATTACCGAGATTCATGTGCCGAAGTCGGCTCCTAAAACATCCGAGAGGGAATTTACCTGGGAAATGCGGATTTCTGGGACTTGAGTGCCCTCTACTGAAACCGTCCTGGCTCCGGCCCTTCGCTGTGACACCCGCAGCTTGATTGATGGCTTGCTAAATTGAATTGAAGCCTGCGGTTCGCAGATCCATCGTGGAGGATCCCTCCTTTCCTTCCTGCCTCCCCGGTCTCACTCCAACACTCTGGTTAATCCTGGCTCCTGCAGCTCTGCCACAGCAGATTTGCTGGTTTTAGTGGCAAGTTTAGATATTGAAAGGAGGATTCCTTTGGGTGTGTTAGGAAAATTCATCCACAAACACCAGAGGTTTGTGTCCAAAAAGGACACAGAGGAATCCTGGAACTTTATTCCAATAAAGGCAGAGGCCATGGGGCATCCCCTCGGGTCTCTCTGATTTTTGGAGGGCACAGCCTCCTTTTTATCCCAATTTCCCAGCTGCATTTCCCTTCTCTCTTTCCCCATTTCTGAGGCACTTGAGAGGTTCAGACCTCCCAGAACACCTGATCCCAAAGATTCCCCTCTAATGTACAACCCTCCCTTTTCATTTTGAATTCTTATGGAATTGAGGGGTTTTTCTCCCCATTGTTTCTTTCACCTTTCAATGTCCAATTCCATTTCTCAGCCAACCTAAAGTTTATTTGTAAAATCAAATCTCTTTTTCCATTCACCAATCAGTGGAATCCTTCCCATGGTTTCTTTTCTCTCCCAGTGCTGGTTTTATCTCCCAGCAGACCCACAGCTGGTTTGGGAAGACAAATCCACCATTCCTCTCAGGTGTAACCATTTGGGAGCTGTGCTGGCACTGGCTGGGCTGGGCACAGCAGTGCTGTGGGAGAAGCTGGCTGTGCCCGAGGAGTTTGGGTCTGCTCGGTGCCTCTTTTGGGAGAGGTTTTAACTGTGTGCCTCACTGCCTCTTTTGGGAGAGGCTTTAATTCCATGCCTCTGTGCCCCTTTTAGGAGAGGTTTAAACTCTGTGCCTTGGTGCCTCTTTTAGGAGAGGCTTTAACTCTGTGCCAGCAGCCAGGATGAGGTGACACTGCCAACCGCGCTCCAGCAGCTCCTACAAAAACAAACCCCAGCCTTTCCCCCCTCCCCAAACTCACTGGGATTTGTGTTACATTTTGCTTGGTGTGGGGTGGAGGGAAGAGGGAAAATTCCCACTTCCTCCTCGGTGTTCCATCTGGAAGGGAGAGGCATTGTGTTTGTTTCATGGGCAGGGTTTGTGTGCTTGGGATGGAGGCAGGTGGGGCCTGGGTAGAGGGAAGTGCTGCCAACTCCTGAGTTGTGCTGCTGGGCAGCTGATCCCAAAGTGGTCTGGTTTCCTGCAGCCCCACATTTCTCCTCACAGAGAAAAGCCAGGCACAATTCTCCCCAAGAATATTTCTGGGTTTTGCATCCTCTGAACCTCAGAGAAAGGAAAAACAATTCTGATCTTATTTGCTGTGCCTGTGTTTGTGCAAAAGTAGAATGCAATGTGGAGATTGTTTACCCAAAGTCACGAGTTGGGGTGCAGTTCTGTGCAGTGTGTGCAGAGTTGAGTGCTTGGCAGATTCAGTTTAGTTGTAATGTAATCTAGTGTAATAAAGTAATTAATTATATATATATATATATATATATATATATAATATATATATATATATAATTATATATAAAAATATATTTATTTATGCATATATATAAATATTTTTAAAAATATATATAAAATACATATATTGATATATTGATATTTATATTTTTACATATGTATATCAATGGAGTCCTCCTCATCATTCTGTCCCCTCCTTTATAATATATATATAATTATATATATATAAAATTTTATATTAAAAATATAAATATATTTATTTATGTATATATAATATATAGATAATATATATATTGATATATTGATTTTATATTTATATATATGTATATCAATGGAGTCCTCCTCATCATTCTGTCCCCTCCTTGGGGTTCCCAGCAAATGCTAGTTTCCCACCAAGGTTTTTTTGAGGTTTATTCTGTAATCAGTTCCCGTGGTGAAGGTGTGGCTGCTCTGTCCGGGGCAGGCAGTGTGGGGTTCCCGCAGCCTGTGCGGCGCTCACAGAATTGTTGCTTCGCTACACTGCATATATTTGTGTTGGAACATACCGCGGTATAATAGCTGGTTTGAAATGTATCCAGTTCTGCTGAATACATTATTGTGAAAGTCAGGAGAACGCGCCGGGAGAACGCGAGCTCCTGTCAAACCCAGAGCAGCGACGCCCCACAGGAACTGGGAGGGTGGGAAGGGACTGGGAACCAGCGCTGCTCTCCCTCCTCGGCTGGGCTGGCTGCTGGAGCTCGGATCAGAGCCCCGCGTGGTGCCCGAGCGCCTGAGAAGATCAAAAGGCGCTCTCGGTGCTCTCTGATGAGGTTGGCATCACCCCCGCCGTGCGAACCCACCCCGCGGGAGCGGGACCTGCCGGCTCCCAGCGTCAGCAGCCACCAGAACTGCGGGGAGCAGGCACCAGAGCCTGTCCCCAGCGTCCCCAGGCTGGCAGGAGATGCCAATTGGCCCTTCCCTTCCCTTCCCTTCCCTTCCCTTCCCTTCCCTTCCCTTCCCTTCCCTTCCCTTCCCTTCCCTTCCCTTCCCTTCCCTTCCCTTCCCTTCCCTTCCTTCCCTTCCCTTCCCTTCCCTTCCCTTCCCTTCCCTTCCCTTCCCTTCCCTTCCCTTCCCTTCCCTTCCCTTCCCTTCCCTTCCCTTCCCTTCCCTTCCCTTCCCTTCCCTTCCCTTCCCTTCCCTTCCCTTCCCTTCCCTTCCCTTCCCTTCCCTTCCCTTCCCTTCCCTTCCCTTCCCCCCCCAGCCCTCCCACCTTGGGGGGTCTCCCTGCTCCCATCTGGCAGGGCACAGTGGGGCTGTGGCACCACACAAAGAGTGTGAATATTGTTCTTTTCCATCAGTTTTGCTGTAGTTTGCCCTGTCCCAGGGTGCCCTGCAGGCTCAGAGTGTCACACACCTGGGCACAGACCCGGCAGGGTCTCTGCACCAGGGATGCCAGACACCTCAGGGGTCTGGCTGCTCCCACCTGGCAGGGCACAGTGAGGCTCTGACACCCTTGGGTGGCATGGGCAGAGTTTGGGAGAAGGTTCAGCCATCCTGGTTCTGGCGCTGGGGCAGCTCCAGCTGTGCCAGCTCTGGCATGGACCCTGTGCAGCCAAACACTCCCTGGGCACCCCTGGCAGGGCCCTTTTGCTCAGCCCCTGCCTTTGAGGGCATCCTGATCTGAACCTGGTGCTCTGGGAGTCCGGACCAGACACTTCCCAATGGACAGAGTTGCCCCAGGAGGGAGAACAAGGGAGGATGCAGAGACCTGCCTGGCCTTTCTGGATGTGATGTGGTGGCTGTGAGCAGGGACAGAGCTGTCCTGGCACCTGAGAGGTGACAGATCCCCCGGGGTTGTGGAACAGAGCCACGTGCATCCCAGCTGATTGTCAGCCTCGTGCAGCAGCAGTTGAATTTGTACAATTGCAGCGTGTCAAACGGGCTGAAAAGGGCAACAGGGAGCAAATGACTAAGTAAGACCAGTTCAAATTATTGTCTTTATCACCCTCTGTGTTCATATCTGACAGAAAAGAATGTTTTGGCCAGTTGGCTCCATCAAGGTCCCCTGTTTCTGGGCTGCAAGATGATCTCTTTGAATTAGCTGAGTGAAAACACATATTTGTGTCAGGCAGCCTTGCATGTGTTTTTCATCCTCTTTCCGCAGAGGTAGGAAATCATCCTTTTTTCTTTCTTTTTTTTTTTTCCCCCTTAAAAAAAAAAAAAGTCCTCTATCTTTAGGATTGGTGGGAGAAGCCATTTGCAACTGATGGGTGTAAATTATGCCTGCTTAGTCAGACAAGAAAATTAGAGACTGCAGCATTAGCCTCTGCTCGCTATTATCTTTGCATGGAACCAGTTTACAAGGAAACTTGGTATGCTCCATGGCATTCTGCTCCACTCTCACGTGACCTGTTTGTGACCTGTCAGCCCCAGCACGTGGCCATTGTGCAGACCCAGCCAGGGCAGCTCCTTTTTCTCCTGAACAAAGGTACCGACTGGCACAGCGCAAGGTTGGGCACCTGCCAGCCTGGGAGTGCACAGGGCTCTTTGCTCCCCACATGGCTAATTACCCATGCAAAGATTGAGAATGAGTTGTTAATACTTTTTTTTTTTTTTTTTCCTTCTACACATGCAAAGGGCAAGAAAAGATCACGTTATTTCAAATGCCTGTTAAATTCCACTTCAGTGGAATTAAGCTGGGAATTAATTTGGCCAGCTGCAGGCAGTTGTTTTGCCCAATCCCTGCAAATTCTGGCCCATTTCCAATTCACAGCAAATTTCTTGGTTGTTCCAGCACGTTCAGAGGAAGTTTAAATGTTGGGTGAGAAGCTGTGGGTGGATCTGGCTGTACCTACTGGTGTGTGGGTACAAGGGGATCCCTGCCCTGGGAAGGGAGAGGGGGTCTGGAGGGAGCAGTGGCAGGGGGTGCTGCCCAGAGGAGATGCTGTGGAATGTTAAATGAGGAGTGCTAAATGTGTGGAGGCAAAAATTATCTGCCTGCTAGGGGAAAATGAGCTGACCCTGAGCTAAGGAGGGGTCCCACCTTTGGGCAGGGCTGTGAGAGGGCACAGGGGGTGCCATGTCCTGCCCTGAGGTGGCTCAGGGGCTGGGATGATCCTTGTGTTCCCCTGGCACCTCTCAGCCAAACTCCTCGTGGTTACCTGCAACCCCCCCCAGGCATCTCCCACAATTTCAGCCTCAACCCCCAATCTCTGAGATTTGCAGAGTCCACTTTTCCCAGTGTCCTGCCTGGATATTGAAACAGCAATTCTCAGTGTCCTACCTGCTCCTGGCTGTGTCCTGCTGCAGTGGGCAGTGCCAGATCTCTGATGGGCTGGGGGCAGTGCAGGAAACCCCCCTCAAATACAAATGTTTGGTTTTTCAAGGTTTGTTTGTGTCCAGGGAAAGCATGGGGCCTGCATGGAGGGACAACCTCTCCATCAGGCACCAGCACCATCTCCTCCTTCCCAGCTGGGATCATGGGATGTCAGGAGCTGTCCTGGATTGCCAACAAGTTGTGTTCTATTTGCCATCTGCATGGCAGTTGTCTTCTGTTCAGTGGGCAGTTTTCCTTATCTCTTCCACACCCACTCCTCCCCCCAGGAGACCCCTGCCGATAACAGGCCATGGAATGTCCCTGCATGGCTGATAAGAACTGCAGCATCCCACTGGGAGATGGGAGCCCAGGGGGAGGAGCCAAGCATTCCTACCCGGATAGAATCTGGAGATTCTGGAACACCAGCACGGCTTCTGCACTGGATTTCCCAGAGGAGCAGCAGCTGCCCCTTCCCCTGGCCCTTCAGAGGCAGAGTGCACCTTTCTCCAGGATCCCTGCTCCAGCAGAACCAGCCCTGGCACTGCAGGAGGGCTGAGCCACAATTCCAGTGGCACTGCTGCCAGCCCCCTGACCCACAGGGTGTCAGGCTCTGCTCTGCCTCTGCCAGGGTTGGTTTAGTTCACTGCACTGTTCATTTTATCTTTTTAATTTCTTCCCTAATGTAAAACTGTTATTCCTGCTCCCATATTTTTGCCTGAGAGCCCCTTAATTTAAAATTTATAATAATTTGGAGGGAGGGGGCTTGCATTTTCCATTTCAGGGGAGGCTCCTGCCTTCCTTAGCAGGCACCTGGCTTTCCAAACCAAGACAGGAGCCTCTGGAGCAGGGATTTCCAGTGGCCTTGTTTTAAGCTGCTGTGAGACTCCCTAAACCAGACCATTGCATCAGTTCAATCCCTTTTATTCCCAGTTGCCAGAGTCTGGTTTAATTTTGGCACTTTTCAGCTCAGCAAGCAATGAACAGGTTCGGGTTCTTTCCCATGGGAAGGAGAGTGTGCAGCATGTGGGGATTTGTACATTGAAAGGGGAGTGTGGGAGGCTCCCAGTGTGTATTTCTATTCACAGGAAGAAAAAAATGCTGCTTTTTATTTAATTTTATTTTAAATCTGATGTTTATTTGGCATTTTAATGGTGGTAAGAAAACAGAGAAAATGAATTTCAAGAGATGGAAAACAAACCAGGTTTTTTAAAATGTGCTGAACTCTGGTTTTCCCGATTCTCCCAAATCCCACCAGTGATATTGGGGGTGGCTGCTGCTGCTGGGAGACACCTTTCCCTCCAGCACTGCCTGGTGCCACTGAGCACCTTGGGCAGCTGCTGGCATCCCCGTGGAGGAGGCTGGAAGATGATGTGCCTCAGGCCAAGCTGTGGGTGGCTTTTTTTGGAAACCATTTCCAGACGGTTCCTTATGGCAGCACAGGAGATGCAGGACTCCAAGATCCCTCAGCAGAGGCTCTGGAGGTGCCTCATGCAGGACATTTTCTTCCTGTGGCTCTAAATTGGAGCTAAATCCCTTTAATTTAATTTTGCTGCTGTTTCTGCGTGTTGTTTCTGTTTGGTGATGAGGCAGGAGAATAATACATTTAAGCAGCTCTTAGCACAAGCAAAATGAAGCTGAAGTGGCTTTATTTTACACAGTGTACACAAAATCTTCACTAGATTGTATCTGTGCACAGTCCTCCACGGTGGGAGCGTGACTTGCATATTGAAATTTGGTGTGAAAATCCCTTGGAAAAATAACGAGCCTCTCTTCCTGGTTTATTTCCATAATTTTTCCAGGGGAGGCATTTGCTTTTTCCAAATGTAAAGGAAAAGCCAGAACTGTGTCCAGTAAGCATCTGATATTTAAAGTATTTGTACACAGAGAAGCACTTTGTGTTAGCTTTTTAAAACAAACCAAAAAAAAAAAAAAAAGCATAATTTTGCATAACTATTTTTGGTTAATAAACATTCCCTGGGGGAGGAAGGGAGAGTAAGGTCTTGCCAAAATTATGTGTTCTGCACAATTTTAATTTTATATTTGTTATCCCCAAAGCATTTCATTGTATCCAAGACTCAGCTGGGGGTGTGATGCCCACTCTGCCCAGGATGGGGGGAGGCTGATGCTGGGCTGGGCTGAGAGGATGTTTTTTAATAAATGAAAGGCAAAATCACATGTAATAGATCCGTTAGCACTTATTTCTACATCCCACCAGGTGCCTTTCTGCTTTGACTGGAAGCAAACACATCTCTTTCCAGGAAAGCCATCACAATCCTCATATAATATTTCAGAGAGCTACAAATATTAGAGAGTGGGGGCGAGCAAAACCTCCCAGCTCTGCCCTCCTGGGGCTCAGCCACTTCTAGCGGGCAGATGTGGCCAGGAGAGAGGCAATTACACACCCTCATGTAGCAGTTTAAAGGTCAAGTACAGAGTAGTTTGGCTAGAGATTAAATATAAAGATACCCATTTATGAATTGGGAAAAGAGAAGGGAAAACCCTGCGAGTAGATTAAAGTCTTGCAGAGCTGACTAATAAATCAGCTGCTGGCGGAGCATGGCAGCCTCAGCTGCTACTCTGGAGGGACTGAGGATGAGTTTAATAAGGCTTTGCACTTCAGGGGCTAAATTAAGAGCAGGGAAAGAGAGAGCAGCACACCCAGTGGGTGAGGGTGGTGGAGAGGGACTCAGGAAGGGGCAGGAGCCTTGGCTGGGGGGGTTCCAGGGCTCTCCATGATATCTCAGTATTGGAGCTTTTATATTTTCCATCTATTTGTAATCCTGTAATTCTTTAGCGTGTAACTCTAAACTCCACACTCAGTGTGAGCTGCTGCTTTCCCATTTTGGGCAGACACAACAATTCCTCTCCAGGCCTGGAGAGTGTGTATTACTATTCAGAGGAAATAAAGAAATGCTGCTTTTAATTTTTTTTTTTAATCTGATGTTTATTTGGCATTTTAATGGTGGTAGGAAAACAGAGAAAATGAATTTCAAGAGATGGAAAACAAACTGGTTTTTTAAAATGTGCTGCACTCTGCTGCAGCAGATCTCACTGTCTCAGTGAGGTGCAGACGCCTCTGTCTAAGGCCCTGAGAGATGGAAAAAAAAGTGAGTTGGGGGAGCAAACTGGGGGTCAATGACTTCATTAGCTGAAGCTGGAACTGGAAGATGAACCCCAAGATGCAAATGGCCCAAACTTATAAAAGGGTGAAAACCTGTGACTTATTGTCCATTTTGGGTGCAGCCCCTGGAGGGCTTTGTCTGCCCTAAATGTCCCTGAAGGCCTTCAATAAATAGAACTGCTTTTTATTGCCTCAATTTTGTCTCTTCCTTCTGTTTTTAGGTTGTCCCAAAAAGGCATCACCATCATGTAGGCCCAGCCCCTCCCATGGTTTCTTTTATCTCTCAGGGTTGGTTTTATCTCCCAGCAGACTCAGAGCTGGCTTGTAAAGATAAATCCCTCATTCCTCTCACCCTGGTGGGCAATGGACCTCACAGGGCAGGGGCAGTGGCACCAGGTGAGGCAGGAATTCCCTCCAGGAGCAGCCTCTTGCTTTTCCTGAGTGCTCACTCCCAACAGGGCAGGGGCAGTGGCACCAGGTGAGGCAGGAATTCCCTCCAGGAGCAGCCTCTTGCTTTTCCTGAGTGCTCACTCCCAACCAGCCAGCCTCAAGGGCCAGCAGCCTGCAGGATTGATTGCTGGCTCAGGGAGTGAGCAGCTCTAGGTGAAGTCAAGGGTGATCAGCCTCATCCAGACAGTCAGCTCCCAGGAGATGCTGTGTGCCAAGGGTACCTCTGGCTATAAATTGCTTTGGATGTTTGAATATAGACCTCTTGTAAACTCAGGCACTGCACAGGACACTTGTGTCCTCACTCTGCCATCACACTCTCAATCACTGCCTGTTATTCAAGGTCATAAGAGCCTGTAGTGATCCAGAATTAAATCAAATTTGTTTGACTGCTGTATTTTTTTTGTCTTGTCTTTGCACACAGTTTGCTCATATTCCTGTTCCCAGGTAAGAGCCCCTTTCAGTGCCAAACAGGCTGGTCTGCACTGGGGACAGGCGTGGGAAACACATCTTCCCCCTGTCAGGAAAATGAATCCACAAACATCAGATCTTTATGTCCAAAAAGGAGACAGACAGTCCTTTTACTTTATTGGAACTGGAGTTTTCCCAGTTTTCTGAGGGCTTTGCAGTTGTGTCCTGTGGGGAGCTCCCGGGTCCAACTCGGTGCTGACGCATCAGGCGCCTCCTGAGCAGCCACAACTGGATTATTTCTGCAGGGTGCTCTCAGAATCTGCTCCAAGAGGGAGCACGGTGCTGAGAGCCTCTGGCAAGCAAAGCACTCAGGCCCCCATTAAAAACAGCAGAACAAGTTTAATCTCTGGATGGCAGGGAAGTTTGCATCGTCAGCAGGGTTTGATCCAAGTTTTCAAGGCAAAATTGAAATCGTTCTTCACCAGGCTCAACACATTGATCTTTAGAAAAGAGCACTTGTAAATAAGCTCCTTGAGACTGTGTCACCCTTTTTCTCCTCCAAAGCTACTCTTCCGTGAGAAGGGCAGTCCCTGAGGATGCTCCAAAAGCAAGAACGAGGATAAGCAGAAATGGCTTCAGGGAATTTCTCTCTCTCATCCCTTCTCCAGCCCACCATTGCATGCACACATCACATGCTCCAGATCACAAGCCATTAATAAGGAAAAACACTGATGCTCGTTTCCCCTCTCCCAAGAAGGGCTGAGTTACTTTCCTAAACAGTTCATCCTCTCTGCTGTCACAGCAGGACTGACTGCACACCCTTCTGTGGGTGCCAGGCTGACAAAGAGTGCATTGGATGGGTTCTGCTGCAGGAGCTTTCTCCCTCACCATCCGTGCTCTTCCTCTCCTTAGGGCCATGGTTTTCCATGTCCTCTCTCAGTGAGGAATCCTTCAGGCTTCCTGGAGCTCACAGAAATCTCTTTGTTCGTGCTGCTCCTCACTGAGGCTCCCCCAGGCAGCCCCCAGGGCTCTGCTCATCCTCCCTTATCCACATCAAGAATTTATTTCTTCCACCTGGCAAAGTACAGAGGCCAAGGCACCAGCTCCCACTTTTTGGCAATTATTGGAAATTACAAATCACTTAAGCAAAGCCTCATCAGCACTTCCCCTCTATCTCATCCAAGCCTGTGGTATTGTTCACAGGGGTCCCAGGATGAGGGAAGAGATGAGAAAGTTGACTCCATGTTCAGAAGGCTGATTTATTATTTTATGATAGATAATATATTAAAAACTATACTAAAAGAATAGAGGAAAGGATTTCATCAGAAGGCTGGCTAAGAATAGAAAAGGAATGAATAACAAAGGTTTGTCTCTGACCCAGAAAGTCTGGGCAGGTGAACTGTGATTGGCCCTTAATTGGAAACAACCAGGTGAGACCAATCACAGATCCACCTGCTGCATTCCACAGCAGCAGATAAGAATTGTTTGCATTTTGTTTTTGAGGCCTCTCAGCTTCTCAGGGGGGAAAAATCCTAAGGAAAAGATTTTTCATAAAACATGTTGGTGACACAAGCCACCCCCTCTTGTTCTCCAAATCTCATCTCTTTTTGTGCACCCCAAAAAGAGGAGGAAACCCAGCCCATGGGAGGCACATCCCTCAGGGTGCTGTGCTGCAAATCAGAGGGAGTGGAAGGGATGCATTCTCCTGCCTTTGGGCATGCTGCTGTGGGAGCTGGATGCAGGTTCACCCTCCCTCAGTGCTGATCCCATCCCATCCCTTCTCTGGGTTGCTTCAGTCCAGCCTTTGGGGCAGAATGAATGATCCTCTTAGGATCCATCAGATGTTTTTAGGAATATTTTCAGTTGAAAGGAGAAGCAACTAATGTTAGACTTGCTCTAAGCATGAGATTTCCCTGGCTGGATATATTTAGGGCATCTGAATGCCAGAGCATTAAAAAGTGGTTTTGGGGTTTTTTTCCTTCCTCACAAAATGAAACACAATGATCCCTTTCAGCATCTTGTAAATTGCACCTGAAAAATGGCAAAGTTTCCTGTTTGGAGACTTAAATTTTTTATTTTTTAATTATCTCCTGGTAAAGCTTGAGATGGCTCAAGGCTGAAACAGCTGGGGGAGCATGGGGCTCCCCTGCACGGTGTGACTGGTGAGACTGGTGTGACTGGTGTGACTGGTGTGACTGCCACCAATGTCTGTTGGAGTAACATTGCCTCTTGTGGGATGAGATGGTGCAAAATGCTGAGCACTTCAGATCTGATCTTCGAGTATCTTTGACTCCTCTAAGCTGATTCATTAGTGTCAAGTTAAGAACGTGTTTAAATGGTTTGCAGAATTGAGCCCAGCCAATGTGATTTGCAAATTAGATACATTTCCACAGGTCTTTTTCCTTAGACTTATTGGATTTTAAATGGGTTTGAAGGGATTCTGTGACAGTTGCTGTGACCTACTTCAGAGCAGAGGCTGGTGAGTCTATCCCACAGCTCTGTGCTGACTGACAGTGTTCTCTCTAAATTCAGACCTGGCCATTTAAATGTAATTTTC
Source organism: Serinus canaria (assembly GCF_022539315.1). Taxonomy (NCBI): domain Eukaryota; kingdom Metazoa; phylum Chordata; class Aves; order Passeriformes; family Fringillidae; genus Serinus; species Serinus canaria. Next base: position 3,053,932 of record NC_066336.1, on the reverse strand, counting down.
CTGCTAAGGGGGAAAAAATCAGGGTTGTACAAATGGGGCAAAATCACAGGAAAAGCATCTTTTAAGAGTGGCAGGCATCAAACCCCTGTTCCACCCTGAAGAAGGAGGTTGTTCCCTCTCCCCCCTCCTCATCCTGTGTGGACAAATCTGCCTGACCAGGGACAGAGCCAGGGCTGTGCTGACCAAGCATCTCAGTGGTGACACGAAGCATTTGATTGTGTGTTGTTCCAAAATAACGTGTTACAAAATTCCTGTTGGTCCAGAAGGGCTGACTGAGGTGGACTGGGAGTTAGAGGATGTTCCTACTGGGAGAAACAACTCTGATTTATTTTTTCCAAGTGAAGCTGTGTCTGTGTCTGGAAATGAGGATGGCCATGATGCATTTTTAAGAATGAGTCTCAGATGCAGCAATGCCAGGGTGGGAGAGGCTCTGACACAACTCCCACTGGGGCTGGGATAGCTCTGGGAGCACTGGGCTCCCCAGGATGGGGAAAAGGAGTTTTTTGAGCTGGGTTACCATCAGGGTGGTGGGTGCTCTGAGCCCTGTGGGTGCTGCCTTGTGCAGCCCCAAATTGGCCGTGCCAGGGGCAGCTGGAGCACAGCCAAGAGCTGCTGGGGTGGGGCCCAAGGCAGAGCCTGATCAAACCTGGCCAGCACTGGAACCTCAGTGGGTCTGCCAGGACACAGGGCCAGGAGAACTTCTGGTGGTTGTGGAAACCCAGGGACCAGATTCCTCCATCTTGCCTCCTGAACCCCCATTCTAAAAACCCCAAAATTCTACATTTTCACCCTGTGGTAAATTCACTATCACTCTGCTTAAACATTCTTGACTTGTAATTCTTCATATAAAGGTGGTAATTTGCTCCATGGGTCAAAATCAAAGTCACAGGCTCTGTGCCAAGGTCTCTGAGCCCCTCAGGCAGGAGCCTGAGCCCTCCAAGACAACCAGAGAGATGTCCTGGCTTCCAACAAACCAGAACCTGAAGATCAAAAAGATCCAGTGTGTCTCTCTTTGCTGACACAAGACCACTCCAGGAGGGTCTCCCCTGACAGTGGAGCCCCCTGGGAGGGCCCAGCCAGAGTCCCAGAAGTCAGGAATCAGCAACAGGTACCTGAACCTTGAGGAGAAAGGAGTCGTGTGAGGATCTGAGCGTGTGGGTCTGGGGAAGAGCAGGCAGGAGGGGAGAGAGAGAACAATGCATTGTTTGGAAATGAAATGAAGTCATCTTTAAAGAGGCACTTCAAAAATAGCTTTGTCACTTTTACTCACAAAGGGAAGTCATTGTGGTGAAATTACCTGCTCATCTCGTGCTGGCTTCCCACCATGCTGTGCCTCCAGTGGAAAGGGACTCAAAAAGCTCTGGGTTTTTTTTCCTTGGAAAGCCAATGCTGTGTGGGGGTGTGTTTGTAATCAATGGGGGCTGGTAGCTAATGGATTCGAAAAGTTTGGAAGCCAGCAACAAGCTGAAGGCATTAATAACTGTTGCTTTCAAGTCAATGGGATTGATTAGCAAATTCCCTTTATTTCTGAATGATCATTGCAGAAAAGTGGAGAGCAAACCAATAGTGAGAGATGTACCTGCAAGCAATAACACATGATTGCAGGCTGGGCTGCAGAGCCCGGGCTGGTGACACAACAGATCATTCATAATTGTCAGCCAAATTACCCAGCTGGTATTGAGCTTTAAAAAATGAACCATAAGAAGAATTTCATATTGATTTTTGTTTCGTTAGAAACAATATAAGGCTGCCTTAAAGAACTGAGAACAGACAGCAATTGATTCTCTTTCCTTTTGAGCAAATTCTAGTAGAATTTGATATTGGTTATTAATGTAGGATTTATGAATGCTTTTCCTCTCTCTTTCACATCTCTGTTGCTGTAGGAGGGATTTGAAGGAACAGGACCTGAACTAGAACTTGGGGGAAATTGGTGCCATAGGACACAAAGTGCCTTGAAACTGGATATTTCCCTGATCTTGTAGAGAAGGTTAAAAAATTAAATTTAGAGTCCACAGAAAGCTTCCAGGCCAGAGACTACTGATTCCTGGCAGGTAGGCAGGATGTGCTGCTGCCAGCTCTGCAGTTCATTTCTGCTTCTCTGCCAAATATTGGGATTATCACCAGTTCCTCCTCACTGCCCTTCCTCTGCTGTAAAGCTAGCTGCCATTAAACCATTTATTTATGAAATATTAGGCCTGTATTTGCAAACAGAAAGTTCAGATGTCTAGTTCCTAAATGATTGTAAGGCTTTAAGGTGAAAATGACCTTTCTGTGACTTTTAGGTGTTGGTTTCATGGGGGTTTGTGAGCCCTCAGCACACCAGGGCTCCTTCCCAAGGCAGACAGAGGCATTCCCTCCCCAGAACCAAAAATTATGTCCCTGCATCCACAGTGTGTGTGGGATTCAGCTCCCCTGCTCTCTTCCAAACAGATCTATTTGCTCTCCCATTCCCCCAGAATAAATACAGCCCCTCACCCATGAAGGTCACACATCCATCCTTCCTCCTCGGAGGCTCAGGCAAAGCCTGTAAGACCTGGTGTGTTTTAAGGTCCTCCTCACATGAAAATGAGATGTAATCACCCTTCACAGGTGAGGTATTCTGAGGGGATTCGTTCCACATAATTCTACATTAAGCTGGTTCAGTGAGGATGTTTTGTGCTGGCTGTGAGGAGGGGGAGGCTGGGTGGGGTCTGGCCAGGTGGGCTCTGGCCAGGTAGGCTCTGGCCAGGTACCTGTGGCTGAGCATTTTTGAGCTTCCTGCAGTGAGGCTGAAGAGCCAGGCACAGCACTGGTGTTTGAGATAAACCAAACCAAAGCAACCAGTTAGCTTAGGGTCACACTGGAAGTGTTTCTGCTTTTCCTTTAAAATATTTCCCTGCTGCCAATGGCAATATGATGTGAAAACAGATATTATTTCTCCTCTGCTGGCATCACCTGGAGGGTGATGTGGCTCTGCTTGAGGGGAGCCACTTGCATCTGCCATTGTGCTGGCTATCAAAAACATTTTTTTGGGTCAGGATGGCCATTTGCCATGTCCACAGCCAGTCCTTGGCAGGGTCTGGCTGGGGGTGTCAAATTCCAGATCTGAAATAACATCTGTGTGTTTCTGATTTCCTGGAATACCAGATGTTCTTCAGCTCAGCCCTTGGAGCATCAGCTTCTGCAAGAGCTGGTTTGTAGGGGCTGGTTATTCACACCCTGCTGTTAATGGTGAAGATTTAAAACTGCTAAAATAATGGCAGGATCCAAATTCCTCACAAACACGTCAAGGCCTGAAGCTGCTGCAGGCTGGTCAGATTTACACAGATCATATGGCTAAATAATTGGAGTTGAGCAGATTAGTGAGTTGTGCCTGTAATGAAATGATCCCTGAATGTTCCACGGCCTCGTGCCAGGGCGTTTTGAGAGGTGGAAAATCCACGTTTGCTGCCAGTGACATTCAAGTGACAATGAAAGCTGTTGCATTTACAGACACTAAAAACCAAAAAATTAAATATGTAAGACTCTTATCAGGAGCCCAGGAAGAAAAGATATATCAGGAAAACTACAAATCTCAGATTTTTGTGCATTTGTGCAATGTTTTGGCTCTAGGAAGGGCGTGTGTGAGCTGGAGCAGCTTGAGGGGGGAACAGGACTCAGACCATGGCAGCAGCAAGGCTCTGGTCACCATCTCAGGCTGGTGCAGATGTGCTGATGTTCCCCTGGTTATCGTGGCTCTGGCATCTCCACAGATCCAGAGATGCACACAGCATCAGCATAGAAATCTATTAGCATAAATTACTGAGAAATTCACCTCAAAAGCCAAGCCCCAGCTCCACGATTAAAAATAGTGACAGAACTTCAAAGGGGCAATAGGCATGATTTATTTTTAAGATAATGTGAATAATTTCAAGTACCAAAGGAAATGCTTATGCTGCTTTCTGTAGTGTTCTGCATAATCTGCTGTGTCCAGCTAAGATTAGATAAAAGTCAACTCAGGATCTTTTTTCCCTTCCACATTAACTCTTTGACTTTATCCAGAGATGAGCTTGCAGAGCTTAACATGCAGGATGTTCTGGGCCCAGCTTTCAGATAAAACTTTTGGGGGGTTTTGTTATTGGTTTTTTCCTGCCTGTGCTGCTCGTGGTTGTCCTTGTGTGAGCTCTGGGGGTTGGGAGAGGCACAGGATGGTTTGGGCTGGTGGGGACTGGAGGGATAATCCAGTCACAGTGATGATGGCCTGGAGTGGCTCCCTAGAACAGATTTAGGAGAATAAAGTGGGGATTTATTAAAGGCCTTCAATAGAGACACCTTGGGCAGCCAAAGCCTCCCAGAGGCTGCACCCAAAATGACCAATTATTGTACTTGTGTTCTCCTCAGATGAAGGAAGGAAGGATGACTCTGACTCCATGTTCTCAGAAGGCTAATTTATTATTTTATGATACTGTATTATATTAAAGAATACTGTACTATACTAAAGAACACAGGAAGGATATTTACAGAAGGATAAAAACAATAGAAAACTCTTGACTGTCTCCAGAGTCTGACACAGCTTGGCCCTGATTGGTCAAAGAGTGAAAAGAACTCCCAGCAGAATGCAATGGAACAATCACCTGTGGGTGAGCAATCTCCAAACACATTCCACATGAGCACAGCACAGGAGAAGCAAATGAGATCAGAATTGTTTTCCTTTTCTCTGAGGCCTCTCAGCTTCCCAGGAGAAAATCCGGGGTGAAGGGATTGTTCAGAGAATGTGAATGCCACAACCTACGGGTTCATGAGTTTTTCAGGCAGAAATAAGTTTGGTTACACATCAGGGGTTAATCCTCCAGTTACAATTACAATCCTTCAATTACAGCCTCAGGTAATGAAGTCACACATCCCCAGTTCCCCCCCACCCCCCAATTCACTTTTCCTTATCCTTTTTGGGGCCTGAGGCTGTAGGGAGCCCTTGGATCTCAGTCCTGGAGGAATTGTTCTGCATGACAAAATGTGAAGACAATAACTAACACTTTATGTGGAGTTTAGAGTCATGCACTAATGCAGTAAGGATTTTAAAAATACAAAGGCTAATATCTTAAGTCCTCACAGGCCCCAGCCATGTCTGTGGCAAGTGGGGGTCACATCCCTGCTGGCCAAGGGCCACCCAGCTCCACCCTCCCTGTCTACTTTCATCCAAAACTTTTTATTTACTCACACTGGCTACAAATGAGCCTTACACACAAACACCAGCAAAGCTCATTTGCAGTGTGCCAGGCATCTGTAAAAGTCCATTTTGTTTCATCAGGCCTTTAATTCTTTGCAAGTTCCTCAGGCTCAAAAGGGAGTGAACGCTTCTGTAAAACTGACGTGATCTGGCGTCTCTTTTCCTGCACTTAATCTACTTTTGGTTCCAATATCATGGCAATCTTTCTTGTTTCAGGAGCTCCTGGAACACACTGGTGGTGCTGGTGAGTCTGTTCCCACATCAGAAACCTCCTCCAGGCCACAGTAACTGTGCAACTTTGGGACAGCACTAATTAATTTCCAAGTTTCTCCAGGATGGGCTCCAGTGATGATGAACCTGCACTCTGGTTTTATCCCAGTTTTGTTTTATCCCATTTGTATGGCAGAATTTTTCAAAAAAAAAAAGCAAAAAGAACTTTCAGGACCAATGCAACCCCAGCCAAGAGCATTCCCTTGCCCCTCAGCCATGCAGGCAGCCCAGCCTCTCCCAGAGTGAGCCCTCCTCATCCTTCCACTCTTTCTCTTTCCTGTTGTTAGTGGCAGCAGAGGGAGGATCGATGCCTTTGGTGTCAGGGCATGACAATAGCTGTGTGTTCTGCCATGATATTGACAGCTCTGCTGCTTTTCTTGTGTTGTCTCTGCTTCATTTGTGAAAAGTACCACAATTATCCCCTGGTAGTCATTTCGGGAATGGCAACAGCTTGAAAAGAAAGCACAATGGGTACACCTGATTGAAAGAAAACACTTTAAATATTGAACAATTTTTTCTAAAGGGTTCAATATTTCCAGTTTTGTTCAATTTTCTATCTGCCACAGCACTTTGCATGTGCACAGTCGTTTTGTATGAGCCTTAACAATGGACATTTTACATTGAGGGCATTCAGAGCAGCAAAAATGCAGAAAAGTTCATCCTCCCCACCCCTTCTGCATCTCTCCTTCCATGTGCTCTCAGGCAATTACTAAACCCTTAAATCTGCCTTCCCCCCCCATCCATGCAGTTCTGCCCAGCCTAATTGTCAGCCTGTCTTTCATTAAGCCAACTGCAGACTTTTGATCTACTCCTTTGGAAGAGCTTTTGTGCTCAGCATTTGAACGAACCAGTCCCCTGTTTACAAGATTTACATCAAAATAAGGTTTCTGGAAAAGAAAATGCAGCTTAGCAAAATAAAAAATTGTGCAAAGCCCCGAGAGAACTAATTCATCTGCATCTCAGCAATAATAGTAATAATAAAAAATAGCATGAGACAGGCTGGCTTGGCAGTGTGGAGCTGCAGCAGGGATGGGGTGTTCTCTGTTCTCCAGTTTTTGGGTGCCTGTTGAAACAGCTGCAAGTCTGTGGGATCAAGGTGCTGCACCTCTGTGCCTCTTTTTATTTGGAAAATGTGTCTGATACCAGCTCTGTGGGCTTTGTACTCAGGTAACTCCCAAGGTCCTTGAGCAGGGGGTCCCAGCCCTGCTCTGGGATAACTCTGCTCCCTGGGGATGGGTTCAGCTCTGGAGTGAGGAAGAGTTCCTTGTGCCCTTGTTCTAGACACACAGCCTGTCACTTAGGGAAAAATCAATTTAGGAGCTGACAAAAGCTGAGGGAAAGTGCAGCAGTTAATTAATAGCCCCGTGTCTCGCACAGTTGGCTCCAACAGCAGACTCCTGTGTCGGAGCTAATTGGGAAGTCAGGCCAGATCCTATCCTACAGAACAAGTTCATGTTAATAAGTGATTTCTGTACTCAAGGGTAGTTTTTATTCAATTTCTAGTACTTTATTTTGACTAGCAAGTCAAATATTCTCGAAGTATCAAAACAGTCTTTGTAGCTGCGTAAGAGGAGCGTGGCGATGCCATTAAAACCCAGCCCAGCTCGAGCTGGATGCTGGCAAAACAACTTCAAAAGTATCCCAGTTACTCCAGGGGGAAGGCAACTGTGTTCTCTCAGGATGAAAGGATCCACAGGAGAATAGTTTGAAGGGATCCTGCCTGGAACCAGCCTGGGAATCTGAGGATGGATTTTGGAGAGCCTGTAAGGGCTGGGGGTAGCCCCTGAGGTCACACAGACCTGAATGTCGCCTCTGGGAAGGAGAGGGGGAGCAGCAATATTCTCTGCAGAGGATTTGCATTTGGTGTTCCCCCACGTGGAGCTGTAAAACAGAGGGAAATGCTTGTTTTCAGAATGTGGAGGGCTTTGGTACTGGGTGCTGTGGAGGACAATGAATGGGAAGGGAGGGCATGGGGGATGTCCTTGGGTGGCAGAAAATCAGGAAATTCCTGAGGTTTTACCAGAGCTGGAAGTACAGAGAGTGGGAAATGTCACTCTGCACATACATATTTTTAGTTTTTCTCCATACATCCACTTCTGCTGTTGTTGCAAGCAGGAGTGACAGGACTCAGTTTACCTCAACCTTTAATTTTTTTTTGTTTAAGTTGTGAAAATGGTACTAATGATGAGAGACAGGAAAATTCAGGAGGCATCTATGGAGAGTGTTGTTACATCATTCAGGGCTGTGTGCCTCAGGGTTTGACAGAGCAGCCAACAAGTAGAACAAAAAAATTAATTTTGTATTTGTTATGGAGGCTGGGATTCTCTGCATTCCTTCCTTGCTTTGGGATTGATGCTTGGGTTTCTTCCTGGATAGTTCCTTGGGTTTAACGAATAGTAGGGCTGTTATTTAGTGGCTTTTCTTGTCCCAGCAGAGAAAAGGAATGTCAGACAGCTTAATTCAACAGTCCTGTGGGATGAGACTCTTCACTGGAAAACTGTTAAGGAATTTGGGCTTAAGTTTCCTCATCTGGTAACATTCCTGTGTCCTTATAGAGCTCAGCAGGTACCTCTGGGATCCCTCTCCCACACCAGCTGCAGACAAACGTGTCTAATTTTGGAGCTGAGGCATTAAAAGGAGGTCAGGATGGAGAGTGTTACAGGTCAACAAAACCTTTGTTTATGAGGCAGTGGAGCAAAACCCCAGAGGTGTGAGAAGCCAGGGCAGAACCTACATTTCCCCCAGTATTTCTCTCGCCGCTGTAAAACCTTGCTCACATCAGCCACGAACAGTTGTGCAGTCCTGCCAGAAGGTCACTGTGCAGTGAATGTGCAACACAAACTATTTCTGCATATTAACAACAAAAAGAGAGAGAGAGAGATTTTTCTTTTTTGCATGCAATTTTTAAGAAGCAGAGAGCAAAGAGCCATAAAGTTTCCTTTTATAGATGGAGGAGACAGCAGCAGAATGCGCTAAAGGGAGCGAGGAAAACCCAAGGTGACACATAATTTTAGTGATAATAAGCAGTGGCAAAACTCCTCTTGTTAAAGACCTAAGGCAAAACTGTGCAGAGTGTGTGAGTTCTGGAGCTGAGAACCACAGGGAGGGAAGGGAGACGGGGTAAGACACCTTGAGCAGGATTCAAAGAGCCAGGCTTTAATTTTAGGGATGAAGAATTTGAATATCTCTGCTAAGCAATGAATGAATAATGCCTGTCACAGTGGGATGAGCTGTTCTGCTCCTCAGGTTCACACCCAGGGAATTCTCTGGGTGAGGTGAGGCTGCTGCTGGGGCTGGGCTGGGCTGCAGCCCCTGGCACAAGGTGCTCCATCTCATGGTCCCTGAGCATTCCTGCTCCTCACAGCCTGTGTGAGCCACTGGGGGCAATTTCCAGTGCTGGAAAGGCTGGCAGGGAGCTGCTGGCTGTGCCTGCAGCATTGAAGGGGCCAGTCCCGCTCAGGTGCTGATTTTTGGGTCCAGACAGAGACAGGTCTTGAGGGGCCAGTCCAGCCAAATTATCCTCCAGGCTTCGGGAGACAGAACCTGCCACCTCTCATCCTAAAACCCTGCAGCCCGTGCATCAGGGGAGAAGCTGGGCCAGAATTGGAGCTGACAGGTAGAAGGCATGCAGAGGGAGATGTTTTCTTTAGCAGGTCTGTGTCCCACCTCAGCCTCGTTTGGCAGAAATGCCCATTGAAACCTCAGTTATGGGGCATGAAGAGACAGAATTTCTTTGGTTTTACAGGCTTAGGGGTGAAGCATCATAATCCCCACCTGTGCTCAACTCCAGCACCCAGGGGTGCAGTCTCTGGGGCTGGGGGCTGTTGGTGGAGTGGGGGATTACTCCAAACAAATCAGTTTGCTGGGGGCACAGAGCCCTGGCTGCTTTGTGCTGCAATCCTCACCAGTTTCCCTTCACTCACTGTAAATTCTCCTGACTGAATGTTTCCAGAGGGAGCAGGGCTCCTTTCACAGGGCTCTCTGCAGATGCTGATTCCTGGTGGCAGCTCTGTCTGCAGATAATTGCCCAACACCTATCTTGGCAGCACCTTCTAGAGAAGAATTAATAAACCCTAATAAGGCACTTAGAGAGTCTTGCAGCTCTGCTGGCTGCCTGCTTGCAGCAGGATCTCACCAGTCTGCTCCTCCCAGGGCTGCTGGTGCCTCCCTGAGCTGCTCCTCTGGCCATGGCACTTCTGGAGCTGCTGTGGGAGCAGCTGCTGCAGGGGTGGCCCACAGCAGGGTTCCTGTTCTTCCATGTTCTCAGAAAGCTAATTTATTATTTTATGATACTGTATTATATTAAAGAATACTGTACTAAAGAATACAGAAAGGATACTTACAGAAGGCTAAAAAGCTAATAATGCAAACTCCTGACTCTCTCCAGAGTCCTGACAGAGTTTGGCCCTGATTGGCCAAAGAGTGAAAACAACTCCCAGCAGAATGCAATGGAACAATCACCTGTGGGTGAACAATCTCCAAACACATTCCACATGAGCACAGCACAGGAGAAGCAAATGAGATCAGAATTGTTTTCCTTTTACTCTGAGGCTTCTCAGCTTCCCAGGAGAAAATCCTGGGAGAAGGGATTTTTCCAGAAAATGTGAATGTGACACCCTGGAGCATTCTGGACTCACTGTCACAGCCCCATGAGGCTGCTGGGGCCTGACCTGTCTCCTTCTGGGGGCAGAAATGGATGGGGCAGCAGAGCACGACCTGAAACTTCCCCAAGGGAAACATTTCCTTCCTTTTTGCATCTGGCAGGGGAAGGAGGCAGGCTGGACTGACAGCTCCTGCCAGGAGGGAACAGGACAGGGAGATCAATCACTCCCAAATCCATTCCTGCACCTCTGTCTCATCCAGCTGGATCAAAGCAAGGCTGCCTGGCCCAGACCTTGGCTCTGAATGTCTGATGTTAAGCTGCTTTATAGCAAGCCTGTGAAGGTGAGCAGAAGGCAGCAAGCAGGGGCATCCTGCTGACCAGCAGCTGCTGAGCCCTCAGCTGGCTGCAGAGCCAGCCCTGTCCCTGCCTGTAAGGCCAGGGGTATAAATAGCCATGGAGCTGAGGGGATGAGTGGGTTACACAATGAACCTCAGCACTCTCAGAACCAAAAATACCTGCAGGAATGATGGGCAGCTTGAATGGCATTCGCAGAACGCTGCTAATGGCAAAAAACTGCTGCCACATTGAGCAGAGTCCCTGTCACAGAGTGACTCATCCTGTCCTGCCTGTGTGAACCTCACACCCTGAGCTCACTCGGCACTTCCTGCACAGTTCTGCCCAGGGAGGGACAGGGAGCAGCACACCAAATGCTTCCAGAGCTTCATGGCATCCTCAGCCCCGCAGCTCAGGTTTCAGGTCAATGTTATTTTCCTTTTCCATTTTGCAGAATGACAGGAGGACTGATTGTGCTCACCTTGGCAAGGCAGCGAATCCTCCCTTTGTTGCTGGATAATAAGGGACAATAATTCTCAGAGAGCGAGCAGGAGACAGAGTTTTTGTGAAATGCTCCCATTTTGTATATAAACCTGTCTCTATTTTTCAATCCTAAATGGCCCTTGAATTGAAATCCCAGTGTCAGAGCTGTCTCCATTCAGTGTGAAAGCTGCAAAGAAATGAAAACTGTCCCGAGCTGCTCAGCCTCTGGAGAGGGGATGTGCTTCTCAATGGATGTCTGTAACTATGTCTTTCTGTGAAACTGCAGTGATTTTATGTTTATGATGTTGGGACAAAGGGCATTGAGCTCGTCCTCTGGCTCTATCACTGCCCTGTGTGGCTTTGGGCACTGTCTGTGTCCCCTCTAACAGCTGTGGGATCAGTGTAGGGTCACCCCTGCAGGCTCCTGGGTGCTGCCCTGGGTGCTGAGTGGGGACCTGCCCTTAGGTGGGTAATGCAGCCCCTACAGCTAGATGGCCTGGGCAGAAAATGAGCTGTTCCTCCCCTCTCTTCACCTGGCTCCTCTTGGCTGCCTCTTGGCCTTGGGAGCTGAGATTCCAGCAGGACCTTGGGAATGGGATGTTAAATGAGGTGTGCAGCAGGTTCTCCTGACTCTGGCAGGGGTGGCAGGGTTGGAGGCTGGCTGGCACCACAGGGCTGAGCTGTACTGAAAACAAACAGTGAAGCCCAGAGCTCCTTTCCAACACAGATTCTGAGAGCGTTCTCCAAAAATCCTAAACCGAAAATAAGGATGGAAATTTCCATCTGTCTTACAACAGAGTGGAGTGCCCAGTTAGAGCTGCCTTCTTGAAACTCCACCCTTTGGATTCCAATATTCTGTTTATTTTCCTCTGTTTGGAGTGGTGAAAGGCTCCTTTGCTCCTGCCTGTACCTCTGCCTGAGCTCCTCCAACCAGCACCGTGTCCCTGCCTGCTCCCAACCTTTGGATCCTCTAGACATATATTAGTACTTGCATGACTCAATTGTATGAGTTGTTGCATTAAATTACACGGTGCTTCTCAAAAAAAGAATGCTAATTTAGTTTCCCTACAACTGTGTTCAACTTAATTTTTAATCAGATCTGACAGCAAAAATTTAAATCAAGTGCTGCATCTTGGCTCTGAGAGGGCCGAGTGCATGGTGAAGGCACTAAAGGGATCAGGACAGTTTGCAACACTGATCCTCACTGGATGTAGGCTGCCTGCTGTGTGGGAGGCAGAAATTATCCCTTTTCTCCCACCAGGCTTCAGGGAGGAGCAGCTCTGGGGTTGGGAAGGCAGAACCAGGGGTGTTCAGACCCCAATGGCCACAGCAGCTGCAGCAGGGGCTGCTGACACAGTGCTGGCAGCAAACATAAAGCAAAAGGAAATTGGAAATCAGGCTTCAGTCTTTGTCATTTTCCTTGGAATTTGAACAGTGCTGCAGGCCAGGGAGGGAGGAACCAAAAGCAATTTGCAGCCCAGAGTGAGCGTGTGACTGTAGGCATGGAGGTGACAGGGAGCTCTCTGGGCACCACTGAACTTCAGGGGCAAGAGCATCTCCCAGAAGGAGCAGGGAGCAGCTTGGTGTCTGCTCAGCACTTCCTGCTCTGCATTCAGGTGCTGAAGATGAATGACTGATTCATTGGGAGGGGTTGGCTAACTAAAGAAAAAATAAACCACTAAACCCCTAGCAAGCCAGTGGCCTGTTAATCATAGTAATGTTCTGGGGGGAATTCAGGGAGACGTGAAAGTCCTTAAAATCCCAACAGAAACTCTACACTGCTCTTCCTTTCCTTCTTTGGTGAGATGATGACATTTAAAGGGTGTTAGCCTGCTGAAAATACCCATGGCCACTTGTCCAGCTGCATGGGTAGGGGCAAATGTGGCCTTGTGTGTCACCGCGATATTTTCTGAAAAATCCCTTGGCCAGGATTTCTTCTCCTGGCAAGATGAGAAGCCTCAGCTTCTCCATGTTTTGCTGCTCTGAAATGTGGTCTGGAAATTGTTTATCCAAACACGTCAATTCTTTTTAATTAATGGCCAATCACAGCCAGCTGTATCAGACTCTCTGAGTCAGTCAGGGGTTTTTATTATCATTCTTTTCTAGCCTTCTGATGTATCTTTTCTCTATTCCTTAGTATAGTTTTAGAATGGAATGGAATGGAATGGAATGGAATAGAATAGAATAGAATAGAATAGAATAGAATAGAATAGAATAGAATAGAATAGAATAGAATAGAATAGAATAGAATAGAATAGAATAGAATAGTAAATCAGCCTTCTGAAAGCACTGAGTCAAATTTATCTCTCACCTCATCCTGGGGACCTCACAACACCACACCTGTGCTCTGGGTTTCTGTCTTTGTTCCATCAGAGGCAGCAAAGAATTTTCCCTTTCTGGAAGCAGCCTGCATCACTGTGTGTCTTCTAATAGAAAAAGCAAGATCTGTATAAATTCGTAATGGCTGCAGTAATCTTTCTTCCTCGTGAAAAGCTGGTATTAATCAGGAGTGTCACAAACTATGAATTTTATTGTGGTGATATTCATTATACGTGATGTACAGAGGGGAAAACGTGCTGCAGAAAGTGCAATGAATTGCATTTGTTGCAATGACTAGAGCTAAGTGGAAATAAATTAGGCATGATGTGTTTTAGCAGGTTCTGCGCTCTGTAACAGGTATAAAAAACTGTCCAAAAATGTTGATATAGAAAAGATTTCTAAGGTGTAAACAGAGCTACAAACACAGCAAAAGAAAAATAAATTCATTTTGAGGCACACAGACGTATCCTTTGCTGTGCACTTAACAGAGGGCTGCAGAAAGCAAATCTTTCTGTTCTAGAAATTTCCAGAACCAGGATAATTGCTACCTGTGGTTGCTGTGGGAACCAGAACTTTCTGATTCCAGATTTTAAGAGTATGAAGTCTCAGCCAAATGTGCCCTGTCAGGGTGACTGCTGCCACATTAAAGAAAATTGGGCAGTTTGTGGTAAACATAAACATATTGAGGATTTTGTCAGAGTAGACACCTGACTGGTGTTTTTTATCTGGAGAAAACCTGGGATTTGGCAGCTGGATGGAGCCACAGGCTTTGTTCTAAGGCAGAGCTGTTTGACCCCAAATTGCCTTTTCTGTCCTGGAAGGAGGGAGAGGAGCCAAGGGCAACACGGTGGAGGAGCAGATCCCTCCAGAAGAGCAGAACCATCCCTCAGCGCAGCCCGTGGGATACATGCTTCAGAAGGTCACAAAACCCTTGGTTACAAGACCTTTTAAGGATTTATGGACCAATAAAACACTGCTAACAAGGATATTTGTGTTTTTAACCCAATCCTTAAATATTCTGTCTTATGGACCCATGTTACAGTGTGAGCTTTCTTAGCCAATCATGTTCTGGCACACAAACCTACAGTGCTGTATTCTAATTTTATTCTTTACCTCTTTAACTACTTTTATTTTTTCTATATCCCAAATCCCAAAACTCTAAACCTTCTTCTTCTTAACTCAACGTGTCTTTGCTTTAAACTACAAATCCACATTCTTTTAGCACCTAAGTTTGGAAGCCTTTTCCAAGGTCTCAGATCAAATCGTGGGTTTAATTCTAAGCTTTGGCTTACAGCCCCAAAGTCCTGAGGGTTCCCTGCACTTTGGATTCCAACAAACCACCACAAATACACCTCTGCCTCCAGTGTCACTGACCTGGCAGTGTTTGATTTTCAAGGGACAGTTTGGAAACATCACCAAGGCAGAGTGAGAGCAGGAGGATGGAGCAGGGGAGGCTGGGCAGCAGCTGGAAACCCCAGTAAGGAGGCCCTGGAGAGAACCTCCACAGGAAATATCACCTGAACTCAGAGTGGAGGAAAGGAGGCACCAGCTTGGATCCATCTGCAGGGAAATTTTGTTGATTGTGTGAAACCCTTCAGGCAATCCTGCTCGCACCTGCGAAGGAGATTTGGGTTTGTTCCCCGGGGTGCTGCTGTTTCCTGGCTGCCACACTGCCTGGAATTGTCCTTCTGATTTCTTTTGTGCAGTGCTGCAAGCTGCTGGAATGATCACTTTAAAATTCATGTTTCTAGAAGCAGCTAGAAGGAACAGAGCTGTTCAGCTAAAGCCAGGCTTCCTTCAGCAGCTTTGCATTTCTGGCTTCTTTAAGCTCTGCTCAGAGTTTGCTGTGTTGGCACATTTAGGCTGGGTTTTAGCAACTGGCACTCAAATATTCCTGTGTAAAAACTTATTCTGGTGGGTACACAGTGACTTGTGCTTCTTCATTCTCAAAGGATGTTGCTAAGTGCAGTAGGAATAACAATTATTGTGCACAAATACCATAAATTAGAGGGAACACTTGAAACTCCAGCACAGCAGCTAAGTGACATTTAAAGTAGAAGTGAAGAGGGTCCTGTGTCAGCACAACAAGTCTTGAAGCTCAGGAATAAATCTGGAAAGAAATAAATAAATGTGGAAATAAATAAATTTGGAAGAAATGCCCTGTGTTATTTTCTGTTCTGTGTAAGAAGGGTTAAAAAGTGCAGCACATCTGTTAAATTTGGGGGTTCTTGCTTGCAGAGCTTTGCTAGAGGTAGTTTATAGAGACAGTGGAACTGGAACCCATGGGCTGGTTGGTGTTTCCTTCAGTCCAGCCAGAGGTTCCCAGGGAACCTGGGGCTCTTGGCTGGGGTGCCTGGGGTGTGCACATCTGGCACGGGGTGGGGGTGGGGGTGTGGGCACAGCTGGCACTGAGAGCTGGTGTGTGCACAGCTGGCAATGAGGGATCTGGGCACATCTGGCACTGAAGGCTGGTGTGTGCACATCTGGCACTGAGAGCTGGTGTGTGCACATCTGGCAATGAGGGCTGGTGTGTGCACAGCTGGCACTGAGAGCTGGTGTGTGCACAGCTGGCACAGAGAAGTGTGTGAACATCTGGCACTGAGGGATGTGTGCACCTCTGTCACTGAGGGCTGGTGTGTGCACAGCTTGGCTTATCTGAAGGCTGATGTGTGCACATCTGGCACTGCAGGCTGGTGTGTGCACGTCTGGCACTGCAGGCTGGTGTGTGCACATCTGGCAATGAGGGCTGGTGTGTGCACATCTGGCTCTGAGGGGTGTGTGCACATCTGGCACTGCAGGCTGGGCTCTCTCAGGCCATTGCTGGAATTGCTTCTCCGAGCTGCTGGTTCAGTAACCAGTTAAGAATCCTGTTCCCACCTGTAGGGCAATGCCTTGGGCTGGGTTGAACAGGGAGATTTCGGGCTTGTAAGTTCATGAACAGACAATGGAAATACTCAGAGCCTCAGCCATACATCAGTGTTTGCATAAAGAGCAGGAGCTGCTCTCCTAAAAAAGCAATTTCTGTGCTCAGCCCCCTGCTAGGCAAAGGGGGCTTTTACTCACTCTGAATAAATGTTCTCATTTTAAAAGGAAATAAATCCATGAATTTTTATTATTATTTTGAATGATGTTATAGCACAATTAAAATACTGGGATTTGTGTAGTCTTACTGGGAAGCAAAGAATTGTTTATGGAGTAAAGGAAATAACAAGCTTGCTGTTGTTGTCATTTGAGGATTCTCCTTTCCAGGGAAGGGAAAAACCTGCCCCTGCACTGGAAATGGAAAGTAAAGATTTATCCTGAGCCTGGAAGTCAGACAAGTTGAATCAAAATGGCTTTTTCATTTTGAACATCTTTACTGCAGAATTTTAAGATACTCAGACTTGGTGTTTCCTTTAACACTTTCATTAAACACTTTTCTTAAAAACAAGGTTTGGGCCAAAGCAAATGCAACCAGCTTGGGATTGGAAATCTGGTTTGGATTTTAAACCCATGACAGTGCAACACTTTCCAAATTCCAATTAACTAGATTATTTTTCTTTGCCTTTTTTCTCCATAAGCCTCTATTCTTTATGCATTTTTAATAAGTTTTATCCTGGGAAAACATGAGGGCACTGACTGCAAGTGAAAAGAATAAAAGCAGTTGTTGGATCACTCTGAAAATCTGAGGAGTGCTGGCAAGCTGGGAGGGTGAATTAAAGCAATGAGGAAATCTGAGCTCTGGTTTTATTAGAAACTGTGAATGGTGATAAAACCTTTCACAAACGCTGTTTAGCTGAAAGAAAAGAAAAATGCAGAGTAAGAGCAGCAGATAAACCTGTGGCAGGGCTCACAGGTGTGCTGATAGCAGAATCAACAGCAGGAGACCTCCCTGTGCTTTTTCTCTCCCAAAATCTCAGAGCTCTGAGTTTGGGACTGGCTGATCCCTCCCTGAGGAGGATGCCCCAGGTCAGTGTGAAACACACAGAGGAGGAATCCCTCCCAAACCCAGATTTTAAGGAGAAAGCAGTGATAGAGATGATGCTTCCAGAATGTATAATTTGCATTTCTGTTTTCCTTTCGGGAGAAGAGATGAGCCTGGGGTGCCCAGGAGATGGGTTTGTCTGCAGTCTGTGCTCTGGGGGCTGCTGGGAGCAAGCAGGGAGTCACTGGGAGCAGAGCAGAGGTGGCTGTCAAGGGGAGGAGCCCACCTGTCCCTTCCCACCTGTGGCATTCACATTCTCTCAAAAAATCCCTTCTCCCAGGACTTTGCTCCTGGGAAGCTGAGAGACCTCAGAGAAAAGGGAAAACAATTCTGATCTCATTTGCTTCTCCTATGCTGTGCTCACTTGGAATGTGTTTGGAGATTGTTCACCCCCAGGTGATTGTTCCATTGCATTCTGCTGGGAGTTGTTTTCACTCTTTGGCCAGTCAGGGCCAAGCTGAGTCAGAACTCTGGAGAGAGTCAGGATTTTTCATTATTAATTTTTTAACCTGTATGTATCCTTTCTGTATTCTTTAGTATAGTATTCTTTAATATAATATAGTATTATAAAATAATAAATTAACCCTCTGAGAACATGGAGTCAGATTCATCACTCCTGCCTTTTTAGAGACATTCCCTGCAAATACAACACCCACTGTGTTGTATTTGCAGGGAATGGCTGTTCATCCATGGCTGTGCATCCATGGGGATCACTGGGCTGGAGCCCAGGAGCTGTGGTGAGGGGCTGAGCCCCTCTTTGATGCCTTGTGGGGCTACCTAAAAACAGAGGCCAGACAAAATCAAGGCAATAAAAAGCAGTTCTATTTATTGAAGGCCTTCAGGGACATTTAGGGCAGACAAAGCCCCCAAGGGGCTGCACCCAAAATGGACAATAAGTCACAGGTTTTCACCCTTTTATAAGTTTGGGCCATTTGCATTTTCGGGGTTCATCTTCCAATTACATCTTCAGCTAATGAAGTCATTGACCCCAAGTTTGGTCCCCCAACTCCCTTTTGTTTCCATCTCTCAGGGCCTGAGGCAGTGAGGTGTCCTTGATTGCCAGGCCTGGAGAGGAATTGTTGTGTCTGCCCAAAATGGGGAAGCAGCAGCTCACACTGAGTGTGGGGTTTGGAGTTCTACACTAAAGAACTGCAGGGTTACAAATAGATAGAAAATATAAAAGCTGAAATCCTGAGGCATCATTCCCAGGATGGGAGTGAGGAACAGGACTGCCCAGGAGGGCTGTGGGGACAGACAGGCTCTTCTAGCACTTGCTGCCATGTGCTCCTTCCCACCTGTTTGTGTTTTGCAAACACTAAGAAATAATATTTAGTTCTTTACATGAAACAGACTCCTGATTTGAGACTAATCACTTGTAGTGGGTGGCTGGAGCCTCCAGAGCTGGTGCTGGGTGTTTGCTGTTCCCTGGCATGTGCCTTCCCTTAACTGAAATGACACAAGCCCAGAAGTTCCCCCTGAATTGTGCCTGCTGTTTGCTCCCTTTTAGTGCCTGCTGTCCTGAGGGCACCACAACCTCTGGTGAAACCTGGGGTGCTGGAGCCAGCCCCCATGGTCAGCAGCTGGGCAGGCAGGGGCTGGAGCTGCTGGGCTTCCATCTGTGACAGATGAGCAATGCCATGGCTGACTCTCACAACTAAAAGGCAAATATCCTGCATATATATATATATATATATATATATATATATAAAATATCATGTTAAGAGAAAGTTAAGATTAATACTTATGATTTATATAGTTATGTTTTAACCCCTTGTGTTGTTATCAGGGGTGCCCTGGCTTTGGGAATATTTGGGAGGGTCATTCATTACTATGGCAACAGCTGACCTCCATTCAAGATTTTAAATAGTGATCTCCACCCCTGGGCAGGGAAGGAGCTTATGGACAGAACTTTGGGGGGGGGGCCAAAGGGTTAAAAGGTGAAACCCCCATGGTGTGGATGAGCACATGGTGGGGAAAATTCTGGTGCTGCAATATTTTCTCCATTCAGCCTTCTGTTGTATTTTTGATAAGGTTTTAATAAACCTTTTGAATTCTTGACTGTGGGTATCATTTCTCACACGTGGATGGGTGCAGGATGCTGCAGGTGGGTCCTGCTCACCTCCTTGGTGGTCCCACAGCCTCTCCAGCCCCAGGCAGGGGAGCAGCCTCCCTGGGAAAGCTGCAGCCCAGCCCTTTCCCCGTCAGAACTAATCAGCATCACAGCAGCTAATGGGGAGCACAAAACCTATTTAAAAGCTACATTTACCACTTGGCTGATTCCATTAGGTCGTGTAATAACCAGGTGTCACATTTCCTCTCCAAATGCCGATTTTAATGCTTCCCTGGCCTGCTGGGCTCAGCCCTGTGACGGGGTCCTCCCCCTGTCCTTCTTCTGCCCCAGGATCCAGCAGTGGCAGGAGGAGAGGGGCCCTGGGGGTGCAAAGGGCTGTGTGGGCCAAGAGGGGGCTTAGATGGGAGCTCCAGAGCTGGGGATGGTGTTGCAGTAGCTGAGCTGGATGTGATGCTGCCAGATCTGAGTCCCAACAGCCCCAGGGAGCTGATGGGGGCAGTTCTGAAGTCTCTCAGGTTTCCAAGGCTTTCCCTGGTCCTGGTCCATGTGCTGATGGCCTCAGTTCCCCATGGCAAAGGCTTCCTTGGAAGGGAGGAGCCCCTGGGTGATTTCTGAGATCTGAGCACATTTGGTTTGGAGTGTCTGTGTTATCACTGAATTATGCATGATCCCCTGGGAGCAGGAATGCAGTTTAAGCTATCTGCAATTGTTGTTTTCAAGGGGACACCTGTCCCCACCTTCCCCCCACTGTAACAGACAAACTGTGGCTTTCTGCCTGCTCTGTCAGCCCAGCAGGGACAGGGACAGCTGAGGCCACCCAGAGGGGTGCACAGGGGTGGCTTGGTGTCCCCCACTGGCATGCACATTCTCTGAAAAAATTCCTTCACCCAGGGTTTTTCTCCTGGGAAGCTGAAAGGCAGCAAGAGAGGCCTCAGAGAAAAGGAAAACAATTCTGATCTCATTTGCTTCTCCTGTGTTGTGCTCATGAAGAATGTGTTTGGAGATTGTTCACCCACAGGTTATTGTTTCTGCTGTGAGTTATTTTGATTTTTTAGCCAGCTGGGGCCAAGATGTTGTGTCTGCCCAAAATGGGAAAGCAGCAGCTCACACTACATATGGAGTTTGGAGTTACACACTAAAGAATTATAGGATTAGAAACATATGAAAAATAGAAAAGCTGAAATCCTGGAAAGAGTCGGGAGTTTTCATTATTATCTTTTTAGCCTTCAGTAAGTATCCTTTCTGTATTCTTTAGTATAGTATTCTTTAATATAATACAGTATAATAAAGTAATCAATTAGCCTTCTGATGAGATGGAATCAGATGCATCATTCTCTCCCCTCGATGGTGGACCTGCATTTACAAATCCCCCCATGCAGTGCTGCCCTTCCCATCAGAGCTCCAGGACTCTGCAACCACCTGCAACACCAATCCCTATTTTGCAGTAATTCTTGTTTTACAGCAGATATTTTTGCAAGGATTCAGGTGCTTAGTAGAAAGTAAATTTCACTGGGGCTGCTCACCTGGCTTCCCGTGGGGCTGTGTGGGGAGTGACTGCACACAAGCCCCAAAGAACAACACTCATGCCAAACAAGTTCTGCTGTGAGATTGGAATAGGCCTTGTAATGATAAACTGAGATTTTTAAGTCCCACACAGAGCTTCCAGTGGGCAGGATTTCTCCCAAGGTGAGAACAATGTTTTTTCAGCAAACCAAATGACATAACTCCTTCAGCTTCATCCCTTCCCTGTGCTCATGAATCTGGAATTCCTTTCCTAGCTTTTGCTTTTCTTCTGTTTTCCCTTCCCTTTGGGCCCTGAAATCTCACAAATCTCTACTTGTCTTAGAAAGTGTATCCAGAATGAGAAGAAAACCTTATCTTCAGGCCTTGTGATACTTTCTGTTCTTGGTACACAAGTGCCAGAAAAAAGCCTGTGAGTTTGCAGCTCGCACTCGAGCTGTCTTGGAGGGATCTGAAGTTCCTGGGAGTTCTGAAGCTCCTTTCTAGGAGCCTCAAGTCAAGCATCAAAGATCAGTTGTCATTTTTCCTCTCTTGTTTGTGTTCATGCTCTGCCATGTGCTACCCGTGGTGGTTTTATCTGTAGCTACAGTTTCACAGAACAAGATTAGGGTTGTAATTGCCTTCTTGATTCTTAACGAGATCAAACAGAGCGACAGGAACACCAGTAAAAGGTTTGGTAAACTGCTCAGTTTGGGAGCAGCTGAAGGGCTGGGGCACCTCGGGGGATGCTCTGTTGGAAAGGAGAGGCTGCAGCCCCAAATTTGTGCTGTTCAAACACCAGTTTGGGCAGAGCAGGACTATTGTATTTGTGGGGTTCCCAGATGAAGGGAGGAATGATGAATCTGACTCCGTGTTCTCAGAAGGATAATTTATTATTTTATGATACTATATTATAATATAGGATATCCATGCCATGGCCACGTCCAGAGCATGGACATGGATCCTCTGGAGAGGGACTGGAGGATTGAGGGTAGTAGTGAGGATAAAAAATGCAGTTTAGCATTTGGGGTTTTGGAAAAAATCTCTTTGGGTCCTCTTAAGGTGGCTTTATGTACGTGCTGTCATGAACTCAACGTGAAGGTACTGATAAATCCAAAATATCATATAATACCAGCCACAGATATTCAAATAAACAGAAGAGGAGGAGTGTGACAAATGGATGTAGAAGGAAGCGTTCTGGGTGCAGGTGCAGAAATAAAGAGAAGGGAAGTCACAGGATTTTGTTTTCCTCTTTGAATTATCCTTTGCTCCTCTGAGATATGGGAGTGATAAGTCTTTGAGAAAGAAAAACCTTCCTCTCAGTGACCTTATGGATTTAAGATCTATTTCTAAACCAAATTTTCATAAAAAACCTGCCACACACAATCTCCAGATTAAACCTCATTTTATTTTCAGACAGACATGACCTTTCCCAGCTTTGGATATTAAATATCACAAAACCTGCTGCAATTTAAGCTGAGGATTTTCCATTCAAATAAATGTAACTTAAAAGCAAAAGTAACTTCTCTGCAGCACATAGAGGACCACAGGGCTGGGAGGGGGAAGCACTTCCCCCTCTCCCAAGGAGGCTCTCACAGCCCATGCCCTGCAGTGGGCTCTGCACCCTCCCTGCCCCTGGGACAGCCTCCTGAGCTTGGAAACAGGAGTTTGCTCCGCTATCAGTCCCTGTGGATGCTGCAGAAGGGGAGGAGGCATCCAGGGAATCCTTCCCAGCGCTGCTGGGATGGCCAGGGCCATCACAGGGGCATCAGCAGAACCTGGAGGGACAGGCTGGTGATGGGCTGTGCAAAGAGGGAAGAGAAAACACCCCCTGGTGAGAGAGCTCTGGGTTTGCTGTGCTCATCCATCCCAAAAACTGCCTCATTATCAGGGGAATATGCACCAACATCAGCAGATTCTGTCTCTCCCTGCTGGAGAGCGTGTTCTCAGCTGTAAAGCAAAGTTTGGCTAATTTGCAAAAACTCTCAACTTCAGCAGGGTTTTTCCCTCCTCCCCTTTCAGTTGGAAATACTGTTCAGGTAACAAATGTTTTGTGACAACAAATCAATGCTGTTCTCTGTAACAGAATTAGCTTGACTTGCTCAGCTTTGGTCTCTGTCAGTGTCTGAGCTCTCAGGGTGAAAGGAGGGCTCTGAGCTCCTTAGCACCTGCTGAGCTGAACCAGAGTCATCCTCAGGAGGAAGGTAAATGTGGCATTCCCATTCTCTGAAAAAATCCCTTCACCCAGGGTTTTTCTCCTGAGAAGCTGAGAATTCTCAGGAAAAGGAAATAGATTTTTATCTCATGTGCTTCTCCTGTGCTGTGCTCATGTGGAATGTGTTTGGAGATTGTTCACCCACAGGTGATTGTTCCACTGCATTCTGCTGGGAGTTCTTTTCACTCTTTGACCAATCAGGCCCAAGCTGTGTCAGGACTCTGGAAAGATTCACAAGTTTTCATTATTAGCTTTTCAGCATTTTCTAAGTATCCTTTCTGTATTCTTTAGTATAGTGTAGTTTAGCATTCTTTAATATTATATAGTATAATAAAATAATAAATTGACCTTTGGAGAACATGGAGTCAGATTCATCATTCCTCCCTTTGTTGGGGCACCCCACAAACCCAATAATGAGGGACTGCTCCAGCAGGAGGGAGGGAGAGGAAACGTTGAAAAGATGATGTGGAGCACCAAATGGAATATTTCCACCCAGCTGGGCCCATGCTGTGCTGCATGCAGGTGGAGATCAGCACTCAGCCAGGCTCTGGTGGGGGGTGCTGGGGGATGAAGGTGGGAGGGAGGAGGGCCCTTGGTGTACCCACACCCCTGTAAACTCACAGAATCACAGAATGATGAGGTTGGAAGGGACCTCTAAGAGCATCCAGTCCAACCTGTGCTCTAACACCTCAACTAGACCATAGCACCAAGTGCCATGTTCAGTTTTTTAAACACATCCAGAGATGGTGATTCTACCACCTCCCTGGGAAGAGCATCCCAGTACTTTATTATCATTTTGGTGAAAATTTCTTCCTAATATCCAACCTCTACCTTTCCTGACTCCTGGCACTGCAGTGGAGCCTGGAGGGACGGGACTCCCGGGCTCCTTCAGACCATCTTCCCATTCACCCAGCCCTGAACTGGAGTCTCTG
Organism: Serinus canaria; assembly: GCF_022539315.1. Classification (NCBI taxonomy): domain Eukaryota; kingdom Metazoa; phylum Chordata; class Aves; order Passeriformes; family Fringillidae; genus Serinus; species Serinus canaria. The sequence continues at coordinate 3,030,057 of NC_066336.1, read as the reverse complement.
TCTGGGATTTGACACGATGCTGCTCATGCCTGTCCCGTCCCACCCCCGCAGCCACTCTTGTCCCTGTCACACCTCCGTGCTTCCCAGCCTGCAAACCTGATTTACCTGGCTAATTCCAGCAGAAACAGCGGTGTTGGAAAGCCACGGGCCCCACACTGCTCCCCTGCCCACCTTCCCTACCCCCACAGCAGTGGGGGCAAGCTCTGAGCAAGCCAAACCTCCCTGAAAGTCCAGGAGAACCCCGAATTTCCTGACGCTCCCATTCAGGCCACATACGCGAGTTGCCATGGAGATGTGCTGAGCACAGGCACGATGCTCCAGCGATGGAGCCTCGCAGCCAGAGGCATCTGTTAATCTTATTTTTATCAATTTTTAAAGAGGGTGTGATGGTGGTATCTCCCCCATCTTCCCCTCATCTCTTGCAAAGTTTGGCATTTGCACTCTCTGGGAGCAGGGGCTGCAGCCACTTTGAAAATGAACCTTAACGAACACGGAGCACCAGAGTGGGGAAGGTGTGCTCTGAGGGGTGGAATTTAGTAGCAGGGAGCTGCCACCTTTGACATACAGCTCCAGCTTTAATGAGGGGGAGATTGACAGCCCAGCACAGGTAAAAGGAAGAAGAGTCTTTGCCTCTGCCTCGGGGGGTCATGGCTAAGCTGGGGCCCGTGGCCAGGTCAGGAGGAGGAAATGGAGCTTTTATTTGTGAAACTCTGAGTCAGTGTCCATCTGCAAGTGGAGCTTTTAATTGGATTTTCTTTCTTCTTGTCCTGAGTTTTTGTCTCCAGCCAGTGCTGTGTTCCAGAGGGGATGAGCTGGTGGGTTCTGAGTGAGTGCCTGGCTCAGCTGGAACATCCCAGACTGTGCAAAAAGGGGGACACTGGTGCCTTTTTGGGGCTGCCTAAAAACAGAAACCAGACAAAAATAGAGAAAAAACAAGGTTATATTTCTTGAAGGCCTTCAGGTATATTTAGGGCAGACAAAGCCCCCAGGGGCTGCACCCAAAATGGACAATAAGTCACAGGTTTTCACCCTTTTATAAGTTTGGGCCATTTGCATCTTGGGGGTTCATCTTCCAATTACATCTTCAGCTAATGAAGTCACTGACCCCAAGTTTGCTGCCCAAACCCCCTTTTGTTTCCATCTCTGGGGCCGGAGGCAGTGAGGTGTCCTTGATTGCCAGGCCTGGAGAGGAATTGTTGTGTCTGCCCAAAATGGGGAAGCAGCAGCTCCCACTGTCTGTGGGGTTTGGAGTTACACACTAAAGAACTGCAGGGTTACAAATAGATAGAAAATAGAAAAGCTGAAATCCTGAGGCATCAACACAATCCCCCACAGAGCTCCTCCTGCTCTGACCCTGGTGGCAAAGGGCCAGGTTGGAGCCTGGCCATGGTCCTGCTGCCCTGCTGAGCTCCTGGGGGGCCAGGCAGGGTGGGACCCCCACAGCAGGCAGGGGCTGAGCACCAGAATGTGTCTGGAAGCAGCCAGGGATGTACAGGCAGGGTGTGTCTGTGGTTTAGCACGGGTGGTGTGTCCTCAGCAGAGGCTCTGAGCACACAGCAGCCACCGCAGCAGGATGGAAATGCTGACTACCAACGGTGTTCTGAGGAAGAAATAATTGCTTGATACAAAGAGAATATCTGTGTTTTCCTCGTTTCCCACATGATTTTATTTAGCTAAGTGCCATCAAGTCTCAACAATGGGAACATTTCCACTTCAGCTCTGACAAAAGCCAGCCTGTCTCTGGCAGTAAATCACACTCCCTCCACTGAGGCTGTTAGAAATCACTATAAAAATGACACAAAGAACCACACAGGGCGTGAGCCAAAACCAGCAGGGAGAGGGGGAAATAAAGCAGTTTTAGCCCTTATCACCACAAAGTAGCCTTTCCAAAGAGATTCCCAAGAAGAATAGCCTGGACTGTCTTGCTGTGAGCCAGCCAGCGATGATGTGAGGATGTTTCTGCTCTTAGAGTGCCCAGATTTTCAGCATCTTGGTGGTGCTTGAGGACACTGATGAGGCCCTGGCCTTGTTAAACTCTGCAGCCATGTGAGGAGAGGCTGCTCTCCTGGGCATGCCCATACCCTGAGCTCGAGCTGGGCAGGGTGGCTCTGAGCCCAGTGGGCAGCACTGACAGGGTGGGTGCTGATGCCATGGGAGGTGACATGGCTTGTGCTCCACTAATTAGCACAAGCTGAACCCTAATGAGTGTTCAGCAGAATAAATCAACCTCGGGTGAGATCCCCTTCCCTCCTGGGGCTGGGTCATGTGCACACCTGGGCTGTCCTGTCCACCCCAGACTCCACCTGGGGGGACACAGTTATTTCTGTGTCCTTGCATGCAGCTGTGTGCAGAAGTGTCTCTGGAAGCCAACAGGATTCACTCTGCAGCACATAACACAGAATTATGAGAGTTGTTTGCCTGAGTATTATCTTGGAGCCAGACTGAGGTCTGTGCTGATGTGGGCACATTTTCTACATGAGTAATATGCAAAGAAGATGCTCGACATAAATGCCACCTGATTTTGCTTGGATTTAATCCCCTTTATTTATTGCACCTGTTTATTGTTTTGTACTGTTCTGTTGTGCCTGGTTTTGTACGGGTTCTGCTGTCCCTGTTTATTATTTTCAGTTTACCTCACAGCCCCCGTGGTGTTTCACCCTGCATCAGGACAGCTGGGTGAGGGCAGCACAGCTCCTCCTGTCATTCTCTGCCTGGATGTGAGACTAACACAGGGAATGCAGAGAAAATAGATGCCAAAACAAGTGCACCTTCCAAAAACAGTGCCACAGCTCCTCACAGTGCTGGCAGGGAGGACTCTGGGGGCAGCCACCAGCCCTGCCCTGCCAGCAGAGCACCGGCACTGGGTCAGTGCCAGCATGGGTCCCTCTCCCTGCCTGTGTGTGCCCCTGGTCCCAGCCCAGGGCTGTGATGCCGTAGGATTTTACCTTTTATCTTCTGGAAATTCTGTACTGCATCAGTGTGTAACTCTAAACTCCGTATAGAGTGTCAGTCAGATCTCCTCACATCTTGGTCAGACAGAACAGTCCTTCCAGGCCTGAGAACCAAGGACACCCTCTGCCTCAGGCCCCAAAAAGTATAAACAAAAGTGAACTGGGGGGAGCAAACTGGGGGTAACTTCCTTACCTGAAGCTGTGATTGGAGGATTAACCCTTGAAATGTAAATGGACCAAACTTATAATTGTCTGAAAAAATCATGACCATTGTCCAGCTTGGGTGTAGCCCCTCTCAGAGGCTTCTGACTGCGCAAGGTGTCAAAAGGCCTTTAATAAATACTCACTATTGAATAAATACCCATCTATTGAAGGTTGTATTTAATAAATACCCATTTTATTCTCTTAACTCTGTCTAGCCCCTGTTCTAGGGAGCCACTCCAAGGCATCAGCATCTGCCCCCCAGCCTGACCTGGCTCCCCCCAGGGTGGTCCCACTCTGCTCCAGCTCCAGCAGCACCCTGCAATGGGGAGGGGGGGCTGTAAAGAGCTGCCCAGGGTGTCCCAGTGCAGCCCCAGGCCAGGCCAGCCAGGAGTTCTGGTCTCAGAGAGATTGGGGACCCATCCAGCCCCCCTTCTCCAGGCAGGAGAACACTCTGGATTCTCCCCCTGGAGCACAGAGGTGGCTCCTGCTGAGCTGGCACACTCCATCAGACATTCTGATGGCAATTAGCCCCCACACCAGGCTCAGGCAGGCTTCACCACCTGGCAGTGAATCTCTGCTGGGCAGAGGAGCTCAGCCCTGCCCCTGAGATTACTGCAGAATAACCAGCTGGTGAGACCCTGCTGCTTAGCACAGCTGGAGGCAGTTTGGGTACAAAGGCCTGGTTTGTGGCTGGTTAGGTGCCCTGCTCTGCAGGACTGGCATCAATCCTCATTCAAACCAAAGCCCCTTCCACACATGCTCCAGTGAAGTGGAATTTTTTGCAGAATGAGGTGATATTAAAGCAGGTCTGCACTTCCCAGGGAGGAATGAGCCCTGCCACTGAAGCCATTCCTCACCAGTGAGCCCTGTTCAACAGTGATTAGCAGAGCTTCCAGCTCAGGCAAAGGCAAGCCCTTGACCTTTCCAGCTCTCAGCTCCAGTGGCTTTTAAGACATATTTTCTATTTCTCTTCACAGAATTCCAAAAAAACCTGATTTTTACAGCTCTTCTCATCAGGTCATCCTTTCCCCACTTCTCTGTTTCAGTCTCCTTCTCCTCTCCCTCTTGCTCACAGCTCTTCTGGAACCAGCCTGGAGGGAGAGCAGTGGGGAGAGGAGCAGGGACAATCTGGAGCTCAGGGACACTGTGGCCTTGGGAGAGGTCACATCCTCACCCTCCCAAGGGACCTTGGATTCCTGGCAGTGCTGTGGTTCCCACCAGGGGAGCAGAACAAGCAGCCAAAATGCAAAGCCTTTGGGGAGCTGCTGAGATGTGGGGTGGGAATGGCCAAACAGCCCCAAACCCCCGTGTCTGTCTGTGACAGAGCCACCCAGCACAGCCCCAGGCTGCTTCATGGGGGTTTTATTGGTTTCAGCTGACCTGAACTTGTGCTTTTTTTTTTTTTTTTTCACACAGAAAATTCCCAGCAGATCTGGCAGAGGGAAGTGGTGTCAGCTCAGGCACAGAGCCTTTTCTTGGGGATAAGCTCTTACATCAGTGCAAAGAGCTAAGAGCTGTAATTATTAGCTTTAGAAATTCTCAAAGTTTGAAATGAAAAGAAAGTTTCAGCATAAAGCAGAAATCTCTGTTATAGGTATTGACACAGTCCTCACCCGCGTGCATTGTCATAAACAAGGACATGATAATTAGATATTTTTAACCGACAAAATTATTTTATTTGCTTCCCTGCCAGTTTCCATGAGCCCATCAGTCATCCCCTTCATAGACAAGATTTCTTATGTTCCCTGACAGGATAAATTATATGGTTCTCATCCAGCAAATCAGCTTTACTGTGCAACATTATCTCTGGCAAAGCGATGGCTGAAAAAATCATAAATTCTGTCCAGGTTTATTAGATCTGTCTTTTATTCACATATTTATTTTATCCCAAGCTGAGGTGCAATTTTTTTTCCATAATTAATGACATTCAGAGAGGAGAGGATGTAGCTTTTGTTAAGCCAAATCCAGGGCAGTGATGCTCAGGTCAGGATGGATTTTGGTCAGAGGCTACAATGAGGTCTGAGCCTGAGAGATGGTTGAGACCTTCCAGAATCAGAGTTAAGTGTTTTAAAAAATCTAAATTATTGGAATAACTTAATAATTACAGGCTTCCACATTTCCCCTGGTGAGCTCCCTGACAGAACTCCAAAAAATGAGCAGTGCAGCAGGAGGGGAATTTCTCCCTGCCAGGCTTTTGGTTATCAGGAGAATTAGTAAATCCCAGCTCTGATCACCTCAGAATTCCAAATTAAATGAGGGTGTGATGGGATGGGACACTGCAGAACTGTAAATGTGAGCCAGGGACCTGCTGTAATGTGAAGTGTGGTATTTTCTGAGACCACCATCGAATGGAGGAGATGATGAATCTGACTCCTTGTTCTTAGAAGGCTAATTTATTATTTTATTATCTATATTATGTAAAAGAATGCTATACTAAAGAATAGAGAAAGGATTCAGACAGAAGGCTAAAAGATAATAATGAAAAACTTGTGGCTCCTTCCAGTGTCCTGACAAAGCTGGACAGTGATTGGTCATTAAATTAAAACAATTCACATGAAACCAATCAAACAATCACCTGTTGGATAAAAAAAATCTCCAAACCACATTCCAAAGCAGCAAAACACAGGAGAAGCAAATGACAAAATATTGTTTTCCTTTTCTCTGAGGCTCTCAGCTTCCCAGGAGAAGAATCCTGGGCAAAAGGAATTTTCAGAAAGAAATGAAGGTGAAGAGAGCAGAGAAGGAAATCAGGAGCAGAGAAAAAAAACAGAGCAGAGAAGGAAATCAGGAGCTTGGCTGGCGTTGAGAAATGATGACCCTCACCACCAGCCCAGCCATGTGGGCTCTCCTGGCACCCCTGGCCATGCCCTGCCACCACACACCTGCTCTGAGGAAGGAAATGGTGCTTTCCAGGTGTGATGTGGCCCTGGCAAGGAGCAGAAACCAGATTCAGAAATTCAAATTCAGACGTGCTGAATTTATCGGCTGTGGGAGCAGCTGGGTGCCAGGGGCTGAGGCATTTTTCACATCACTTGTGTGTAATATGGTGGCTGTAATTCCACATCCTTTTATTCTCCAGGGCTCGTCAAAAGCACTGAGAAATGAGCCTGGAAATGTGGTCTGGGGTGAGTGAGGCTGAGTTATTGTGGAAGTTATTGATTGAGGAGTGGGAGCAATAGCATTAGAGCCTGCATCTCACACTATGCTGGTAGTGAGAGGAAACAACATTTTCTTAAACTATAAGTTGATAAATAATTGTTTGTGACTGTTTTTTACCTTTTCTGATGATGGTTTTATGTAGCTCTGAGGCATTTTGGGAAGGAGCACAGCTTTCTTGGCCTGTGGAGCAGTGAAATCCATCACATTATCTGGCTGGTTAACGTGGAAAGGAGGAGCCTGGGTGCCTTAAAGAAAATCAAATCTCTAAGCAGCCACAGAGGACAGGGGTGACAGGAACCACAGGCACAGGCTGGGCCCCATGACCTGCTGATTCTGGTGTCCTCACCCACCTTCTGCCAGGGCTCTGTGTTGAGGTGTGCTCTCCATCCTCAGAAATACCAAAGGGACCTCCAAACCAGCATTTAAAAGAGCAGCAATATGCAAGGTGTAGTTTATCCAGCAAATTAAAGTTTTCTTCCACAGAGATTTCTCTGAAGGAACAGGTAATTTACTCCTTTGTTCAGTCACATTGAGCTGATGAGTAAAGAGCAGGAGCAGACTGCAGGGTTTTCATTTTATTTGGCACTTGCCATGGTGGGCTAGGTTCTGGGACTGGCAGCCCAGGAGCCACGGGGCTGTTTCTCTGCCATGGCTGCTCTCCTGACACTTTTAAGGGAGCCCTGCATCTTCCAGTACAAGAGAGTTTAATCCTGTAATTAAATTAAACTTTCATTTTGAGCCAAAAAATTTGCTTTTCAAGAACGTAAGTCAGAAAATAACTAAATTCTCTTAATTCATCAGCTCCCCCAAAGTGAGCAGTGGAGGCATTTTCTGAGATTAAATTAATCACCGAGCAGAAACGTGCCTGTAATCAGCTGCCACCAGAGCAGTCACTAATGGTTTTAAACATTTTACTCTCAGGGTCAGCACTTCCTCACCCTTTGGGATGAAGGGGCTGCCAGGATTCCTGCAGAGAAATCTCTCTTGTTAAAGAGGGGGGGTTGAAGGGTGTTGGGGTTGGAACAGGTCAGAAGTGTTTAGCAGCCAGGAGCTGGGCATGTGTGGGATGGTGCTGCAGGGCATGGAGGGGTTGTCAGGAAAATTAATCCACAGACACCTGAGGTTTGTGTCCAAAAAGGAGACAGAGGAGTCCTGGAACTTTATTCCAATAAAGGGAGAGGCCATGGGGCATCTCCCATGGGGTCTCTCAGGTTGTTAGAGGACGCAGCCTCCTTTTTATACCAATTTCCTGGCCACATTTCCCTCTCTCTTTCCCCACTGACTGAGGTACTTGAGAGGTACAAACTTCCCCAGTCACCTAATACAGACCCCCTTCCAATGTATAACACCCTTTTTCTATTCCTTGTGCCAATCAATGGAATTCCCATGGAATTTATGGTTCTTCCCGTTTTTTCACTTCTCAGTACCCAGTTTTATTTATCAGCAGACCTACAGTAGATGTGTAAAGACAAATCCCTCTCATTCCATTCATCAATCAGCAGAATCCTTCCCATTGCTTCTTTTATCTCCCAGTGCTGGTTTTATCTACCCACGGTTTGTTTGAAAAGATAAAACCCTCATTTCTTTCAGGGTGAAGGGAGCAGAGGTGTGAAGGGCATGGAGAGGTGAAGGGCATGGAGGGATGAAGGGCATGGAGAATGAAGGGCACAAAGGGGTGAAGGGCCAGAAGGGTTAAAGGCACAGAGGGATGAAGGGCATGGAGGGATGAAGGGCATGGAGGGATGAAGAGCATGGAGGGATGAAGGGCATGAGGGATGAAGGGCAGGAGGATGAAGGGCATGGAGGGATGAAGGGCATGGAGGGATGAAGGGCATGGAGGGATGAAGGGCATGGAGGGATGAAGGGCAAGAAGGGTGAAGGACACAGAGGGGTGAAGGGCATGGAGAGTGAAGGGCATGGAGAGTGAAGGGCACAGAGGGGTGAAGGACAGGGAGGGATGTAGGGCACAGAGAGGTGGAGGGCACAGAGGGGTGAAGGGCACAGAGGGTGAAGGACACAGAGGGTGAAGGGCACAGAGGGGTGAAGGGCACAGAGGGGTGAAGGGCACAGAGAGGTGAAGGGCACAGAGGGTGAAGGGCACAGAGGGTGAAGGGCACAGAGGGTGAAGGGCACAGAGGGTGAAGGGCACAGAGGTGTGAAGGGCACAGAGAGGTGAAGGGCACAGAGGGATGAAGGACACAGAGGGGTGAAGGGCACAGAGGGGTGAGGCTAGAGAGGACACAGAGAGGTGAAGGCACCGAGGGGTGAAGGGCACAGAGGGTGAAGGGCACAGAGGGGTGAAGGGCACAGAGGGTGAAGGGCACAGAGGGGTGAAGGGCACAGAGGGGTGAAGGGCACAGAGGGATGAAGGGCACAGAGGGTGAAGGGCACAGAGGGGTGAAGGACACAGAGGGTGAAGGGCACAGAGGGGTGAAGGGCATAGAGAGGTGAAGGACACAGAGAGGTGAAGGGCACAGAGGGTGAAGGGCACAGAGGGTGAAGGGCATAGAGAGGTGAAGGACACAGAGGGTGAAGGGCACAGAGGGTGAAGGGTACAGAGGGATGAAGGACACAGAGGGGTGCCTGCCCACACTGAGGGGTGCAAGGGAGGCAGGATGGAGCGTGCAGATCCCAGGCAGCAGCTGTTTAGCAGCTCCCCATAGGGCTGGGATGGATCCCCCGGGAACCTCTCTCCTGTGCTGTTAACATGAGCCACCCAGAGAGACCTGTCATCTGCTTTCAAGGAATAATGTTCTCCTGCTTCTTCTAAGTGGCATTGGGGGAGATGAAACTGTTTCTCAGGAACAGGCACAAGATTTGAATCGACATTCCTTGAGAAAATGAAATCTGTGGCTAATTTCCCAGAGCGCAGGTTGAGCTGAGCACTCAGTGAATGATCCTAAGCAGAGCCCGGGTGTTCATTAAGCCCCAGCTTCAGCTGCTTTGCTCTTGCTGTGGTCTGACTGCAGAAAACTTTGGCCTTGGAAGCTGTGAAAAACACCAGTCATTTGTTTTTGAAATTTTAAAAGTTTAGTAGTAATAAAATGGTTATAAAAATGGCAATATAATTAGAGTAATAATTTGGACAATTTGGATTAGGACAATATGAGACAATAAAAACAAAGAGTTATGGATGTCTGGGTACCTTTTCCTGGGCAGCATAAGCCTGAAAAAGGCCCCATGTTAACAGAGGATTAACCCTTAAAAGCAACAGCCTGTTGCATATTCACACACCTCATCCATGGTGCATAAATTCCATTCAAACACAGGATTCTGTCTGGGCAGTGCCAGCTTCTTCCTCTGAATCCTGACGGAGTCTTCAGGGCTGAATGAGGCAGGAAGAAGTTCGTTTCTCCTGATAATGGGGCAATAAATTCTCTTTCTCGAATCTGAAAGATTTTCGGTGGCTGCTATCTCACTGCGAGTCCTTTCTTTAGAAAGTACCTTACATAGCATAGTTTCTATTTTAACATTATGTTATAATCTAAAACTATATTTAACACACTACTGAAAAAATTAATACAGCATCACTTTCTAACATAACACATCTAATATTCATTTTAATATTTGCAAAAAGCCAATCATAAAATACATATTTTTTACAAAGACCCAGCATCCAGAGGGACTGGAGAGGCTATTTGGGAACACATGGACCTACAGACTGGTTTGTTTTTGTGAGAAATTATCCTCACTTTCAAAAAAATTTAAAAGGTTTATTAAAACTTTATCAAAAATACAACAGAAGACTGAATAGAGAAAATATCACAGCACCAGGAGCAGAGGATTTTCCCCACCATGTGCTCACCCTCACCATGGGAGTTTCACCTTTTAACCCTTTGCTCCCCCATAGTTCTGTCCATCCACTCCTCTCTTCCCAGTGCTGGAGATGACTTTAAAATCTTGATTGGAGGTCAGCAGTTGCCATGGTAACGAGCCAACCCTCCCAAATGTCCCAAACCCAGGGCACCCCTGGTAACAACACAAGGGGATAAAACACAACTATTAATCTATAAAACTTCTCTTAACACATATACATGATATTTGCCTTTTAATTGTGAGAGTCAGCCACGGCATTACTCCTCTATCACACTTTTTGTGGGCACATTTACCAAGAACATGGATATTTTTAAAAGGAACCACAAACATTTTGAGACAGAGGAGGGCAGATGTGGGTTTTGCCCAGCTCCAATGCCTCGAAAAAAGAAAAGAAAGAAAATCTTCAAAAAAGAAAAATTTTTGATCAGCTGAGCTCACAGGGAGGTGCTGGGGAGGTGATCATCTCACAGCCAGCCTGTGAGCTACAGAAATCATTTCACTGAGTCTCTCGTTATCCATTTGCGTGATTGACAATAAAAATAATTATTTTAAAGCAAGTAAGCATTCATTAAATCTCTGGATACCAATAGTGAGGAATTAACTCGGCATTAATGGGAATGCAATGTGCTATTATCACGGGTAGAGAAGTAAGAAGTAAGTCACTAAATAAAGAATGAGATGGGTGTAGGGGCTGTATTGAAAGGAGGCAGCTGGATATCGATGCATTTGAAACAGGGAAATCCTTCAGAGCAATTGACAGAAATTCCAGCCAAGGTGTTTCCCAGAGCCCCAAAAGCCAAGGTTTGGTGATTTCAGACACATTTCTGCATTGGCTCTCTTTGTCCTGGCCAAACCCATACCTCAAGTGAAAAGGAACTGGCTGGAGGAAGAATTGCTCCTGGATCTGGGTATTTGCACCCTGGAAAGTGCCCGCAGAGAGAGAGCAGCTTGCTGCTTTGTCAGGCAAATAATCCTTTATTTCCATCCTGATGCAGAGCTCCCTCGATTCCTCCCCGAGTCTCTCATCATCATGCTCTCTCATTGTGCTGGAGCTCAATCAGGGTTTCAAAGGCCTGGGATGAAGCCATGGGAGCCGGATGGGGGATGTTTTTCTCCCCAACAATAGGCGTTGTTAAGGCTTTTGTGTGCAGCTCCTGAGTAATCTTCACCAAAGGAAAGGGAAAATCCATAAAGACCATTCCAGCCCTGAAGATTGCTTCATTCCCCAGGGGGTGCAGGGTAAATTCTGTCTCCCAATGACAGACAGGGCACAGACAGGGGTCCCACAGCCCTGAGGGGGATGCTCAGGGAGGAGAGGGCTTGGGGAGGAGGAAGCTCACTGCCACTCTGTCACAGACATATTTTATGAAAAATCCTTTCATTAGGATCTTCTGGGAAGTTTCAGCTTCTCCATGTTTTGCTGCTTTGGAATGTGATCTGGAGGATTGTTTACCCAGCATGTGAAATTGTTTTTACTTGATGACCAATGACAGCCACCTACGTCAAGCCTGTGAGCAGCCACAAGATTTTATTATCATTCCTTTCAAGCCTTCTGATTAAATCTTTTCTTCTATTCTTTAGTATGGTGTTAATATATAATTTCATAATATGATATGATATGAATATGATATGATATGATATGATATGATATGATATGATATGATCTGATATGATATGATATGATATGATATAATATATATAATATAATATAATATAATAATATAATATAATATAATATAATATAATATACTATAATATAATATAATATAATATAATATAATATAATACTAATATAATTATAATATAATATAATATAATATATATCGTAAATAATAATTAGCCTTCTGAAACATGGAGTCAAGATTCTCATCTCTTCCCTCATCCTGGGAGCCCTGTGAACATTACCACATTTGGTGACCCTGAGTGAAGAAAAATTCCACATTTGGTGACCCTGAGTGAAGAAAAATTCCACATTTGGCGACCCTGAGTGAAGAAAAATTCCACATTTGGTGACCCCTAGTGAGGAACATTCCCACACCACTCCATGCTGGCAATGGCAGGAGCAAGCAGGGAAGGTGTTGAGAAGTTCTGCTCTTCCCCTGGGCTGTGAGATGCTCCTGGAGCATCTGGTGGGGTCTCCTCCCATAAAGTGTTTTGCAGACTCTGAACATGTTGGGTGTCAGTCATCCAAAATCCTATTGAATGATCCTTAGATTTCAATGGCCTCTCTGGAGGCCCAACACAAAGTCTTAAAAAGTGAATGCTTTGTGATGATAACTGGGATGGGATGGGATGGGATGGGATGGGTGGGATGGGATGGGATGGGATGGGATGAGGATGTGGGCTTCTGTTTCACCTTTAGAATTAATGGAAAACTACAGCCTGAGTGTTCTTAGGAAGGTTGAATTATTAAAAGGTACTGCCAAGTGATGCCGTTTCACTGGGCTGTTTAGGTAAATGGTAAATTGTCAAGAATGAAGGTTTGAAATAAAACACTTGTGGCAAATTAATAAAAATCAAGAAGGAGAGAGAAAAGTTTGATAAAATTTGGTTATTTTAATAGAATTATTTAATAAAAATCAGAAAGCAGTGCAAAGACCAGTTCTTAAGCTTTTTTTTCCTAATGCTTTATATAAGTAGCAGAGAGTTTTCTTTCTTTCTGTTTATATTTAGATCAACCTCCTGCATCAGAGGTAAAATAATTTTGCTTAATTTTAGAAGCCCCATAATTTTTTCATTACTTCAGAAGCATTCCTCCCCAGCCCCACGGCCTTCAAGCCCAAGACAGTTGCCTAAAGACAAATTAGAGCCCATGCTTCCTTTGTCTGCTCTAATGAGTGGCTGCCATTAGCCTTGCAAAGCTTCCAGGACTGCTGTGAGCTCTTAAATGCCTGTTTTCAATAAAGGAAGATATAATTTTAGTTTGGAATGTTAAAGTTTAATTACACACTAGCCCCTCTGCAAATCCTCCTTCCCCTTGTTTGCAGGTCTGTGATTTAAAATAGCTGAGGCGGGGGAGAGCTGGCTCGTCCCACCTGGGTGACCTGGGGACAGCAGGGGACAAAGTTTCTGGCCAGGTTCTTTTTTGGGCAGCTGGCTCCCAGAGCCCTGCTCTATCTTGTGGTTTTGATGCCTTAGGATTTTAGCTTTTATATTTTTATATATATATATATATATATATTATATATATATATATATATATATATATATATATATATATATATATATATATATATAAATACATATTTTTAGATATTAAAATACATATATATAATACTATATTTTAGAGTACTTTTTATGTAATAAAGATTATATAAAAAATACATATTTTAATATATAAATAAATATATGTATATACTTTACTGCTTTAGGGTATGACTCTAAACTCCGTGTAGAGTGTTAGTTACTGTCTTCACATTTTGGTCAGACAAAGCAATCCCTCCAGGCCTGAGATCCAAGGACACCCTACAGCCTCAGGCCCCAAAAAGTATAAACAAAAATTGATTGGAGGGAGCAAACTGGGGGTATCTGACTTCATTACTTGAAGCTGTAATTGGAGAATTAACCCCTGAAATGTAAATAAACCAAATTTATATCTGTCTGAAAAACTCATGACCACCATCCATTTGGGTGTAGCCACTTGGGGAGGCTTCATCTGCCCTTAATGTGCCTGAAAGCCGTTCAATAAATATATCCTCTTTTATTCTTTTAATTCTGTCTGACCTCTGGTTTTAGGCAAGCCCGAAAAAGACAACAGCTTTCAAAGTGTCTGGATGCCAAAAACTTCCTTCCCTGGCTCTTCCCTGATCTCAGCCACAGCAAAACCCCCAGCAGTGCCAGCTCTGGGCTCAAGAGGGTTTCACAAGGCAAGCAATCCATGTTAAAACCTGCCAGCACCATGTGTGTTAATAGAAGCAATTTTAATGCTGAAGTCGGTGCATTTTTTAACAGTTATTTTTAAAATACTAATGCTTTCCATTAGGCAACCTGCAGGTCCCTCCTGGATCTCGTATTTCCCACTGGTTGATTGATTTCAGCAATTTTCCTATTACAGTAAACCCAGGATGTTCACATTGTGTTCCCTGCATGTTTGTGGCATGAAAAAAAAGCAACTCTGATTTTCAGAAATGATTCTACGCATTCCTTTATGACCGACCAGCTGCAATGGAAGATTTTAAATCAAAATAATGAGATTTTTACAAGTGGGTTCTCCTCCCTGTGCTTTCAGTGAGAAGCAGCAGAGACATCCATGCTGCTCTGGGCCCATCCTTGCTGGATTCACTCCCAGAATTTCAGGGAATGCAAATGTGAAGTGAGTTACCAGCAGATTCCCCTCAGGCATGGGCAGCTCTGGTGCAGGGACCTGAGTGGGATTTTCTGGAGCACACTGAGATTCCTCCTGGGAGAAATGAGGGATTTGCCTTTCCAAACCAGCACTGGGAAATAAAAGAAACCATGGGAAAGATTCTACTGACTGATGAATGGAAAAAGAGATTTGATTTTACAAATAAACCGTAGGTTTGCTGACAAATGAAACTGGATGTTGGAAGATGAAAGAAACAATGGGGGGAAATCCTAAATTCCACAGGAATTAAAAATTAAAGGGGGGGATAGATAGATAGATAGATAGATAGATAGATAGATAGATAGATAGATAGATAGATAGATAGATAGATAGATAGATAGATAGATATAGATATATGTATTTTACATATATATATATATATATATTAGAGGAGAATCTTTGGTATCAGACATTCTGGGAAGTTTTTACCTCTCAAGTACCTCAGCCAACGGGGAAAGAGAAAAGGGAAATTGGGATAAAAAGGAGGCTGTGTCCTCCAAAAATTTGAGAGACTCCAGGGGAATGCCCCATGGCCTCTCCCTTTATTGGAATAAAGTTCCAGGCTCCTCTGTCTCCTTTTTGGCCATAAAACTCTGATGTTTATGGATTAATTTTTCTGACAGTACCTACAGTAATGGATTAATAGAAGGAAGAGGTCCTGGAAAGCCTCTGCGCTGTGACCTTCCTCCTCCAGCTGCAATTAAATGTCAGTTAGAAGGGGCAGGTCCTTCCAAAGGATCATTTCAGTGCTCATAATCACAGGCTTTGGCAAGGCAGGCAAGGAGAGCCCTGCTGGTGCTGCTGAGTCACACCAGATCATTACTGTCAGGCCTGAAGTTGATTGGAAAAATCTGAATTTTTTTGCTAAGATCCAAGGGATCAGGTCCATAAGCCCAGGCAGCCCCCAAGGCTCCCAGAAGCTGCAATGGCCATCACTCAAGGAGCCTACTGACCACCCCAGTGTGAGTGGGGAACACAGCACTGCCAGAAAAGTTCTGGAATGTTCTGCCCGGGGAGGTGGTGGAGTCACCATCCCTGGGGTGTTTAACAAAGCCTGGATGTGGCACTGGGTGCCAGGATTTAGTTAAGGTTTTGGGGCTGGGTTTATGATCTTGAAGGTCTCTTCCAGACCAGTGATTCTGTGACCAGAGCCTCGAGGTGCCCATGGACCCCCTCTGCATTTCCCCAGGCTGCTGGGGATTGTTCTGTACCCCCTGAGGTGACAGGAGCAGTGACACTGGAGGGATAGAATATAAGAAAATAAAGATGGTGTAGAAAGTAATCTCACCCCGAAGGAGCTGCAGCTGGGACAATTATCAGAGATCAGGAACAGGCCTGACTTCACCAGGCACAGCTGTGACCAGTGAGAAGAAGAGAGATATAAGAGAGTGGGTGGCTGGTGGAGAAGGGAACGGGGATTGGTTGGCTGCATTGTGAAGGAGAAAGAGTCAGTGCTCTGAGGAGCTGCCCACGAGAAACACCAAGGTGTGAAACTTTTGTGATAGGGAGACAACAGCATGGAACCCCTGTGATGAGATAACAATGCCAAAGGCTCTGCTTGGTCTCCCCAGGATGCCACCACTGCAGAGGAGCCAGGGCAGGCACAGAGGTGCCCTGGTGGGGCAGGCACAGCTGTGCTGAGGGTGACAGATGCTCAGAGTCAGCCTGAGGCTGAGCCTGGAGGTGGCAAAGACAGTGCTCAGGTGAAAAATGTTCCTGTTCTTCCTGGGGAAAAGCAGGCGGCGGGAAGGAAGAATTGCAGCTTCTGGAGAAAGACCGGCCAGTCTTCAGAGGTTTCAGATGTTGCTTCTGTCTTTTCTTTCCCTGCAGACAGCTCTTCCCAGCAGTGGGAATGGCATCAGAGACACGAGCTGCAGCTGGTGTGAGCTGGCCCTTCACTGCCAGAGGGTTCATTGGCCCAGCTGAGCCCTCTCTCCCTCTGGGTGTGCCTGGGGTGAGCAGGCCTGGCACAGCGAGCAGGAGGTGCTGTGACAGCTCACCCAGAAGATGAAAACACTCCCTACAAGGCTAAAAATAGGAAACATCTCTCCCTCTGTGCTGTTGCATTAAGAGCACAGACAGCAAACAGGACATGAACTGCTCTGTTTGCAGCTGCAGGTGATGGGGCAGCAGCAGCAGGAGGAGGAAGAGGAAGGAGCCCAGCTGCTCCTTGGGCTGAGGTTGAGCAGTGTGAAAAATGCCAGTCACTTTTTCAAAAAATTTTAAAAGTTTAATGATAATAAAATGGTTATTAAAATAGCAATATAGTTAGAGTAATAAAAATTTGGACAATTAGGTTTAGGGCAATATGAGACAATAGAAACAAAGAGTTACAGACAGTCTGAGTACCTCTTTCTGGCTAAAATAAGCCTGAAAAAGGCCCCATGTTAACAGAGGATTAACCCTTAAAAGCAACAGCCTGTTGCATATTCACATACCTCATCCATGGTGCATAAATTCCATTCAAACACAGGATTCTGTCTGGGCAGTGCCAGCTTCTTCCTCTGAATCCTGAGGGTGTCTTCAGGGCTAGCAAGGCAGGAAGAAGTTGGTTTCTCCTGATAATGGAGCAATAAATTCTCTTTCTCTGAAAGACTTGGGTGTCCTGTAGCTGCTGTCTGGTGTGAGTCCTTTCTTTAGAAAAAGTATCCTACATACCATAGTTTCTATTTTAACATTATGTTATAACCTAAAACTACATTTAAGACACTACTTAAGAAAATTAATACAGCATCACTTTCTAACACAACACATAGAATATTCATTTTAATATTTTTGAAAAGCCAATCATAAAACAGGCATTTTTCAGAAGCAGGAAGGAACCCAGCTGCTCCTGGGCTGGGCTGGAGGGGCTGAGGTTGAGCAGGAAGGAGCCCAGCTGCTCCTGGGCTGGAGGGGCTGAGATTGAGCAGGAAGGAGCCCAGCTGCCCTCTGGGCTGGAGGGCTGAGGTTGAGCAGAAGGAGCCCAGCTGCCCAGCTGCTCCTGGGCTGGGTGGAGCTGAGGTTGAGCAGGAAGGAGCCCAGCTGCCTCCTGGGCTGGAGGGCTGAGGTTGAGCAGGAAGGAGCCCAGCTGCTCCTGGGCTGGAGGGGCTGAGGTTGAGCAGGAAGGAGCCCAGCTGCCCCTGGGCTGGAGGGGCTGAGGTTGAGCAGGAAGGAGCCCAGCTGCCCCTTGGCTGGACTGGAGGAGCTGAGGTTGAAGAGGAAGGAGCCCAGCTGCCCCTGGGACTGGAGGGGCTGAGGTTGAGCAGGAAGGAGCCCAGCTGCCCCTGGGCTGGGCTGGAGGAGCTGAGGTTGAGCAGGAAGGAGCCCAGCTGCTCCTGGACTGGAGGGGCTGAGGTTGAGCAGGAAGGAGCCCAGCTGCCCCTGGACTGGAGGGGCTGAGGTTGAACAGGAAGGAGCCCAGCTGCCCCTGGGCTGGAGGGGCTGAGGTTGAGCCGGAAGGAGCCCAGCTGCCCCTGGCTGGGCTGGAGGGCTGAGGTTGAGCAGGAAGGAGCCCAGCTGCCCAGCTGCTCCTGGGCTGGAGGGGCTGAGGTTGAGCAGGAAGGAACCCAGCTGCTCCTGGGCTGGGGGAGCTGAGGTTGAGCAGGAAGGAACCCAGCTGCTCCTGGGCTGGAGGGGCTGAGGTTGAGCAGGAAGGAGCCCAGCTGCCCCTGGGCTGGGCTGGAGGGGCTGAGGTTGAGCAGGAAGGAGCCCAGCTGCCCCTGGGCTGGAGGGGCTGAGGTTGAGTAGGAAGGAGCCCAGCTGCCCCTGGGCTGGAGGGGCTGAGGTTGAGCAGGAAGGAACCCAGCTGCCCCTGGGCTGGAGGGGCTGAGGTTGAGCAGGAAGGAGCCCAGCTGCCCCTGGGCTGGAGGGGCTGAGGTTGAGCAGGAAGGAGTCCAGCTGCCCTTGGGCTGGAGGGGCTGAGGTTGAGCAGAAAGGAGCCCAGCTGCCCCTGGGCTGGAGGGGCTGAGGTTGAGCAGGATGCTGAGGGTGCTCAGCAGGATGCTCCTGCCAGCCTGAAATTGTTCCAAGGGCATCACCCTGAGGCAGCAGCCCTGTGGCTGTCCATGCAGGGATCCAGCAGACACACACCACCTCCCGCTGCTCAGAAGGCTCAGGGATGTTAAACTCACTCAGTCAATGTGGGTTCACTCCTCCTTTGCTCTGGCATTCCTATTAAGGACATCCAGGAACTTGGGCTGTAACAAAACACGAAAGCTGCAGAACAAAAGGCGCGACATGGTAAATTCTCACCATTCCAGGAAATCCAACCCAGTGCTGGGAGGACAGACTATGCTTTGAAACAGTGCCATGAGCCATTCACCTGAGGAAGCCACCAGAGACCTAGCAATGGTTCTGAAATACATTTCAAATACTTCATCATTTCTTATGCTCAGCCTTCAAAACTGGAGCCATCCTGATATTTCTATAGTAGCATACATTTTCATATAAAGTTTAATTTCAAAAATGTTAAATGCAATAGCAACATCCTTCTGTTTTCTAAAATAACTTCTAAATTTTTGTAAATATACATGGATGGTCAAACTGAGTTCACTCGCTTGGGAGAGAAAAAGAATGAAGGGCACAGTGGCCACTGAACCACTGTGCTGGCTCTGCCCTCTGGGCTTTTAAATCCAGCTCAGGAAGGGGCAGACGGGGTTGGATGTACAAATACCTGGAGCTGCAGGCAAGGCAGGTAATAGATGTGATTATTTTTATGAATGATGGGCAGGAGCTTTGATTTCCATGGGTGAACCTGTACCAGCTGCCAATTCCTGCAAACCCACCAAATAAATCTGCGTTTTGTGTACAACTTAATTTCAACTTCCCAGCTCAGATGTCTGTGTTTATTCCTGGCAGTAAGCACTACTTGTAGTTCCCACACAATGCAGTTCGTAATTTTTTCACACCTCTCAGCACAGGTGACAGCTTGTGTGCACAGTCCAATTCATTCTCACACTGAGCACTAAGTTGCAGTTTTTAATGCATCACAAACAGCACATCAAAACAATCCCACAGACAGACCATGCCCAGTCCCAAATCACCCTCTCTGTGTCCACTGAGGCCACAACCAGCCCAGCACTGTCAGGCCTCACTCTGTAATTCCCTCTTGTGCCAGGCTCCTTTTTAATGAATCCCAGGAGGCCTTGTTATGCTAATTGTTGTTCTGCACTGAGTTAATTTCACAGTGTTGGACTCTAAATGAATCTCCCCAGGCTATGAGACACCACGGGAAGGTTCTTTGGCTCCTGTGACCCCCTCCATCCCCCTGGATGCTGTCACTGAGCATCACCAAGCATCACTGCCCACTGATGAAGGTGACTTCTCCCTCCATCTGGGTGCAGGCAGCCACAGCCAGGAATTCAGGATCCTTGCTGAGAAGTCTTTGAAGCCCCTTAAGCTGTAACGTTCTTTGATGTGCCATAATTGCATTTAGTCAAGTTTTAGGTGTATTGTAATGGTATTGATTGTTAATAACAAAGCTGTGGCTGCTTAATGCCAGAAGATGATTCATTTTCAGTGGGAGCAGAAAGTCTGGGGGCAAAGTATTATTTTTGACATGCAGTCATTTCTTCTAGCAGGATTATTTTTCATTTTTTTTCCTCACCAGCTCTGTGTTCTGGAGGCCGATGAGTGAGTGGGCTCCTGGGCAGGGTGAGCTGTGTGTTCCCACGGGACAGGGAGTGCCTGTGGGTCCCCAAGGGCACCTCTGGTGAAGGGTTTAAGCCTCCTGCTCCAGAAAAGTGGCTGTAGCCAGGTGGGGGTCAGCGTCCTTCCAGGCAGCTGGCGGGAAGATGTGAGGAAACAGCCTCAAGCTACTGCAGGGGATGTTCATGTTGGACATCAGGAGGAATTGTTTCATGGAAATGGTGGTGAGGCATTGGAAGGGGCTTCTCAGGGAGGTTTGGAGTCCCCACCCTTGGAGGTGTCCAAGGAACAGCTGGAGATGGCACTCAGTGCTCTGGCCTGGGTGACAAGGTGGGGTTTGGTCAAAGCTTGGACTCTGTGATCTTGGAGAGCTTTTCCAGCCTCAGGGATTCTGGGATTCTGTGAATGGGCAAACACTGCAGCACACAGGCTGGGATGGAGCTGCCAGTCTGGGGCTCTGGGGAGGAGGAGGAGAGAGGGACAAGCTGCTCCCACCTGGAAAGGGCCTTTGCACTTTTGGGAAAAGCCCCAGGAAGTGGCATGGGCAGCCCTGGGAACGGCAGCTGGGCTGGGATGTTGGGATGCTGGGAAAATGTTGGGAAAGGTGTTGAGATGTTGGTATTTTGGAATGCTGGGATGCTGGGACCTTGGGATTTTGGGATGTTGAGATGTTGGGAAAGATCTTGGAATGTTAGGATATTGGGATGTCGGGATGTCGGGGTATTGGGATGTTGGGGTGCTGGGATGTTGAGATGTTGGGAAAGATGTTGGGAAAGATGTTGGGATGCTGGGATCCTGGGATTCTGGGATGTTGGGATGTTGGGATATTGGGATGTTGGCATGTTGGCATGTTGGGATGCTGGGATTCTGGGATATTGGGATGTTGGGATATTGGGATGTTGGGATGTTGAGGTGCTGGGATGTTGGCATGTTGGGATGCTGGGATTCTGGGATGTTGGGATATTGGGATGTTGGGATATTGGGATGCTGGGATGTTGAGGTGCTGGGATGTTGGGGTGCTGGGATGTTGGGATGTTGGGATGCTGGGATTCTGGGATGTTGGGATGTTGAGGTGCTGGGATGTTGGCATGTTGGGATGCTGGGATTCTGGGATGTTGGCATGTTGGGATATTGGCATGTTGGGATGTTGAGGTGCTGGGATGTTGGGGTGCTGGGATGTTGGGATGCTGGGATGTTGGGATGTTGGGATGCTGGAATTGAGATGTTAGGAAAGATGTTGAGCTGTGGAGCAGCTTTCAGCTCCCAGGTGAACGTGGGGCCACACCAGCCTGTGCACCTGTACACCCCCAGGGAGGTGTGATGAGCGAGGCCTCGTGGGGACTTGTCACATAAACAACAGAGAAGAAAACCCAGCAGTTTCCTCATTCTGAAATTCCCCCCACATGTCCCCTTTCTTGGTTAATCCTCCCAGTTAACAAAATAGAAGTTTCTGATTAGCTTTTAGCTCCCAGATTACTTATGTGCAATGCAAAGTGTATTAAAATGTAGTATACTTTTTAAAATTAGATTTTTTTGGTGATAATCCATTCAGCTATAAATGCTTTTCAGTCACAGTGAGAAGATGAAAGAGCCTGAGCCACGGCATCACTGTAAGTAATCAGGCTGGAGGCTAAGGGGGGCTTTCTTTTAGCTGACAAATGGAAGGAATAAATAACCTGGACACTAAAAGTTGCATTAGGCAAATAAACATTTCCAGAAGAATTATGCGTGACATTCAAGGGAAGGCAAATAAACCTTGACTTATGGAAAGCTATCAAAGCTCTCAGAGAATTAAATAACAGGAGATCATTATATAGCATTTGCAGCAGCTTTTGGAGACTGTCTTTCCTTTGGGTACTACTGGAAATTTGGGGTGGTCAGCTGGTGCCTGGTTCTGAGCAGAATGAATGATTTGGTTTCATCTGAAACACTTCTTATTTGTGAGAAAGGAGTTTTCCTGTACCTCTGCCTCTCTGTGCTGTTGGTGCTCCTGTCCCTGTGGGACCATTTCAGGTGTGATGGAGATTTTCCTACAGGGCTTGGCACACAGGCAGGGCTGATGGCACTAACAATGCCAGTCCTGCCCTGGGGTGGGAACAGCCCCACTGGGGATTGCATGGGCCTCAGAGCAGGGCACACAGTGAAAGCAGCTCCAGCTTGGAACTAAACCCCAGCTCTGACACCAGTACATGGAGCTCTGCCAAAAATGCAACAGCCAAAAATGCACAAATAGCACCAGCACTGCAGCCAGGCAGCCCCTGTGCCTCCAGTGCAAATCTCTCTTTTCCACCATGCCCAAACTTTTCTTCAAGTGCCCCATGTGTAAAACCTTGGTAAACCTGTATGTAGAACCTTGGGAGAGGTGGCAGGAAGTGGAGCAGGTGAAGCAGGAGGTTGGGCAGGTGCAGGGGAGGCTGGGCAGGTGCAGCAGGAGTTTTGCCACGCTGCAAGTCCACAGGGTCTTATGAAGGTCTCTCCATCACTGTTCCCACTGGATCCAAGAGCCAGTGCAGCTGATGCGTTTAGCCAGCCTGTTCTGGGGCTGTTTTGCAGTATCTGATCCCCTCAGGATTCAGCAGATCCTGCTACAACACCTTGACAGCATCTCCTGAGCATCCACGGCTTGTTTCAAGGCCTGGGTTTGTTGTTTTCATCTTTTCTGTGGCTGCACTGTTTGGAAGAACAACTTCCTGCTTAATTCAGATTATAAGAAGTTAATCAAATAACATGAAGGCAACACCCAGTGCTGTGAGCCCTCCTGGGGTCAGCCATGGCTGAAGGCTGCAGGAATGTTTGGTTCCAGCAGCAAACACCCTGGTTTTCAGTTTAGCTGATGGTCCTTGTGGTTAGTTGTGTGTTGTGTCTGCTGCACCACGCACACTGGACAGTTCTCAGCAGCAGCCACAGTGTTTTGCCACTTTTAAAAGGCCATTTTTCTCTGAGCACACTTTCTATTTACTGACCCAGTGAAGCATATTGGGATCAAAGCTGTGTTCTGAGGAGAAATTGATGTAATCAGCTGCCCAGAGCTCTGTATTTGTGACAGGAGAGCAGCAGGATGGGTTCAGTGAACAGGAGCTTAGCCCTGAGCAGGGCATGTCAGATGGAATTCCCTCCCCACTGCCTTGGATGATTTTTCCCATTTTTCCCAATCCCCATGGATGATTTTTCCTCTGGCACCTCCAATGCCCTCCAGCCTGCTAGAGCCACGAAGGAAATCATCCCCTCCTGTGAAGGGACAGCCCTTTGGGTTTACAGCATCCCTGAGCTCAGCCCTGGGCGTGGCAGAGCCGGGGCAGCATCCCGAGGCACTGGCACGCAGCCCATTCCCCCTGCCCCCAGCCCCTGTGGTGTGGGCACAAACCCACTGTGCCTTGGCATGGCAGCAGCTCTGCCAGGCCTGCACAGGCTGAGGGGGCAGAGCAGTGGAGGAGCTGTCCTGCCAACTGCTTGGGGACAGCGTGGGACAGCAGTGCTCTCTGGGGTGGTCACCTGGAGGAGAGATGGGGATAGAATGGTGGGGATGGACAGAGACCAGAGATCTCTGGAGCCAGGGCTTGGAACTTGGTGTTCATTGCAAAGGGCCTGGGGCAGGGCCCTGCTGGGAGCTGCCAGCCACAGCTCAGAGCAGGGCCCAGAGAGGAGAGGGGTAAAGAGGATGAGAGAGAGAGAGAAGATGAAAGGATAAGAGTGTAAGAGAGTAAGAGAGCGAGGTTCCCCTTTCCAATACCATAAATCTTCTTCTGTGCTGAATATTCTAATTCTCACTGACCAATCCAGTACAAGATACAAATCCTACAGCATTTACATACAGCCCATAAGAATCATTACATTACCACCCTGTGTTCCATTTTAAACCCCAAAAACTCCTCTCTGGGCCCTCCTGCCAGGCCAGCAGGGTCTGCTCTGCCCCTTGGAGCTGCCTGCAAGCAGAGGGTGTTGTTTGATCCCAAGGGGATTCCCTTCAGCTGGCCATGCCATTGTTTTCCAGGTGTTCAGTTACTGAGGGATCTCAGAGCTGCTTTCATTTTAACCTCACTTATAGTTTCCATATTCTCAAAACCTTTTGCCAGGCAATCCTATTTATAAGGCTTTCCTGTTTCACCTTCCCCAACAGTCACCCTCTGCTGGCATCCCCAGAACTGGGAGACTCTGGAAAAGCCCCTGACTGATGTGCTTCACTCCTCACACAGCTGCCAAGTGACCAAACTGAGGCAGTGCTGGGTTCCCTGACCCAAAACAGAGCAGAACACGAGGGCAGCACCTGCCAGGGCAGCCTGAATCCCTGCAGCACCCCAACAGCACCCCAGCAGCATCCAGCATCCCTGCAGGGCCCCTGGCAATCCCCAGCCCCAGGAGATGGGACCTGCAGGCTGCCAGGTGTGCCAGGGCCTTCCCTGGCCTGGCAGGGGGCAAAGAACAAGAGGTTCTGTGCCACAGAACGTGGCTCTAGAGATGGTTTTAAATTAATCAATTAGGGGAAAAGGAGCTGTGCAGTGTAAAATGTCCTTACTCCATAAGAGTCTTTTGAACTATTAGTTCTCTCGAGGAGATTAATTATGAGCGTACAGAGCTAATGCCCTCTTAATGGAATCAGTTATTCAGTTTAAGGAGTCCTGGGTACTGAGCAGGCAGGCATTAGATATTCATTGTGTAAGTTCCAGATCAAACAGGAGAGGATCAAGCTGATCAGGGCTCTTTACTCTGCTGAGCTGAGCCACACGTGCTGATCTGAGGCGAGCCACAGACTGGGAGTTGCTCAAATTGTCTCTCCTCCATATGTAATTCCAGAAACTGGCTTTTAACCTGCAGTAAAAGGGTTATTTACAAAGTGCATACATTTGCATCTCAACTACCTCTCCTCAGCTGGCTGAATCTTGGGGATGAGCTCTTGGCTTCTCCTGGCTGCTGGGTTGCAGACAGATTCCTCCCCACATCCTGCACGGCTTTTTCTGCTCCTCATTCTGACCTGAATTATCCATTTTTAGTGTCCCTGGTTTTAGGTGCCCATTTTAAGGTAGCAAAGACCTAAGCTCACATGGCTCCCAGCAGCCTCGTTAGTAATTGGAACAATTAAGGATGAGATGTGCAGACACTCCAAATAGCAGCACCAAGAGCAAATTCACTTTATCAGCAGCAAATTGCACATGGGGGATTGAAAGCAGCAATCTTTGAGAGAATTCTAGAAGAGAGGATCTTTCCAGAATACCTGAAGCCCCTCTAGGACTCCTTCAGAAGGGCATCTTTGGCGCAAAAAGGGTTTGTTAGCTGGGGTGAGGATGGGCTGTGAGCCTGGCAATCTGATTAAAGAGCCATGGTTTTTTACCAGGTTGAACCCAGAAATCTTGTCTGTAGACACAGGCTTCCTAGAGAGTCAATATCTGTTTTTTTTGTAGGCCAGCCTAGTCAGACATACCAATTATGGATCTGACTGGTGCTGCAGCTTTCCCACTATGGCAGCCAGATCCATCTCCAGTGTTATTCTTTTTCCATGGTAGAAACAAAACATTTGCTAAACCGAGGAACATTCATTAGCACACAATGGAAACGACCCAGTATTTTGGTTTCCCACTTGTCTAATTAGTTTTTGCAGATTAGCAAGCAGAACAGCTGAACAATCAATTGGACATATTAATCAGGCCTATTTTGGAAGCTTTAAATAGAGAATATGTTTCATCTCTCCTTTCATTTAGGATATAATGGCTGGTAAATGGACACACACAACATGAATTACACCCTCTAACAAGATGAGAGGAGAAAATGGTGACGTTGAAATAGGGAAAGCTGGAGGATTTATTGTCAACTCATTGAGCTACAGCCTCCCAAGCTGATGAGCAAGGGGGGTGCTGAGCCCCAGCCCCACCACATGCCCCAGCTCCATCCGCTCTTTCCTTCTTGGACCCATGGGTGAGGGCTGTTCTGATGGGCCATCCAAAGCTCCATGTCCCTCCCAGGGCATGTGACAACAGGCAGGGAAAAGACCCAGCAGGGAACAAGAGACACGGGATGGGATGGGATGGGATGGGATGGCATGGCGTGGCATGGCATGGCATGGCATGGCATGGCATGGCATGGCATGGCATGGCATGGCATGGCATGGCATGGCATGGCATGGCATGGCATGGCATGGCATGGCATGGCATGGCATGGCATGGGAGGTCTGAAAAACCATTCCAGGAGCAGCTCCTGGCAGAAACATCCCAGCCAGTGCCTCCAGCTCTGCACAGGGATGAATTTCCATGTGGGATCTCTGCTAGAGCTACTCCCACCTCCTTCCTTGGAGGCTGAGGAATAAGCAGCCATGGCTCACATTTCTTTGATGCATTTCTTAGGAAAAAATGGGAGTGTATCCAGCTGGGATTGCTGGCTGGCAGGTACAAATGGGGAGGAGGTTTGAGGTCCTTTGTTCTTCAGGTGGTCGTGACACCGGTGGAGCCTTCCTGAGTGACAGAATGGCTGAGCAGGGTGGCCTGGTGGGCACTGAGCAGCTCAAAGTTAAACTTGAGAGTGAGGTGCCTGGCTTAGGCAGGAGGGAGGGGAAGCAGCCGCTGTCTGTGTGCCCATAGCTGCTGGGAGAGCTCTGGCTATCAAAGGAACAAGGTCAGATGAGAGAGAAATCTTTTGTACCTGAAAACCTCTGCCATCAGATCCCGAGCGCTGCAGCTGACTCATACCTGAGCAGTGCTGCTGTCTGTAGGTGTGAGGCAGACACAGAGATATGTTTGATACATTATTCCTATTTGCAAAGGTTCAATAAAAAAATGTGTGGGTTGTTGCAAATTATTTCTCCCATCCTTCTTGCAATGAAGTTAACAGCTGAGCGCATTCAAATGCATCAGTTGTATAAATTCGTGGGGCATTTTCATGTTTCAATCTAGTTATGTATTTCTAGTTGACCAAACATGTTCAAATTACCATTAACTGCAATCCTATCACTTGGTTCACTGAGCAGAAAGGCAATATCTGTGTTTTAACCCCTGCAGAGCTGAGGCTGGAGATGGAGAGAAAGGAGGGGAAGTAGGAAGGGGGGTACACAGGTCTGATCTCCCTCCCAGAATTGGGAATAAGCCCCAAAATCCAGTTTAGGTGAGAATGAGGGTCTGTAGGGCAAGCCCTGCAAGAGAGGGGGCAGGACCAAAGGAGTGGAGGCAGCAATTCCTGGGAAGGGCTGCTGGGGTGGTCTCTGCCCCAGGGGCCCCAGGCAGGGCAGACCTTCAGCAGGCTTGATGCCTTTTTGGGCTACCTAAAAACAGAGGCCAGACCAAATCAAGGCAATAAAAAGCAATTCTATTTATTGAAGGCCTTCAGGGACATTTAGGGCAGACAAAGCCCCCAGGGGCTGCACCCAAAATGGACAATGGGTCACAGGTTTCACACTTTTATAAGTTTGGGCCATTTGCATCTTGGGGGTTCATCTTCCAATTCCAGCTTCAGCTAATGAAGTCATTGACCCCAAGTTTGCTCCCCCAACTCCCTTTTGTTTCCATCTCTCAGGGCCTGAGGCAGTGAGGTGTCCTTGATTGCCAGGCCAGTTTAACTTTGAGCTGCTCAGTGCCCACCAGGCCACCCTGCTCAGCCATTCTGTCACTCAGGAAGGCTCCACCAGTGTCACGACCACCTGAAGAACAAAGGACCTCAAACCTCCTCCCCACTTGTACCTGCCAGCAATCCCAGCTGGATACACTCCCTTTTTTCCTAAGAGGAAGGAGAGGAATTGTTGTGTCTGCCCAAAATGGGGAAGCAGCAGCTCACACTGAGTGTGGGGTTTGGAGTTTACTCTAAAGAACTGCAGGATTATAAATAGATGGAAAATATAAAAGCTGATATCCTGAGGCATCAGGTTCAGTGCCATGTCTGGCTCCAGCAAGGTGGGGACATGTCCCTGCATTCTCCTGGCTGCATCCCTGCCTGCTGAGGGCTGTGCTCATTTTATGACTGGCCTCATGTCCTGTGTCCTTCCAAGGGGTCTTCCTGCACTGCTGGCTGCTCTGGGAATTATTTCATCTCCCACTTCGGTTTCCAAAGCTGCTGCATCCCACATGAGCTAAGCTAAAATGAGGCTGTGCCAGGAAGAAAAGCAGAGCCAGGGCTGGCTGGCAGGCTGGTTTAACCCTCCCCTCTGCCCCCTGTGTCCTCCAGCACCCCGATGGATCTGACCAGCACCTGTCACTGACATGTTCTATAAAAAATCCTTTCCTTAGGATTTTTCCCTCCTGAAAGCTGAGAGGCCTCAGGAACAAACTGTAAACAATTCTTATCTGCTGCTGTGGAATGCAACAGAGGGCATCTGGGATTGGTCTCATCTGGTTGTTTCCAATTAAGGGCCAATCACAGATCACCTGCCCAGACTGTCTGGGTCACAGACAAACCTTTGTTATTCATTCCTTTTCTATTCTTAGCTTAGCCTTCTAGTGAAATCCTTTCTTCTATTCTTTTAGTATATTTTTAATATATTATATATCATAAAATAATAAATCAAGATTTCTGATACATGGAGTCAACTTTCTCGTCTCTTCCCTCATCCTGGGACCCTTGTGGACAATACCACACAGCACCTGCTGCTGAACCTGCCTGTGCCCCCCAGGTCAGCACAGCATGTCAGGCTCCTCACTGAGGATGTCCCTCCCTGGGGTGACCCTGTGGCAGCACCACATAGGCAGGGACTAAATTTGAGCACAGATTATGGTGCAGGAGTCCCCCAGTGACTCCCCCAGTTGATGTTGCCTGCCCCAGTGCTGCCCAGCCCCAGCCTGACCCTTGGACACATTTCCCAGGGCTGGAATCCAAGAGTTGGCCCTGGTGGAGCAGCTGTGGTGGTGTGCAATGCAGCCTGTGACACAGAACAGACATTCCTGACCCTTTCTAAGCCCCACAAGGCAAAAGAAAAGAAAGAGAAATGAATGTTAAAATCTCAGTGTGTAGCACACTGGAGATCTGTCTGAATACTGCTGCAAGGAAAATGAGACATGGTCTGAAGTCAGCATGAATGACACTGGAATTACCTTAAAAATTCACCTTATTTTAATCACTGTGATGCAGGAGAACTGTTTTTCACCTGCAGTTTGGCTCTGCTGCCCTGCTCTGCAGGAGCAGCTCAGCTCTGTTGCTCTTAGTCTGTGGGGCACCAGTCATTCCAGAGAGCAATTTCTGGGCAAATTGTTCATCAAAATTCTCCTTTCATTGATAATGCTATTTGATGCCAGGCAGAAGAGGTCTCCTCCAGCTCAGCCAGGGCTCCCTCAATGCAAACCAAACCCCGTGAAGAATGTGCAGTGTCTGGGGTCTGGCTCTGGCAGGAGAGATGGGGACAGCAGGGAGATCCCTGGGCAGCTCAGGAGATGCTGGGAGATTTGTGGCTGTGGATGTGGATGACATTGAGGATAACAGAGGTGAGGCAAGGCAGAGCAGACCCACTCATGTGTTCCTAAACCCCCCATAAAGGTTTGGGGTGTGGGAATCATCAGCAGGCAGCAGTAACTGACAACAGCCCTGACTGCTGCATGTGTCAGCTGGGACTCAAAAAGCTGGAGCAATAAAAAATAGATAAAGGAACCATTCCAGGCTGCTGCAAACCCCCTAAATTGCACTCCTGACTTTTAACACCCATCTGCCTGGTGCTAAAAAATCAATTTCATGCAGGTTGTGACGGGATGTGAGTCTGGAGGAGCCGCCACTCGTGGCTCAGCCCTGCCAGGACACCATGGTCCAGGAGGGCAGGACACTGCCAGCTCTGGAGGCACAGCAGGTCTGCCAAGGGGGCAGGTCAGAGCTGCCAAGCTGCTGGAGTCAGGCCAGCCCCACAGCTTGCTCCAGCTACTTTGGAGGAGCAGGAGCAGGCTGATGAGCTCGCTGTTTGATGTGAGATTTAACCTCGGGTCAGCTGGAAGCTTTCCTGCGCCCGGCTGAGGCTCTGCAGCATGAAAGATGCTCATCAGAAAGTATTTCACCTTGATGATATTCTCTTGTCTCTCTTCTGGCAACCAGCTAAGACACACCATTATGGTTATTTTGAGAAGTCAGTCTAACACAGGCTTTTCTCTCACTCAGTGTATCCCTCCCACGAGACTCTGCCTGCCTCACAGGGACCAGGCTCAGGCTCTTCATGCATTAGTCATTACCCAGGAAGGAGCCATAAATCTAATGAACATGCCAATGTTTCTTCAAGGTACCAGTAGGTACTTTCAGAAGAATTAATTCTCCGTAAAAATCAGATCAAATAAATAACGCTCGCCTGGAATGTCTGATACAATTCATCATTTCAGAGCCCAGGACTGGGGAGGATCACTGGATCGTGTCTCTCAGCTCGTTTAGAATGTGGCCCATCACACACAGTGTCTGTGAGGATGTGGCCCTTGTCTGAAGCCAAGTGGGGTTGGGCTGGGCTGGGCTCCTCTCCCAGCCATGGAGAGCATCCCCCTTCCCTGGCAGAACATTCATCTGCTCTCAGGACATCTCTCTCATCTGCCTGATGTGAACATCTCCTCCAATCCTCCTTCCATCTGCCCACTTGTTTTGCAGGTGCTGCCCAAGAGCTGCTGGCCTCAGTGGCAGGTGAGTGTTAAATCCAGAGAACAGGTGGAAAAAGCCACGGAGGGCAGGTGCTTGTAGTGGTCATTGCTCCAGAGTCTCACCTTTGGAGAAAGGGGAAAAGGCCTCACAGCATTTGCCTTAATTAGTGTCTAGTCTCTGTGCAACTTGACATCTCCATTTAATTTTGTTTGCAATATACATGCAGGGGGGAATGATAATGTAATACTGTAATGATCATTCCTGAGACAGTCACTTATTCAAAATATTACTCCTGTTTAATCAGTGCAGCCAAGTGATTTATTGACTTGCATAACCAATCTTGCCTGGCTGTAATTAAAGCAGCGACGTTCCCCGAGTCCATCACATGCAGTAAATTGTAAAGAGCCATGTCAGGGACACATTAGTGCTGATGATTCACAGGGTGACAGCCAAGGCCCTCCCAGCTGGGCTCATCCTCCTCCCTCTGCTGAGGATGGCAGGGCAGGCAGGAGCTGGAGCTCAGGGAATGTGCAGTCCTGGCAGGTGACAGGGACCTGCTGGATATTTTGGTGGTGTCCAGAGAAGGGGCATTGTGGGGGTACCAGCTGTGGGTTTCTCTGGCTCTGGATTGAAGGCACTTGAGGCAGCAGTTCATGTTCACACTCAGGTGTTTGTTATTTCTTATCACTAAAACAGTCTCACTGCTGGGAGTTCAGCAGCTTTTCATCAGAAGGCACAAAATGGCCACAATCTCTTGGTACAAGGGCTTTTCAGACTAAACTGTCCCATTAAGAGCTGACACCTGGATTATTTTCCCTTTTAACCCAATAACTGATCCCACAGAGCCCCAGTGCAGACTTTTCTGCCCAATTACAAAATGCCACCCAAACCCATGGAGAAGGAGGAAGAAGAACCATGAAGAAGAAGCCCAGGATGACACCCTGTGCCCTCCATCCTGCTGCCATCCACAGCACACTAAAAACCCCAAACCCTCAATTTCTCACCCAGTGACACTCCTGCACTGCTCTCTATAATCTGTTTCACACTTTTGTGGGTTCCAGTCTATTCTGGAGTTTAGGAAACTTTCTCCATGAGTGAGGGTC
Organism: Serinus canaria; assembly: GCF_022539315.1. Classification (NCBI taxonomy): domain Eukaryota; kingdom Metazoa; phylum Chordata; class Aves; order Passeriformes; family Fringillidae; genus Serinus; species Serinus canaria. Next base: position 2,998,342 of record NC_066336.1, on the reverse strand, counting down.
AAAGTCAGAGCTGCCCTGGGGGTCAGGGCACCCCAGAGCAGACAGAGAAATATTCCCAGTGCTCTGGGTTTCCACAGGCATTTAGGGCTTTTCCCAGGAGTGCTCTGGGGGAATGAGTCTGTTTTTATCAGGTGATGCTTGATCCCTTCTCAGTTTATGGTCAGTGTGAGAATCTCAGTGATGCTTAATCTGGACCAGAGGAGACCCCAAAGCTGGGGCAGAACCTGAGAGCTCTGAGTGAGCTGCTTGCTTCTTTCCAGGCCTTGACAGGAGTGAATGAATTTGCAGCCCTGGAGGCAGAAGGCAATGGTGGCACAAGTGTTTGAAATGCCACGAGTAAATCTGGTGCTCCTGGCTGTGAAGAATGGGAAGGTCACACTCTGTCCCCCATTCTCCTTCCTGAGCTCTCTCAGCAGGTCCCAGCACATCAGATCATCCTGACTACTGATAATTTCACTTTTATTACTGAAGAGTTTGTGAAAATCAGTTTCTTTTTTTCCCAAGTCAAATTCCAACAACCAAAACTCAGATATTCTAAAAAAAAAAAAAAAAAATGTAGTGGAAGATGTCAGCTTGTCATTGAGAAAAGAACAACTGTCAAAACCCAAAGATTTTCTGCCAAAACCCACTGAAAAATGTTGGCTGAAAACTGCAGAGCATGAGAAGCCAGTCCAAGAGAGTCAGTTTGGGAGTTGTCAGCCTTTTTTTGACAAAAATTCTAAATATTTTGAAGGAAGGGGCAGCCTCCAGGAATTTCTGTTTTCAACAGCTCCACATTCTGCAGGTTCTGACCCAGAATTCCCCAGTGGGAGCCACAGTGGTGCCTGCTACAGCACTGACCCACAGAAACCATGGAGAGAAGATCATGGTTGCAATGATGGGGCTCCTTGCTGCCCCCAGACCCTCTCCAGGAAGGAAGGAGTAAGGTGGGGATTGGAGAGGAGAGAGTGCCTTCAGCCCTGCTTCTTTTGCTGGTTTTTTATTGGTGTGGCAATGCCCTGCCCAGGAAGGATGCTCAGAACTTATACCCATGCTAAGAGCTGTCCCCAGCATCAGCCACGCCAGCCCCTCACTCCTGGGCAGGTTGGAGAGGTCTGGAGGATGAAAAGGAGACAAAATTCCTGTGTCCAGTTCTGCCCCTCAGTTTGGGGAGGATGTTGGGATGTTTGAGAGCATCCAGAGGGGGCAATGAGGCTGGAGAGGGGGTGGGAACACAAACCCTGAGAGGAACCCCTGAGGGAGCTGGGGGGGCTCAGCCTGGACAGACGGACACTCAGGGCTGCCCTCATCACTCTCACAGCTCCTGAAAGGTGCCTGTGCTCAGCTGGGGCTGGGCTCTGTTTGCAGGCACTGACAGAACCAGAGCTCACAGCCTCCAGCTGCCCCAAGGGAAATACAGGCTGGAGAGCAAGGAATAAAGTTTTCCATGGAAAGAATGGAAAAGTTCTGGAATGTTCTGCCTGGGGAGGTGGTAGAGTCCCCATCCCTGGGGGTGTTTAACAAAACCTGGAAGTGGCACTGGGTGCCAGGGGTGAGTTGGGGTGTTGGGGCTGGGCTGGACTCGATCTTGGAGGTCTCTTCCAACCCAGTGATTCTGTGAAGTTCCTGCTGTGGAAATGGAAAGCAAAGAGCAGCAGCCTGCAGTGAAACCATCAGCCCCAGGCAGTCACCTCAGAGAGGGCTGGGAAGGAGGCAGGGAAAGGACACGAGGTGCTGAAGGGCAGAGAAAACCATCTGGATGACTCTTGACTCTCACCCAAGGCTCTCGTCTGTGTGCTGGAGAGCTGTGGTGCTGTTAAAATCCACAAAAGGATTCACCTGGCAGGCTCTCACCTGCCTTGGCTGCTCACACTGGGCTTGCAGGGCTGTGGCAGCTGGTGTGGGGTCTCCACTTCCAGCACAGACAGCCCCAGGAGGGGTGGGGGTGTCACACTGTCCCCATGGATGTATGTGAGTGTCACACAGCCCCTGGCAGGAGCTGTCACCACCTGCAGTGTCCCTGGGGCTGCCTCAGCACCTCAGTCCTCACCAAGGAATTAAAATCCACCCCAGGTCAGGTTTTTAGTGCCCGAATGCCACTGCACTTTGGGGTCACTCTGCTCCTTAGCACTCCTGTCTCTCCTCTCCTGAGTACCTGCTGCTCACAGAACATTTTCCCCTGGAACTTTTTCAAGCCAATATTTTCCTTTGCATCTTCCTCATCTCAGAGATACAAGCTTGAGTGTTTGTTTTCCCTCGGGTCTGATGTCAGGTCTCCTTCAGGACAAGGGAAGGGGAATGAAAAATTCAGCATTTTTTGGCCACCCACTCCAAATAATTTTGCAGGAAACCCTTCCTCCTGTTAGGCATGGGACTGGGACCAGTGGCTGCTCACCTGAGGCTACCCCAGCCTGCCCAGTACCTGCTGCTCACAGAACATTTTCCCCTGGAACTTTTTCAAGCCAATATTTTCATTTGCAGCTTCCTCATCTCAGAGACACAGGCTTGAGCATTTGCTTTTCCCTCAGGTTCAATGTCAGGTCTCCTTCAGGACAAGGGAAGGGGAATGAAAAAATCAGGTTTTTTTGCCCACCCACTCCTAATAATTTTGCAGGAAATCCTTCCTCCTGTTAGGCATGGGACTGGGACCAGTGGCTGCTCACCTGAGGCTACCCCAGCCTGCCCAGGTGTGGCTGTGGGCAGGAGGTGCTTTTGGCTGAGCCACATCCCCCAGCACTGAGCCTGGCAGCCCTTGGAGCAGCTGAGGCTATTTCATGCTTGGGTAGCCTGACAACCAGGAGTGATTTATAGCTCCTGGGGCTGCTGCCTTCCCTGCCCAGGGCACTGTGTGCTGCTCCAGCAGTGGATGGCTCAGTGAAGCCATGCTCAGAAACATCTGGGGTTTCCTTCTTTAAATTAAAGGTGCAGCTGATGAGGTGAGGGGTAGGAGCTTGAAGGGGAGGGAAAGGTGTCAAACCCTGAGGGTTGCCCCACAGTGCCTGTCAGGAGGAGCACTGTGTGTGTGCTGGAGAGAAAGCTCAGAGGTGGGAGAGCAGACAGAAATCACCACCAGCAGCTCTCCCAGCCCTGCTGGCCCAGCCAAGTGCGTGGCTGCTGGGAAGGAAGGGGATCATGCTGGGGAGGAGGTGCTGGGGGCACACAGAGCCCTGGCAGTCCCGGGTCATGCAGGGTGTCACCATTAGGTTGGATGTGACATACACACACGTGAGCAGGGTCTAAGAAGAAAAAGTTTTTATTCTGCACGTTCTCTAGCTTATATACTCTTAACAAAGTGTGATCTTAAGTCATTAACTACATCACAATAACTTATTATATTCAGCCTCCCTTAAAATAGAAAATGTTAACCCCCTCTCTCTGAATTGCTATAAATTTTAAATTAAGGGGCTCTCAGGCAAAAATATGGGAGCAGGAATAACAGTTCTTTACTAGGGAAGAAAATAAAAGGATAAAATGAACAGTGCAGTGAACTAAACCAACCCTGGCAGAGGCAGAGCACAGCCTGACACCCTGTGGGTCAGGGGGCTGGCAGCAGTGCCACTGGAATTGTGGCTCAGCCCTCCTGCAGGGCCAGGGCTGGTTCTGCTGGAGCAGGGATCCTGGAGAAAGGTGCACTCTGCCTCTGAAGGGCCAGGGGAAGGGGCAGCTGCTGCTCCTCTGGGAAATCCAGTGCAGAAGCCATGCTGGTGTTCCAGAATCTCCAGATTCTATCCGGGTAGGAATGCTTGGCTCCTCCCCCTGGGCTCCCATCTCCCAGTGGGATGCTGCAGTTCTTATCAGCCATGCAGGGACATTCCATGGCCTGTTATCAGCAGGGGTCTCCTGGGGGAGGAGTGGGTGTGGGAGAGATAAGGAAAACTGCCCCTGAACAGGAGACAGCTGCCATACAGATGGCAAATAGAACACAACTTGTTGGCAATCCAGGACAGCTGCTCAGAAAGTAACCCAGGCTCTTTGAGAGCAGCGAGTGTGTAATGATGGGAGACCCTCTCCTGGCTTGGATCTGAGCTTGGATCCCAGGATATCGGGAGTGAGGGGAATAGTGGATTTGTCTTTCCAAACCAGCTCTGTGTCTCCTGGTAGGTAAAACCAGCACTGGGAGATAAAAGAAACAATGGGAAGGATTACACTGATTGACAAATGGAAAAAGAGATTTGCCTGTATAAATAAACTTTAGGTTTGCTGATAAATGAAATTGGACATTGAAAGATGAAAGAAAAAATGTGGAAGAAAAACCCCTAAATTCTGTAAGAATTAAAAATGAAAAGGGAGGGTTGTACATTAGAGGGGAACCTTTGGGATCAGGTGTTTTGGGGAGTCTGAACCTCTCAAGTACCTCAGAAATGTGGAAGAGAGAAGGGAAATGCAGCTGGGAAATTGGGATAAAAAGGAGGCTGCATCCTCCAAAAACTGGAGAGATCCCAGAGGATGCCCCATGGCCTTGATTGGAATAAAGTTCCAGGACTCCTCTGTTTCCTTTTTTGGACACAAACCTCTGACGTTTGTGGATGAATTTTCCTGACAGGTGTGAGAAGCGGATGGGGGGTTCTGTGCAGCCCCTTCCCCAGTCCCCGAGCAGAGCCTGTGGACGGAGCTCTCTCCTCCCCCATCGCAAGATGCGATTGCCACCTACAGTTCTGCTGGCACCGGCAGCGCCGCTCGCTCCTGCTCCAGGGCAGCGCTCCGGGCACCGCTTCAGCTCCTCCCAAAACAACCCCCTTCGCCCGGATGTGGAAATTTTCCTTCTCCAGGGCATGGGAATTCTCCTCCTGGATGCTTTGGGCATGTTCCTCCCTGCGCAATCCCCGGCTCCTGGCTCCGTCCGCGGTGCCCGTGCTCCTCCTCCAGCCTGGGTACAGCGCAGCCCCGTCCCCATCTGTGATTACAAATTAGCAGCCTAATCCTAAATATCTCTTTTGCCTGAAGATGCTTGTCTGAATCTGATTTTTAATCTGTCTTTACCAGCTGCTCCTGCTGCCGCCCTTTGCGATTTATTTTGCGTGTGACTTACGCTGGATAAAAAAAACTATCTGCCTAATTTTCTCCGATGTCAGACATCCTTTTTAGCTGGAGATGGTGTTTTTCATGTTCCACAGTACACGGGGCGCTCTGCCAGCTCTCTCTCTGCTTTTCCTTGGGGTTTATTGACTACAGAGAGGTCCTGCTCTAATCTTCTCCTCTCACACCCTGTTTCTTTTCCTAAGAACCACTAAGCTCCTTGAGTCTCCCGTATCATCTCTGTGATGGGCAGAGCTCCTCGCTGCTCATCCCCTGCTCAATCCCACTGAAGTGCAGGGCAGCGCTCCGCATCCCAATCAGCACGGATTTCTTTTTTTTTTCCCTTGAATAGCCTGGTTTATGCACGCTCTGAGGGAGACAACCAGCCTCCTGAAGACTAAAATCCTTCCAAAAGGGATTTTACGTATTTCAGATAAATCTTACTAATGGTAAATGTAGCTATTCACTCCCGGCTCTTCATACGAGGGATTTGACCCTTTTTTATGTTAATGCCGGCGCTCCGTAGGTGCCCCTGCCTCTCCCTTTTCCTGCCGTCTGCCACCAGCCATCCATCCCCGCCCCGAGCTGGGGGTCCCCAAGCCCCCAGCCCTGTTTTATACTGTGGAGGGGCAGCTCCTTCTCCTTCTCCTCTGGGAGCTCCGGGGGTGGTGAGTGCTGGGGGGGATGGCCAGCCCAGGGCAGGAGGCACCAGCAGCAGGGGCACAGGCTCTGTGTCACCGACAGGTGTTGTAATTTTTATGCTTTATAATGGTTTTGTCTTTGTATCCCTTTTTTTTCCCCCAAAATGGTTTACCCCGGGTTGTGTCCCCTCCCAGGGATCAATGCCAGCTCTCGGGGACAGCAGGGCGGAAGCGTGGCACTGGGATATTTTCTGAAAAATTCCCTCGCCAGGATTTCTTCTCCTGGCAAGATGAGAAACCTCAGCTTCTCCATTTTTTGCTGCTTTGGAATGTGATTTGGAGAATTGTTCACCCAGCATGTGAACTGTTTTTAATTAATGGCCAATCACAGCCAGCTGTGTCATATGGGTTTTTATATTCACTCTTGTCCAGCCTTCTGATGCAGCCTTTCTCTTTCTTTAGTCTAGCTTTAGTATATCATTTCTTTTAATATAATATCATAAAATAATAAATCAGCCTTCTGAGAACTTGGAGTCAGATTGTCATCTCTCACCTCATCCTGGGGACACTCACAACACCACAACAGGAACATCCCCTTTGGGAATGGTTTCCTTAGATGGCATTTCTGTCCCCAGGCTGTGCCACGCTGGCACCCCGGGGCTGTGCCCGGGGTGCCAGTGTGCAGACACTGACAGGGCTGAGAGAGAGCAAATCACTGTGTGCACACGTGTCTGCCCAGAGTTGCTGTGCAGAGATACCCTGCCGTATGAAACGAGCAACAAATTACACCGGGGTCTCACCAAAGAAAGGAAAGAAGGAATGTAAGAAGGCTTCTGGAAACGTTCAGGAGGAATTTCTTGGCGTTGCTCCCTCCTGCCTGTCTGGGGCTCGTCAGCAGCTGACAAGGAGCAGTAAATGGATCGGGCAGCGCTGTCAGGAGTGCTGGGCTCCTTCTCCCCCCGTCACTCAGCTCTGCCAGCTCCATGGAAGCTGCAAAGCGACATTCTCCGAGCTCCTTCCCTTCCCTTCCCTTCCCTTCCCTTCCCTTCCCTTCCCTTCCCTTCCCTTCCCTTCCCTTCCCTTCCCTTCCCTTCCCTTCCCTTCCCTTCCCTTCCCTTCCCTTCCCTTCCCCAGGGGAGCACCTGGACAGAATTCTCCCTCTGCCTCTCTCTCTCTGGAGGTGGCTGTGGCAGGGTGAGCTCTTCCCGACGAGATTCACCCCAGCAAAGCCCGGGGACTCTGCGAGGCTCACGGTTCCTCGGGGGAGCTCGAGCACTGAGGTTTCTGAGGAAATTCTGCCTCTCTCTGTCAGAAGCGCGTTCCCGCTCTGTGCAAACGCTGCCCTGGGAGCAGCTCCAGAGCCCAAACCACAGAATCACAGAATGGTGAGGTTGGAAGAAACCTCCAAAATCATCCAGTCCAACCTGTGCCCTAACACCTCAACTAGACCACAGCACCCAGTGCCATGTCCAGGCTTTTTTAAACACATCCAGAGATGGTGATTCCACCGCCTCCCCGGGAAGAGCATCCCAGTACTTTATTATTCTTTTGGTGAAAATTTCTTCCTAATATCCAACTTCTACCTTCCCTGCCACAGCTGGAGACTGCGTCCTCTGGTTCTGTCAGTGCTGCCCTGTGGAAGTGACCAATCCCACCTGTCTGCAACCTCCCTTCAGGGAGTTGTAGAGAGCAAAAAGGTCACCTCTGAGCCTCCTCTTCTCCAGGCTAAACACCCCCAGTTCCCTCAAACATTCCTCATAGGGCTTGTGTTCCAAGCCCCTCACCAGCCTTGTTGCCCTCAAAGGAACACAACGAGCCCGTGTGAAGCAGCCAGAGGAGGCTCAGGAGCCACAGGAGGCTCAGCAGCCACAGGAGGCTCAGCAGCCACAGGTGTTCACAGCTGAGTCCCTCTGAGCCAGGGGAACCCTTGCAATGACTGCCCCAACCATCCCCCGGGCTGCAGCAGCCCGTGCTGCAGCAGGGTTACCTTCCCTGATTGCTAATTTAGATTTTCCTGCCATCCCACACAGTGGAATCAGGGGAAATAAAATTACAGACTTATTCACTCTTTTTGTACAGCTGATGCACTGATTACCTGTCAATCACAGAATTGCATTAACATCTGACAGTGTGTGCATAACAATTACCCCCATCAAATTAAGGAAACCTTTCACACTCAGAGACACAGAGAGGGAGGAAATTCAATCAGCGTAATTAGTTCAATCAGAAAAGATCTTCTTTTCATCAAGAAGGGGAAAAACGTACAGTGGGAGCAGGGTGGGAGCCAGGTATGGCTCCAGGAGGAGAGGGTGGCTCAGCCAGTGCAGCAGTGCCTGGCCCAGCGTGGTGGGGTTGGATCCCCAGCCATGGATGATGAGGGTGTGCCAGGCTCTGTGCTGGTGGGGAAGGTGAAACAGGAAAGCCTTATAAATAGGATTGCCTGGCAAAAGGTTTTGAGAATATGGAAACTATAAGTGAGGTTGAAATGAAAGCAGCTCTGAGATCCCTCAGTAACTGAACACCTGGAAAACAATGGCATGGCCAGCTGAAGGGAATCCCCTTGGGATCAAACAACACCCTCTGCTTGCAGGCAGCTCCAAGGGGCAGAGCAGACCCTGCTGGCCTGGCAGGAGGGCCCAGAGAGGAGTTTTTGGGGTTTAAAATGGAACACAGGGTGGTAATGTAATGATTCTTATGGGCTGTATGTAAATGCTGTAGGATTTGTATCTTGTACTGGATTGGTCAGTGAGAATTAGAATATCCAGCACAGAAGAAGATTTATGGTATTGGAACAGGAACCTTGCTCTCTCATCCTCTTTTACTCTCTCTCTCATCCTCTTTCCCACTCTCTCCTCTCTGGGCCCTGCTCTGAGCTGTGTCTGGCAGCTCCCAGCAGGGCCCTGCCCCCAGGCCCTTGCAATAACCCCAAGTTCCAAGCCCTGGCTCCAAAGATCTCTGGTCTCTGTCCCTCCCCACCATCCTACCCCCAACACTTCTACCCCATGCTTCTTCCCCACCCCAGTTCAGGAGCTCCTGCACCTGGGCTCCTTGGTCTTTTAGCAATACTCCAGCATTGGAGGTGACATTTAAAGCACTTGGGGGTGGGACAGGATGTCCTGTCACTGGGGACACTTTTGAGGCAGAGAGGAGTTGTTGTGGAGTGAGACCGAAGGGTCTCCTGATGGATGTGAAGCTGGCAGAGAGCAGGATCCTCACTCTGAGCACGTGTACTGGAAGATTGTCAGCCAGGGACAGTGAGGGGTGAAGAGGCTGCTGGAGAGGGGTCACAAGGGCCAGGAACATCCCTGGGACTGGAGCTGCAGCCAGGCAGCCCCTGTCAGTGCCTGTTGCTGTGGTTCTGATATGCTCATTATCAGTTTTCATAACCCAGCTCTGCAGGAGTGCTGGAGGTGAAGGACCCCACCCCTGCCCACCTGCAGGTAACCAAGAGAGCAGGGAGGGAGGAGGGAGAGCCCCAGGCAGCCCTGGCCTGTGCCCCTGCCTCTCCTCTCTGAGCACAGATGTACAAAGCCACGTTCATTTTCTTTCCCCAAAATATGGTCTGTAAATGAATAAGCAAGTAAATAAACCCATCCTCTCTCAGCAGCCCTGCTGCCATCTGCTTACCATTACCACCTGGCACCCACCCAGAGCTTGTATCTCCCTTTTGCTCCAGAGGATCCAAAGCATTCTGCAAACCCGGGGCAGTGCTTGGCTCTCACTTGCACCTGTGCATGTGCAGAACAGCTCAGCTCTGCCTGTGTCCTTTGAGAAGTTGATTTTAAGGCTGTTTAATGCCCACTGATACTAGCCAGCCACACAGCAGCTGCCACCTTGGTGGCCTGGAGTTGGCATTTAGTGAGGGACCTGCCATCCCATCCAAGTGCCCTGGTGGCTCACAGGGCACCTGTGCTGCTGCCACTGTCATATTTTCTGGAAAATCCCTTCACCAGGATTTCTTCTCCTGGCAAGATGAGAAGCCTCAGCTTCTCCATGTCTTGCTCCTCTAGAATGTGGCCTGGAGATTTTTTATCCAAACATGTGAATTGGTTTTAATCAATGACCAATCACAGCCAGCTGTGTCAGACTCTCTGGTCAGTCAGGGGTTTTCATTATTCAAACTTTCTGTCTGTATCCTCCTCTTTCTTTAGTATAGCATAATATAATACTGTATAATATAAAATAATATAATATTGTATAATATAATATAATATAATATAATATAATATAATATAATATAATATAATATAATATAATATAATATAATATAATATAATCTAATATAATATAATATAATATAATATAATATAATATAATATAATATAATATAATATAATATAATATATATCAGCCTTCTGAGAACATGGAGTCAGATTCTCTTCTCTCACCTCGTCCTGGGGACCCTCATGCTGCAGGATTCATTTCCAAAAAACCCACCTGCTGGGCACAGGGAGTAGAGTGGGTGTGCTCTTCCAGTTCCTCAGGCCCCAGCTCTGCACAAGAATTCAACTCCAGATCCAGAGTCAGGCAAGGAGGAGCAGAGCGAGGAATTAGAAACAAATTGTGAGCAGATGTTGGGCAGAATAATAAGGAATGTGTGGGAGGCCCAGCAGGATCTATGGAGGAAGCAAAGCCAGCAGCAGCTGCTGCCCTGGAGGGAGCAGTATGGGGAGCAGGGACCAGCCTGGAGAGAGAAACTTGGGCTGTGCAGGTTCTGCTCCCCAAGGCTGCAGCAGCTCCTGCCCTGCTCTGGTTGCACGGTGTCAAAAACACCAATCACTTGTTTTTAAAATGTTTAAAGTTTAATAGTAATAAAATGGTGATAAAATAGTAATACAATTAGAGTCATAATAATTTGGACAATTAGGATTTAGGACAATATGAGACAAAAAAACAAATAGTTACAGACAGTCTGGGTACCTTTTCTGGGCAGCATAAGCCCAAAAAAGGCCCCATGTTAACAGAGGATTAACCCTTAAAAGCACCAGCCTGTTGCATATTCATACACCTCATACATGGTGCATAAATTCCATTCAAACACAGGATTCTGTCTGGGCAGTGTCAGCTTCTTCCTCTGAATCCTGAGGGTGTCTTCAGGGTGTCTCTTCCATCCCAGTGACTCTGCCACCCCTCCCTGCTCTCCATGGTTATCCTCAGGTGGATGGGGATCAGGTCCTCACCTCCAGCACAGTCCTGCTGGGTCATTCTGTGATGAAAGGGTCAATTTGTGCATCCTCATCCAGAGGAGCAGGAGCAGGAGTGGAGCCAGGACCTGGCTCAGCCCATGTGCCAGGGGAAGGTTGGGGCTGCAGAGCTGGGGCTGTGACCCTGGTGCTGCCCAGAGTGCAGGCAAAGCCTGTCAGGGCCCAGGTAATTTGATTGGAAATGACTTGGCCTACATCAGAGCCTGAAAAATCCAACAGATTTGCTGCTGATAAAATTAAAATTAGAAACTGAATTGATTAGCCTGTGCCAGCAAAGGAACCAAAATGTCAGAGGCACCAGCTGCACATTTGCATTTGGTACTTAGCAAAGTTCTCACCAAAGCGAGTGAGAGATGTTTGACATTTCCATGATTTCTGCAATTCTAATGTATGTTTTATTGATATTAATTTCAAAATGCAAGGGCACAATGAAGAGAGGAATGACAGGAGGGAGTTTGGTCATTCCAGCTCGGTGTCTTACACAGACTGTGGTGTGTGGCTCCTGCTCTGTCATTTTTGGGAGAAATTGGTGTTGGACTGGGTGTGTGTCATTTTTATGCTTATCATGCTGGAAAAAAGAAAACTTGGGGAGTGTAAATCCTGGTGAAGTTTTAATTGGGAAGAGTTATTTTGAAACATTTTCTTCTCTGATGTATTTTTCCTTGGGGACTTATTACTGTGGGAAAATCCTATCACGTTTATGCAAAGTTTTCTGCCAGAGTCTATTGGGATATTTTAATTTCAGTTTCACAATGAGATATTCAGGAATATTATGAATAAATTGGAATGATTTTACAAAGGGAAATTACGAACATTTTCACCAAAGGAGGAAATTTTTGGTCTTTTTTTTTTTTAACAAAAAGCTCCAAAAGTTCATTTTCCCCTCCTCAAATCCAGGGGCATTTCCAGGGTGCTGTGTGAAGCTGAGCCCATGATTGCTGGTTTTCAGCAGCTGCCCATTGCTGCCAGTGCCTTCCCCCTCCCCATCCCAGCTCTCTGCCATCCCTCACCATGCTTGGCTTCCCTTCTGTCCCTACAGACTAAAATTATAAATATGCCAGATGAAAAGCTTTGTTCTCTTGGAGTGAAGGTAAAGGAAAGCCTATAAATTTTGCAGCCTATGTCTGAGAATCCAAAGGACAGCTGCAAATTCCCTTTTAAAGAAAAATCCCTCCTGCTTTATAAATATTAATTGCAAGTCAGTGGTAAGGAGAGAGAGGAGCAGCCTTTGGCTCTGATCTGTGGTTGTTTGACTAATACAAGCAACAGCTGAAACACGCCAGTTATTATTTGATGTGACACTAAATTAGAAGTTTCACACTTCATATTAAAGCTTGGCTTATTAAGGGCAGGAGGAATGTCATTGTGCAGGTCAGGATGATGCTCAGCAGATCTGGAGATTAAATCACTGCCAGGTGGGTCAGGAAGGTGCCACCTGGGTGAGGTCCCCAGGGATGGCATGGCAA